>NC_140998.1:208961843-209505353 GCF_052327205.1 Somniosus microcephalus | reverse complement strand
ACCCTCAACTCTCCTCTCCCTCTCCTCAACCCTCAACTCTCCTCTCCCTCTCCTGAACCCTCAACTCTCCGCTCCCTCTCCTGAACCCTCAACTCTCCGCTCCCTCTCCTCAGCCCTCAACTGTCCTCTCCCTCTCCTCAACCCTCAACTCTCCTCTCCCTCTCCTCAACCCTCAACTCTCCTCCCCCTCTCCTGAACCCTCAACTCTCCTCTCCCTCCCCTCAACCCCCAACTCTCCTCTCCCTCTGCTCAACCCTCAAATCTCCTCTCCCTCGCCTCAACCCTCAACTCTCCTCTTCCTCTCCTCAACCCTCAACTCTCCTCTCCCTCCCCTCAATCCCCAAATCTCCTCTCCCTCTGCTCAACCCTCAACTCTCCTCTTCCTCTCCTCAACCCTCAACTCACCTCTCCCTCTCCTCAACCCTCAACTCTCCTCTCCCTCCCCTCAACCCTCAACTCACCTCACCTCTCCTCAACCCTTAACTGTCCTCTCCCTCTCCTCAACCCTCAACTCTCCTCTCCCTCTCCTCAACCCTCAACTCTCCTCTCCCTCTCCTCAACCCTCAACTCACCTCTCCCTCGCCTGAACCCTCAACTCACCTCTCCCTCTCCTCAACCCTCAACTCTCCTCACCCTCTCCTCAACCCTCAACTCTCCTCTCCCTCTCCTCAACCCTCAACTCTCCTTTCCCTCTCCTCAACCCTCAACTCTCCTCTCCCTCTCCTCAACCCTCAACTCTCCTCTCCCTCTCCTCAACCCTCAACTCTCCTCTCCCTCTCCTCAACCCACAACTCTCCTCTCCCTCGCCTCAACCCTCAACTCTCCTCTCCCTCTCCTCAACCCTCAACTCTCCTCTCCCTCTCCTCAACCCACAACTCTCCTCACCCTCTCCTCAACCCCCAACTCTCCTCCCCCTCTCCTCAACCCTCAACTCTCCTCTCCCTCTCCTCAACCCACAACTCTCCTCTCCCTCTCCTCAACCCTCAACTCTCCTCTCCCTCGCCTCAACCCTCAACTCTCCTCTCCCTCGCCTCAACCCTCAACTCTCCTCTCCCTCTCCTCAACCCTTAACTCTCCTCTCCCTCTCCTCAACCCTCAACTCTCCTCTCCCTCTCCTCAACCCTCAACTCTCCTCTCCCTCTCCTCAACCCTCAACTCTCCTCCCCCTCTCCTCAACCCTCAACTCTCCTCCCCTCTCCTCAACCCTCAACACTCCTCTCCCTCTCCTCAACCCTCAACTATCCTCTCCCTCTCCCCAACCCACAACTCTCCTCCCCTTTTCCTCAATCCTCAACTCTCCTCCCCCTCTCCTCAACCCTCAACTCTCCTCTCCCTCTCCTCAACCCACAACTCTCCTCTCCCTCTCCTCAACCCTCAACACTCCTCCCCCTCTGCTCAACCCTCAACTCTGCTCCCCCTCTCCTCAACCCTCAACTCTCCTCCCCCTCTCCTCAACCCTCAATTCTCCTCTGCTCTCCTGAATCATTTCTCCTGTACCCCAAACTCTCCTGAAGCCATTGTCCTCCCCTCTCCTGAACCCCAACTCTCCCCCCATATCTTCTGAATCCCGCAACACTACACCCTCTCAGGAAACACTACTCCCTTCTCCTGAACCCCTTATCCACCTCTCCTGAACCCTTTCTCCCTCTCCTGAAACCTTTCTCTTGAACCCCTTCTCGCTCTCCTGTGTGACTCTCTCTCTGTTTTTGTATCTGTCTCTCTCTCTTTCTGTATCTGTGTCACTCTCTTTCTGTATCTGTGTCTTTCTCTCTTTCTGTATCTGTGTCTCTCTCAGTTCAGTTCAGTTCAGTTCAGTTCAGTTCAAATGCTTTATTGGCATGAAAGTTTACAGAGAACCATATTGCCAAAGCTTACATTGCAAAAAGGTACAGTTTTCCAACATTCTGTAGGTGTCAATCGATTTGACATTTGTTGGGTATATACAATATTACTTTTAAACAATATTAATTTTAAACAGTCTTTCTACTTCATTTGGTACGTTCAATATTAATTTTAAACAGTCTTACTTTTAAACAGTCCTCAGGTTGTGACATGTTGTTACATATTTAGCCCCAAGGTATGGTCTGTCTCCTTCTCCTAGGACTAATCTCAATTTTGACAGATCATCCAATTCCTTGAAATCTGGGGTTGTTTGGCTTAGCTTGTTGAATAATATGTTTCTTGATGTGTTGAATTTTTCGCATTTTAGGAGGAAATGCATTTCTGTTTCAACCTCGCCAGCCAGACATTGATCGCATATTCTATTCTCTCTAGGCTGCCAGGATTTCTTGTATCTGCCTTTTTCAATTTCCAGTTGGTGGTTGCTTAGTCTGTACCTGGTGAGGGTCTGTCTCTGTTTTGTGTCTCTGATGGTCGTGAGGTAGTCTGCCAGTTTATATTCTCTTTTTAGGGCCCGGTAACATTCTAATCTGCTTTGGCTTTCGGTTATTTTGTTCCAATGTTCCAGGTAGGTTTCTTTGCATTTTTTAATGATTTGGTTCACTCGGATTGGTGTTTGGACGGCTGTGTTGGTCTGGGGCTGGTCAGGGTCCGGTTGAGTACTTAGTTTCAGTAGCAGCTGACTCAGGGGACTCTTTTCTGGGTTTAGCTCTTGGGTCTGAAAGGCTTTGAAATGAAGGGTGTCTGGGGAGCTAGATTTGAGGTGATTTAGGAAGTTTAGTGCTCGTTTTTGGATGTTTATTATCAGTGGGTATCTGCCTAGTTCGGCTCTGCATGCATTTGTTGGCGTTTTTCTTTGGGTGCGAAGGATGCTTCGGCAGAATTCTGCATGTAGGGCTTCTATTGTGTGTTTTTCCCATTTAGTGTAGCTTTGGTGATTTAGCGGGCCTCTCTCTCTTTCTGTGTCTGTGTCTCTCTCGCTTTCTGTAGCTGTGTCTCTCTCTCTGTTTCTGTTTCTGTCTCTCTCTGTTTCTGTATCTGTGTCACTCTCTTTCTGTATCTGTGTCTCTCTCTCTTTCTGTATCTGTGTCTCTCTCTCTTTCTGTATCTGTGTCTCTCTCTCTTTCTGTATCTGTCTCTCTCTCTTTCTGTGTCTGTGTCTCTCTCTATTTCTGTAACTGTGTGTCTATCTCTGTGTCTGTATCTGTTTTTCTCTCTCTCTCTCTCTCTCTCTCTCAGGCCTTAAAACAGTTCATTATCGGAGACATTACTTACACTGCACAGTAAACCGGTTTATCAGGAAGATATGTTCATCTCGTTATCTGATGAAAATTCTCACATTACTGGGAAACCCCTGAGCTTGTGCCGAGGGGCTGGTCCAAAGCTCAGAGAGAGATCGTCAGAATCAAGTTGTCAGTTGGAGCCTGAGTGATGATTAAAAGTCTCCGATTTCCAGGAGTAGATCCAGAAAGGGTCATGGTAAAAACGGCTGTGCCGAGAGTGGGGAGGGGTGGAGAGTTTCTGTGTCCACACTGTCAGGAAGCAAGGTTCCCTGAAACAAGCACACATGCTGAACACACCCCCACCCACCCGCCCCTTCAACCACCGTCTGCCCCACCTGTGACAGAGACTGTAGGTCCGACATTGGACTCATCAGTAACCTGAGAACTCATTCTTAATGTGGAAGCAAGTCATCCTCGTTTCCGAGGGACTGCCTAAGAAGAAGAAAACGTCCCAGGGCGCTGTACAGAAGTATTTTAAGACAAAAAATTTGACACGAGCCTCATAAGGAGATATTAGGACAAGTGACCAAAAACTTGGTCAAAGAGGTCGGTTTTAAGGAGTGTCTTAAAGGAGGAGAGAGAGGCGGAGAGGTTTAGGCAGGCAATTCCAGAGCTCAGGGCCCAGGCAACAGAAGGCACGGCCAGCAATGGTTGAGCGATTATAATCAGGGATCCTCAAGAGGGCAGAATTAGAGGAGCACAGACACCTCGGGGGGTTGTGGGGCTGGAGGAGATTACACAGATAGGGAGGGGCGAGGCCAAGGTGGGATTTGAAAACAAGGATGAGAATTTTGAAATCGAGGCGCTGCTTAACCGGGAGCCAATGTAGGTCAGCGAGCACAGGAGTGATGGGGGAGCGGGACTTGGTGCGAGTTAGGACACGGGCAGCCGAGATTTGGATGACCTCAAGTTTACGTAGTGTAGAACGTGGGAGACCAGCCAGGAGTGCGTTGGAATAGTCGAGTCTAGAAGTAACAAAGGCATGGATGAGGGTTTCAGCAGCGGAAGAGCTGAGGCACAGGCGGAGACGGGCGATGTTACTGAGGTGGAAATAGGCGGTCTTAGTTATGCCACGGATTTTAATCGGAAGCTCATTACAGGGCCAAATATGACACCAAGGTTGCGAACAGTGTGGTTCAGCCTCAGACAGATGTTAGGGAGAGGGATGGATTCAGTGGCTAGGGAACGGAGTTTGTGGCAGGGACCGAAAATAATGGCTTCAGTCTTCCCAATATTTAATTGGAGAAAATTTCTGCTGATCCAGAAGTGGGTGTCGGACAAGCAGCCTGACAATTTAGAGACCGTGGAGGGGTCGAGAGAAGTGGTGGCGAGGTAGAGCTGGGTGTCGTCAGCGTACATGTGGAAACTGACGCTGTGCTTTCAGATGATGTCGCCAAGGGGCAGAATGTAGATGAGAAATAGGAGGGGACAAAGGATAGATCCTTGGGGGACACCAGAGGTAATGATGCGATAGGTAAGATTGCACTGTACAGTCTCTGAGACCTGTTATACAATCTGTGCATGAAGTATCTGCCTTGTACTTAGCTCAGCTGAGTAATCTTTCTCTTCATCTCATGGCTTTTACACAGACATTCACTTGTGTTAGTTGTGGACAAGTGGGTAAAGCTCGCCGGAACCCTCATCTCTCCTCTCCCTCTCCTCAACCCTCAACTCTCCTCTCCCTCCCCTCAACCCTCAACTCTCCTCTCCCTTGCCTCAACCCTCATCTCTCCTCTCCCTCTCCTCAACCCTCAACTCTCCTCTCCCTCCCCTCAACCCTCATCTCTCCTCTCCCTCTCCTCAACCCTCAACTCTCCTCTCCCTCTCCTCAACCTTCAACTCTCCTCTCCCTCGCCTCAACCCTCAACTCTCCTCTCCCTCTCCTCAACTCTCAACTCTCCTCTGCCTCGCCTCAACCCTCAACTCTCCTCACCCTCTCCTCAACCCTCAACTATCCTCTCCCTCTCCTCAACCCTCAACTCTCCTCTCCCTCTCCTCAACCCTCAGCTCTCTTCCCTCTCTCCTCAACCCACAACACTCCTCTCCCTCTCTCATCCCTCAACTCTCCTCTCCCTCTCCTCAACCCTCAACTCTCCTCTCCCTCTCCTCAACCCACAACACTCCTCTCCCTCTCTCAACCCTCAACTCTCCTCTCCCTCTCCTCAACCCTCAACTCTCCTCTCCCTCTCCTCAACCCTCAGCTCTCCTCTCCCTGTCCTCAACCCACAACTCTCCTCTCCCTCTCCTCAACCCTCAACTCTCCTCTCCCTTTCCTCAACTCTCCTCTCCCTCTCCTCAACCCCCAACTCTCCTCTCCCTCTCCTCAACCCTCAACTCTCCTCTCCCTCTCCTCAACCCTCAACTCTCCTCTCCCTCTCCTGAACCCTCAACTCTCCTCTCCCTCTCCTGAACCCTCACCTCTCCTCTCCCTCTCCTCAACCCTCAACTCTCCTCTCCCTCTCCTCAACCCACAACTCTCCTCTCCCTCTCCTCAACCCTCAACTCTCCTCTCCCTCGCCTCAACCCTCAACTCTCCTCTCCCTCTCCTCAACTCTCAACTCTCCTCTGCCTCGCCTCAACCCTCAACTCTCCTCACCCTCTCCTCAACCCTCAACTCTCCTCTCCCTCTCCTCAACCCTCAGCTCTCTTCCCTCTCTCCTCAACCCACAACACTCCTCTCCCTCTCTCATCCCTCAACTCTCCTCTCCCTCTCCTCAACCCTCAACTCTCCTCTCCCTCTCCTCAACCCACAACACTCCTCTCCCTCTCTCAACCCTCAACTCTCCTCTCCCTCTCCTCAACCCTCAACTCACCTCTCCCTCTCCTCAACCCTCAGCTCTCCTCTCCCTGTCCTCAACCCACAACTCTCCTCTCCCTCTCCTCAACCCTCAACTCTCCTCTCCCTTTCCTCAACTCTCCTCTCCCTCTCCTCAACCCCCAACTCTCCTCCCCCTCTCCTCAACCCTCAACTCTCCTCTCCCTCTCCTCAACCCTCAACTCTCCTCTCCCTCTCCTGAACCCTCAACTCTCCTCTCCCTCTCCTGAACCCTCACCTCTCCTCTCCCTCTCCTCAACCCTCAACTCTCCTCTCCCTCTCCTCAACCCACAACTCTCCTCTCCCTCTCCTCAACCCTCAACTCTCCTCTCCCTCTCCTCAACCCTCAACTCTCCTCTCCCTCTCCTCAACCCTCAACTCTCCTCTCCCTTTCCTCAACCCTCAACTCTCCTCCCCCTCTCCTCAACCCCCAACTCTCCTCTCCCTCTCCTCAACCCTCAACTCTCCTCTCCCTCTCCTGAACCCTCAACTCTCCTCTCCCTCTCCTGAACCCTCACCTCTCCTCTCCCTCTCCTCAACCCTCAACTCTCCTCCCCCTCTCCTCAACCCACAACTCTCCTCTCCCTCTCCTCAACCCTCAACTCTCCTCTCCCTCTCCTCAACCCCCAACTCTCCTCTCCCTCTCCTCAACCCTCAACTCTCCTCTCCCTCTCCTCAACCCTCAACTCTCCTCTCCCTCTCCTCAACCCTCAACTCTCCTCTCCCTCTCCTCAACCCTCACCTCTCCTCTCCCTCAACTCTCCTCTCCCTCTCCTCAACCCTCACCTCTCCTCTCCCTCAACTCTCCTCTCCCTCTCCTCAACCCTCAACTCTCCTCTCCCTCTCCTCAACCCTCAACTCTCCTCTCCCTCTCCTGAACCCTCAACTCTCCTCTCCCTCTCCTGAACCCTCACCTCTCCTCTCCCTCTCCTCAACCCTCAACTCTCCTCTCCCTCTCCTCAACCCACAACTCTCCTCTCCCTCTCCTCAACCCTCAACTCTCCTCTCCCTCGCCTCAACCCTCAACTCTCCTCTCCCTCTCCTCAACTCTCAACTCTCCTCTGCCTCGCCTCAACCCTCAACTCTCCTCACCCTCTCCTCAACCCTCAACTATCCTCTCCCTCTCCTCAACCCTCAACTCTCCTCTCCCTCTCCTCAACCCTCAGCTCTCTTCCCTCTCTCCTCAACCCACAAAACTCCTCTCCCTCTCTCATCCCTCAACTCTCCTCTCCCTCTCCTCAACCCTCAACTCTCCTCTCCCTCTCCTCAACCCACAACACTCCTCTCCCTCTCTCAACCCTCAACTCTCCTCTCCCTCTCCTCAACCCTCAACTCACCTCTCCCTCTCCTCAACCCTCAGCTCTCCTCTCCCTGTCCTCAACCCACAACTCTCCTCTCCCTCTCCTCAACCCTCAACTCTCCTCTCCCTTTCCTCAACTCTCCTCTCCCTCTCCTCAACCCCCAACTCTCCTCTCCCTCTCCTCAACCCTCAACTCTCCTCTCCCTCTCCTCAACCCTCAACTCTCCTCTCCCTCTCCTGAACCCTCAACTCTCCTCTCCCTCTCCTGAACCCTCACCTCTCCTCTCCCTCTCCTCAACCCTCAACTCTCCTCTCCCTCTCCTCAACCCACAACTCTCCTCTCCCTCTCCTCAACCCACAACTCTCCTCTCCCTCTCCTCAACCCTCAACTCTCCTCTCCCTCTCCTCAACCCTCAACTCTCCTCTCCCTTTCCTCAACCCTCAACTCTCCTCCCCCTCTCCTCAACCCCCAACTCTCCTCTCCCTCTCCTCAACCCTCAACTCTCCTCTCCCTCTCCTGAACCCTCAACTCTCCTCTCCCTCTCCTGAACCCTCACCTCTCCTCTCCCTCTCCTCAACCCTCAACTCTCCTCCCCCTCTCCTCAACCCACAACTCTCCTCTCCCTCTCCTCAACCCTCAACTCTCCTCTCCCTCTCCTCAACCCCCAACTCTCCTCTCCCTCTCCTCAACCCTCAACTCTCCTCTCCCTCTCCTCAACCCTCAACTCTCCTCTCCCTCTCCTCAACCCTCAACTCTCCTCTCCCTCTCCTCAACTCTCACCTCTCCTCTCCCTCAACTCTCCTCTCCCTCTCCTCAACCCTCACCTCTCCTCTCCCTCAACTCTCCTCTCCCTCTCCTCAACCAAAACTCTCCTCTCCCTCTCCTCAACCCTCAACTCTCCTCTCCCTCTCCTCAACCCACAACGCACCTCTCCCTCTCCTGGACCCTAAACTATCCTCTCCCTCTCCTCAACCCTCAACTCTCCTCTCCCTCTCCTCAACCCCCATTCCTCCTCCCCCTCGCCTGAACCCTCAACTCTCCTCCCCTCTCCTCAACCCTCAACTCTCCTCCCCTCTCCTCAACCCTCAACTCTCCTCTCCCTCTCCTGGACCCTAAACTCTCCTCTCCCCCTCCTCAACCCTCAACTCTCCTCTCCCTCTCCTGAACCATCAACTCTCCTCTCCCTTTCCTCAACCCTCAACTCTCCTCTCCCTTTCCTCAACCCCCAACTCTCCTCGTCCTCTCCCCAACCCTCAACTCTCCTCTCCCTCTCCTCAACCCTCAAATCTCCTCTCCCTTTCCTCAACCCTCAACTCTCCTCTCCCTTTCCTCAATCCCCAACTCTCCTCTCCCTCTTCTCAACCCTCAACTCTCCTCTCCCTCTCCTCAACCCTCAACTCTCCTATCCCTCTCCTCAACCCACAACTCTCCTCTCCCTCTCCTCAACCCTCAACTCCCCTCCCCCTCTGCTCAACCCTTAACTCTACTCTCCCTCTCCTCAACCCTCAACTCTCCTCTCCCTCTCCTCAACCCACAACTCTCCTCTCCCTCTCCTCAACCCCCAACTCCCCTCCCCCTCTGCTCAACCCTCAACTCTCCTCCCCCTCTCCTCAACCCTCAACTCTCCTCCCCTCTCCTCAACCGTCAACTCTCCTCCCCTCTCCTGAAACCAACTCTCCTCCCCTCTCCTCAACCCTCAACTCTGCTCCCCCTCTCCTCAACCCCCATTTCTCCTCCCCCTCACCTGAACCCCCATCTCTCCTCCACCTTCCCTGGAAGCTCAACTCTCCTCTCCCTCTCCTCAACCCTCAACTCTCCTCTGCTGTCCTGAATCATTTCTCCTGTACCCCAAACTCTCCTGAAACCATTGTCCTCCCCTCTCCTGAACCCCAACTCTCCCCCCATATCTTCTGAACCCCGCAACACTACACCCTCTCAGGAAACACTACTCCCTTCTCCTGAACCCCTTCTCCACCTCTCCTGAACCCTTACTCCCTCTCCTGAAACCTTTCTCCTGAACCCCTTCTCGCTCTCCTGTGTCTCTCTCTCTTTCTGTATCTGTGTCACTCTCTTTCTGTATCTGTGTCTCTCTCTCTTTCTGTATCTGTGTCTCTCTGTTTCTGTATCTGTGTGTCTATCTCTGTGTCTGTATCTGTTTTTCTCTCTCTCTCTCTCTCTCTCAGGCCTTAAAACAGTTCATTATCGGAGACATTACTTACACTGCACAGTAAACCGGTTTATCAGGAAGATATGTTCATCTCGTCATCTGATGAAAATTCTCACATTACTGGGAAACCCCTGAGCTTGTGCCGAGGGGTTGGTCCAAAGCTCAGAGAGAGATCGTCAGAATCAAGTTGTCACTTGTAGCCTGAGTGATGATTAAAACTCTCCGATTTCCAGGAGTAGATCCAGAAAGGGTCATGGTAAAAACGGCTGTGCTGAGAGTGGGGAGGGGTGGAGAGTTTCTGTGTCCACACTGTCAGGAAGCAAGGTTCCCTAAAACAAGCGCACATCCTGAACACACATTCACTCACTGTGGTAAACCACTGTATTGTATATTGCCACCTCTGGGTGGCGCTGTGTATGGAGGCATGCCTCAGCTGACTCCACCCACCACTGTGTGGGTTTCGTTCAGACTTGTTCAGTCACTCACGAAGAAGCATGGTCTCTTCTTAGCTAATAAAAGCCTTATTCATCTCTTCTTTCGACTCGTCATCTCTTCTTCGACTCATCACCTTTTATGAAGTAATTGATAAGCGTATCAATTTTATTAGCTAAGAAGAGACCATGCTTCTTCGTGAGTGACTGAACAAGTCTGATCAAGGCCACCCGCCGGGACTCGCCTGTGATGCCTTCGTCAGGGGCCTCCAGTCAGACCACACCCGGCAGAGACTGCTAGAAAGCAAGGAACCCGACCTGAAGATGGCCATTGCCCTTGCGCTCTCGTTAGAGGAGGCCCACCGAAACCTCGAGGCATACCCCCGTAACGGCGCCAAGACATGGCAATCGAAACCGTGGGACACGGGACCGCCGCCCCCGGCACCAACCGCTGCAGCGACCCAACCGAGACAGCAGCCTCCGGTAAGAACTGCTTCGATGCCCAGTAACCAGGCCCAAAAATGCTTTTTCTGTGGCCAGTTAAAACATCCCAGAGCGCACTGCCCAGCTAAGACAGCTACCTGCTCGGGCTGCGGGAAGAAAGGCCATTACGCTAACGCCTGCAAGGGGAAGCCATCAAGTATATATGCTAATCCGGGACTCTAATACGTACGTGGCGGCCCTCGAGCTACTAAAAGGGCAATATACGCGCCCAGTGAACACAATTTACGCCCGACACCTCTTGGGATCCCGCAGGCAGCAACCGGGAGAATCGGTAGGGGCATTTGCACGGGCGCTACTGGCACTCTGCAGAGACTGCGATTGTAAAGCGGTAACGGCTTTGGAGCACGCGCAGGGACTCGCCTGTGATGCCTTCGTCAGGGGCCTCCAGTCAGACCACACCCGGCAGAGACTGCTAGAAAGCAAGGAACCCGACCTGAAGACGGCCATTGCCCTTGCGCTCTCGTTAGAGGAGGCCCACCGAAACCTCGAGGCATACCCCCGTAACGGCGCCAAGACATGGCAATCGAAACCGTGGGACACGGGACCGCCGCCCCCGGCACCAACCGCTGCAGCGACCCAACCGAGACAGCAGCCTCCGGTAAGAACTGCTTCGATGCCCAGTAACCAGGCCCAAAAATGCTATTTCTGTGGCCAGTTAAAACATCCCAGAGCGCACTGCCCAGCTAAGACAGCTACCTGCTCGGGCTGCGGGAAGAAAGGCCATTACGCTAACGCCTGCAAGGGGAAGCCAGCCAGCAGCGCAGCGTGCGGGCCGTGGGAGCAGCCATCTTATCCGCCATTTTGTGTACCCCCGGCCGCATGGCATCCGCCGCCATCGTATCCAACGCACTCAACCGCCATTTCGTCACCGGAACTGACCACCGTCTCGGCGGATGACTATAGTGACTCACTAAGCCACATACTGGCCTCCGTGACGCTGGATCAAGCCCTCCCTCACCATCTATCCAGCTCCATGATGGATATCGCGGTAAACGGCCGCGCCACCAGTTGCCTGATCGACAGCGGGAGCACAGAGAGTTTCGTCCACCCCGACACGGTACGTAGCCACTCCCTCACGATTCTGCCAACGCACCATCGCATTTCTATGGCGTCCAAGTCCCAGTCAATGGACATCAGCGGCTACTGTGTGGTGACCCTGTCAGTAGGGGGCACTGAATATCAAAAATTTAAACTGCTAGTCCTGCCCCGTCTTTGCGCTGCCGTCCTGCTAGGGTTGGATTTTCAGTGCCACCTTAAGAGTGTCACACTAGCATACGGTGGACCCCTCCCCCCACTCACAGTCTGCAACCAACAACTTTTAAATCGCCCGCTGCAAACCACCTGCAGCCTTTCCACATTAAAAGTCCCCCCCCCTCCCCTGTTCGCTAACCTCACCCGCGACTGTAAACCCATCGCTACCAAAAGCAGGCGGTACAGTGCCGGGGACAGAGCTTTTATCAGCTCTGAGGTGGAGCGGCTATTGAAGGAGGGCATTATCGAAGGTAGCACTAGCCCCTGGCGAGCCCAGGTTGTAGTCGTTAAAACCACTGCAAAACGCCGCATGGTAATCGACTACAGCCAAACCATAAACCGGTACACCCAGCTGGACGCGTACCCCCTCCCTCGCATATCTGATATGGTCAATCAGATTGCGCAATACAAAGTATTCTCCACCATCGACCTTAAGTCAGCGTACCACCAGCTGCCCATCCGCCATGAGGACCGCCAGTATACTGCCTTCGAGGCAAACGGCCGCCTCTACCACTTCCTTAGGGTCCCCTTCGGCGTCACCAACGGGGTTTCAGTCTTCCAAAGGGAGATGGACCGAATGGTTGACCAGAACGCGCTGCGGGCAACCTTCCCCTATTTGGATAACGTCACCATCTGCGGCCACGACCAGCAGGACCACGACGTTAATCTAGCAAATTTCCTCCGTACGGCCCAACGGCTGAACCTAACGTACAATAAGGAAAAATGTATGTTTCACACCAAGCGCCTGGCCATCCTCGGCTGCGTGGTGGAGAACGGAGTCATCGGGCCCGACCCCGACAGAATGCGCCCCCTAATGGAGCTACCCCTTCCCCACTGCCAAAAAGCACTGAAGAGATGCCTGGGGTTTTTCTCCTACTACGCCCAGTGGGTGCCCCTCTATGCAGACAAAGCCAGGCCCCTCATCAAAGCCACCTCCTTCCCCCTGACACCAGAGGCGTGTGCAGCCTTCACTCTTATCAAGAACGATATCGCGAAGGCCGCAATGCACGCGGTGGATGAGTCCATCCCCTTCCAAGTGGAGAGCGATGCCTCCGACTTCGCCCTAGCCGCGACCCTTAACCAGGCGGGCAGACCCGTGGCCTTTTTCTCAAGGACCCTCCAGGGCCCCGAGACGAGACACTCCTCCGTCGAAAAGGAGGCCCAGGCTATTGTAGAAGCGGTGCGTCACTGGAGGCATTACCTGGCCGGGAAACGATTTACCCTGCTCACTGACCAGCGTTCAGTAGCTTTTATGTTTAATAATAAGCAGAGGGGTAAAATCAAGAACGACAAGATCTTGAGGTGGAGAATCGAACTCTCCACCTACAATTATGATATCTTGTATTGGCCAGGGAAACTCAATGAGCCCCCAGATGCCCTATCACGTGGTACATGCGCCAACGCGCAGAGTGATAGGCTGCAGTCCCTCCACAATGACCTCTGCCACCCGGGGGTCACCAGGTTTTTCCATTTTATCAAATCCCGTAACCTGCCCTACTCCATCGAGGAGGTCAGGACCATGACCAAGAGCTGCCAAATCTGCGCCGAGTGCAAACCGCACTTCTATAGGCCGGACAGAGCAAGCCTGATCAAGGCCACCCGCCCCTTCGAACGCCTGAGCGTCGATTTTAAAGGGCCCCTCCCCTCCGCTGACCGCAATGTGTACTTCCTCAACATAGTTGATGAGTACTCCCGTTTCCCCTTTGCCATCCCTTGCCCAGACATGACCAGTACCACGGTCATCAAGTGTCTGAATGACATCTTCGCTCTGTTCGGGTTCCCCAGCTATATACATAGCGACAGGGGCTCATCGTTCATGAGCGACGAACTTCGGCAGTACCTGCTAACAAGAGGTATCGCCACGAGCAGGACCACCAGTTACAACCCCCGGGGGAACGGCCAGGTGGAAAGGGAGAACGCGACGGTTTGGAAGGCAGTCCTCTTAGCACTAAAATCTAAGGGCCTTCCGACCTCCCGCTGGCAGGAGGTCCTCCCTGCAGCGCTCCACTCCATTCGGTCACTGCTTTGTACTGCCACTAATGCGACCCCTCATGAGAAAATGTTCGTTTTCCCCCGGAAGTCTACATCGGGAACCTCGCTACCGGCATGGTTGACTTCTCCTGGGCCCGTCCTACTGCGGAGGCACGTGAGGACGCATAAAACGGACCCCCTGGTCGAGCGGGTGCACCTCCTACACGCCAACCCCCAGTATGCCTGGGTGACATACCCAGACGGGCGGGAGGACACGGTCTCCATACGAGATCTCGCACCCTCGGGTACCCCTGAATTACCACCGTTATCCCCCTTACCACCGTTATCCCCCTTACCACTGTTATCCCCCACCACCCCTCCCAACCCAACCCCTGCAGACGGCATGCCAAAGCCCCAGGAATCTTCGCCAACCACCCAGACACCAGACCCGACGTCGGATGCTGCAACACCACCGCCGCCACCACGACGATCAGGACGTCAGACAAGGCCTCCTGATAGACTTAACTTGTAGTACCCTTCACCCCGCCGGACTTCACATTAAACAAGGGGTGAATGTGGTAAACCACTGTATTGTATATTGCCACCTCTGGGTGGCGCTGTGTATGGAGGCATGCCTCAGCTGACTCCACCCACCACTGTGTGGGTTTCGTTCAGACTTGTTCAGTCACTCACGAAGAAGCATGGTCTCTTCTTAGCTAATAAAAGCCTTATTCATCTCTTCTTTCGACTCGTCATCTCTTCTTCGACTCATCACCTTTTATGAAGTAATTGATAAGCGTATCACTCACCCGCCCCCTTCAACCACCGTCTGCCCCACCTGTGACAGAGACTGTAGGTCCTACATTGGACTCATCAGTAACCTGAGAACTCATTCTTAATGTGGAAGCAAGTCATCCTCAGTTCCGAGGGACTGCCTAAGAAGAAGAAAACGTCCCAGGGCGCTGTACAGAAGTATTTTAAGACAAAAAATTTGACACGAGCCTCATAAGGAGATATTAGGACAGGTGACCAAAAACTTGGTCAAAGAGGTCGGTTTTAAGGAGTGTCTTAAAGGAGGAGAGAGAGGCGGAGAGGTTTAGGCAGGGAATTCCAGAGCTTAGGGCCCAGGCAACAGAAGGCACGGCCAGCAATGGTTGAGCGATTATAATCAGGGATCCTCAAGAGGGCAGAATTAGAGGAGCACAGATACCTCGGGGGGTTGTGGGGCTGGAGGAGATTACACAGATAGGGAGGGGCGAGGCCATGGAGGGATTTGAAAACAAGGATGAGAATTTTGAAATCGAGGCGCTGCTTAACCGGGAGCCAATGTAGGTCAGCGAGCACAGGAGTGATGGGGGAGCGGGACTTGGTGCGAGTTAGGACACGGGCAGCCGAGATTTGGATGACCTCAAGTTTACGTAGTGTAGAACGTGGGAGACCAGCCAGGAGTGCGTTGGAATAGTCGAGTCTAGAAGTAACAAAGGCATGGATGAGGGTTTCAGCAGCGGAAGAGCTGAGGCACAGGCGGAGACGGGCGATGTTACTGAGGTGGAAATAGGCGGTCTTAGTTATGCCACGGATTTTAATCGGAAGCTCATTACAGGGCCAAATATGACACCAAGGTTGCGAACAGTGTGGTTCAGCCTCAGACAGATGTTAGGGAGAGGGATGGATTCAGTGGCTAGGGAACGGAGTTTGTGGCAGGGACCGAAAATAATGGCTTCAGTCTTCCCAATATTTAATTGGAGAAAATTTCTGCTGATCCAGAAGTGGGTGTCGGACAAGCAGCCTGACAATTTAGAGACCGTGGAGGGGTCGAGAGAAGTGGTGGCGAGGCAGAGCTGGGTGTCGTCAGCGCACATGTGGAAACTGACGCTGTGTTTTCAGATGATGTCGCCAAGGGGCAGAATGTAGATGAGAAATAGGAGGAGGCCAAGGATAGATCCTTGGGGGACACCAGAGGTAATGATGCGAGCGGT
This sequence comes from Somniosus microcephalus, assembly GCF_052327205.1. Classification (NCBI taxonomy): domain Eukaryota; kingdom Metazoa; phylum Chordata; class Chondrichthyes; order Squaliformes; family Somniosidae; genus Somniosus; species Somniosus microcephalus. The sequence goes on along the minus strand of NC_140998.1, from coordinate 209,489,752 downwards.
AAGATTGCACTGTACAGTCTCTGAGACCTGTTATACAATCTGTGCATGAAGTATCTGCCTTGTACTTAGCTCAGCTGAGTAATCTTTCTCTTCATCTCATGGCTTTTACACAGACATTCACTTGTGTTAGTTGTGGACAAGTGGGTAAAGCTCGCCGGAACCCTCATCTCTCCTCTCCCTCTCCTCAACCCTCAACTCTCCTCTCCCTCTCCTCAACCTTCAACTCTCCTCTCCCTCGCCTCAACCCTCAACTCTCCTCTCCCTCTCCTCAACTCTCAACTCTCCTCTCCCTCCCCTCAACCCTCAACTCTCCTCTCCCTCTCCTCAACACTCAACTATCCTCTCCCTCTCCTCAACCCTCAACTCTCCTCTCCCTCTCCTCAACCCTCAACTCTCCTCTCCCTCGCCTCAACCCTCAACTCTCCTCACCCTCTCCTCAACCCTCAACTCTCCTCTCCCTCTCCTCAACCCTCAACTCTCCTCTCCCTCTCCTCAACCCTCAACTCTCCTCTCCCTCTCCTCAACCCTCAACTCTCCTCTCCCTCTCCTCAACCCTCAACTCTCCTCTCCCTCTCCCCAACCCTCAACTATCCTCTCCCTGTCCTCAACCCTCAACTATCCTCTCCCTCTCCTCAACCCTCAACTCTCCTCTCCCTCGCCTAAACCCTCAACTCTCCTCTCCCTCTCCTCAACCCTCAACTATCCTCTCCCTCGCCTAAACCCTCAACTATCCTCTCCCTCTCCTCAACCCTCAACTCTCCTCTCCCTCGCCTAAACCCTCAACTCTCCTCTCCCTCTCCTCAACCCCCAACTCTCCTCTCCCTCGCCTAAACCCTCAACTCTCCTCTCCCTCTCCTCAACCCCCAACTCTCCTCTCCCTCTCCTCAACCCTCAACTCTCCTCTCCCTCTCCTCAACCCTCACCTCTCCTCTCCCTCTCCTCAACCCTCAACTATCCTCTCCCTCTCCTCAACCCTCAACTCTCCTCTCCCTCTCCTGGACCCTCAACTCTCCTCTCCCTCTCCTCAACCCTCAACTCTCCTCTCCCTCTCCTGAACCCTCAACTCTCCTCTCCCTCTCCTCAACCCTCAACTCTCCTCTCCCTCGCCTCAACCCTCAACTCTCCTCACCCTCTCCTCAACCCTCAACTCTCCTCTCCCTCTCCTCAACCCTCAACTCTCCTCTCCCTCTCCTCAACCCTCAACTCTCCTCTCCCTCTCCTCAACCCTCAACTCTCCTCTCCCTCTCCTCAACCCTCAACTCTCCTCTCCCTCTCCCCAACCCTCAACTATCCTCTCCCTGTCCTCAACCCTCAACTATCCTCTCCCTCTCCTCAACCCTCAAGTCTCCTCTCCCTCGCCTAAACCCTCAACTCTCCTCTCCCTCTCCTCAACCCTCAACTATCCTCTCCCTCGCCTAAACCCTCAACTATCCTCTCCCTCTCCTCAACCCTCAACTCTCCTCTCCCTCGCCTAAACCCTCAACTCTCCTCTCCCTCTCCTCAACCCCCAACTCTCCTCTCCCTCGCCTAAACCCTCAACTCTCCTCTCCCTCTCCTCAACCCCCAACTCTCCTCTCCCTCTCCTCAACCCTCAACTCTCCTCTCCCTCTCCTCAACCCTCACCTCTCCTCTCCCTCTCCTCAACCCTCAACTATCCTCTCCCTCTCCTCAACCCTCAACTCTCCTCTCCCTCTCCTGGACCCTCAACTCTCCTCTCCCTCTCCTCAACCCTCAACTCTCCTCTCCCTCTCCTGAACCCTCAACTCTCCTCTCCCTCTACTGAACCCTCTCCTGAACCCTCACCTCTCCTCTCCCTCTCCTCAACCCTCAACTCTCCTCTCCCTCCCCTCAACCCTCAACTCTCCTCTCCCTCGCCTCAACCCTCAACTCTCCTCTCCCTCTCCTCAAACCTCAACTCTCATCTCCCCCTCCTGGACCCTCAACTCTCCTCTCCCTCTCCTCAACCCTAAACTCTCCTCTCCCTCGCCTCAACCCTCAACTCTCCTCTCCCTCTCCTCAACCCACAACTCTCCTCTCCCTCGCCAGAACCCTCAACTCTCCTCTCCCTCTCCTCAACCCCCATTCCTCCTCCCCCTCGCCTGAAACCTCAACCCTCCTCACCCTCTCAACTCTCCTCAACCCTCAACTGTCCTCTCCCTCTCCTCAACCCTCAACTCTCCTCCCCCTCTCCTCAACTCTCCTCTCCCTCTCCTGAACCCTCAACTCTCCGCTCCCTCTCCTGAACCCTCAACTCTCCGCTCCCTCTCCTCAGCCCTCAACTGTCCTCTCCCTCTCCTCAACCCTCAACTCTCCTCTCCCTCTCCTCAACCCTCAACTCTCCTCCCCCTCTCCTCAACCCTCAACATTCCTCTCCCTCTCCTGAACCCTCAACTCTCCTCTCCCTCCCCTCAACCCCCAACTCTCCTCTCCCTCTGCTCAACCCTCAAATATCCTCTCCCTCGCCTCAACCCTCAACTCTCCTGTTCCTCTCCTCAACCCTCAACTCTCCTCTCCCTCCCCTCAATCCCCAACTCTCCTCTCCCTCTGCTCAACCCTCAATTCTCCTCTTCCTCTCCTCAACCCTCAACTCTCCTCTCCCTCTCCTCAACCCTCAACTCTCCTCTCCCTCCCCTCAACCCTCAACACACCTCTCTCTCTCCTCAACCCTCAACTGTCCTCTCCCTCTCCTCAACCCTCAACTCTCCTCTCCCTCTCCTCAACCCTCAACTCTCCTCTCCCTCTCCTCAACCCTCAACTCTCCTCTCCCTCTCCTCAACCCTCAACTCTCCTCTCCCTCTCCTCAACCTTCAACTCTCCTCTCCCTCGCCTCAACCCTCAACTCTCCTCTCCCTCTCCTCAACTCTCAACTCTCCTCTCCCTCGCCTCAACCCACAAATCTCCTCACCCTCTCCTCAACCCTCAACTCTCCTCTCCCTCTCCTCAACCCTCAACTCTCCTCTCCCTCTCCTCAACCCTCAACTATCCTCTCCCTCTCCTCAACCCTCAACTCTCCTCTCCCTCGCCTAAACCCTCAACTCTCCTCTCCCTCTCCTCAACCCTCAACTATCCTCTCCCTCGCCTAAACCCTCAACTATCCTCTCCCTCTCCTCAACCCTCAACTCTCCTCTCCCTCGCCTGAACCCTCAACTCTCCTCTCCCTCTCCTCAACCCCCAACTCTCCTCTCCCTCTCCTCAACCCTCAACTCTCCTCTCCCTCTCCTCAACCCTCACCTCTCCTCTCCCTCTCCTCAACCCTCAACTCTCATCTCCCCCTCCTGGACCCTCAACTCTCCTCTCCCTCTCCTCAACCCTAAACTCTCCTCTCCCTCGCCTCAACCCTCAACTCTCCTCTCCCTCTCCTGGACCCTCAACTCTCCTCTCCCTCTCCTCAACCCTCAACTCTCCTCTCCCTCTCCTCAACCCTCAACTCTCCTCTCCCTCTACTGAACCCTCTCCTGAACCCTCACCTCTCCTCTCCCTCTCCTCAACCCTCAACTCTCCTCACCCTCCCCTCAACCCTCAACCCTCCTCTCCCTCGCCTCAACCCTCAACTCTCCTCTCCCTCTCCTCAACCCTCAACTCTCATCTCCCCCTCCTGGACCCTCAACTCTCCTCTCCCTCTCCTCAACCCTAAACTCTCCTCTCCCTCGCCTCAACCCTCAACTCTCCTCTCCCTCTCCTCAACCCACAACTCTCCTCTCCCTCGCCAGAACCCTCAACTCTCCTCTCCCTCTCCTCAACCCCCATTCCTCCTCCCCCTCACCTGAAACCTCAACCATCCTCACCCTCTCAACTCTCCTCAACCCTCAACTGTCCTCTCCCTCTCCTCAACCCTCAACTCTCCTCCCCCTCTCCTCAACCCTCAACTCTCCTCTCCCTCTCCTGAACCCTCAACTCTCCGCTCCCTCTCCTGAACCCTCAACTCTCCGCTCCCTCTCCTCAGCCCTCAACTGTCCTCTCCCTCTCCTCAACCCTCAACTCTCCTCTCCCTCTCCTCAACCCTCAACTCTCCTCCCCCTCTCCTCAACCCTCAACATTCCTCTCCCTCTCCTGAACCTCAACTCTCCTCTCCCTCCCCTCAACCCCCAACTCTCCTCTCCCTCTGCTCAACCTTCAAATATCCTCTCCCTCGCCTCAACCCTCAACTCTCCTGTTCCTCTCCTCAACCCTCAACTCTCCTCTCCCTCCCCTCAATCCCCAACTCTCCTCTCCCTCTGCTCAACCCTCAACTCTCCTCTTCCTCTCCTCAACCCTCAACTCTCCTCTCCCTCTCCTCAACCCTCAACTCTCCTCTCCCTCCCCTCAACCCTCAACTCACCTCTCTCTCTCCTCAACCCCCAACTGTCCTCTCCCTCTCCTCAACCCTCAACTCTCCTCTCCCTCTCCTCAACCCTCAACTCTCCTCTCCCTCTCCTCAACCCTCAACTCTCCTCTCCCTCTCCTCAACCCTCAACTCTCCTCTCCCTCTCCTCAACCTTCAACTCACCTCTCCCTCGCCTGAATCCTCAACTCACCTCTCCCTCTCCTCAACCCTCAACTCTCCTCACCCTCTCCTCAACCCTCAACTCTCCTCTCCCTCTCCTCAACCCTCAACTCTCCTTTCCCTCTCCTCAACCCTCAACTCTCCTCTCCCTCTCCTCAACCCTCAACTCTCCTCTCCCTCTCCTCAACCCTCAACTCTCCTCTCCCTCCCCTCAACCCACAACTCTCCTCTCCCTCACCTCAACCCTCAACTCTCCTCTTCCTCTCCTCAACCCTCAACTCTCCTCTCCCTCTCCTCAACCCACAACTCTCCTCACCCTCTCCTCAACCCCCAACTCTCCTCCCCCTCTCCTCAACCCTCAACTCTCCTCTCCCTCTCCTCAACCCACAACTCTCCTCTCCCTCTCCTCAACCCTCAACTCTCCTCTCCCTCGCCTCAACCCTCAACTCTCCTCCCCTCTCCTCAACCCTCAACTCTCCTCCCCCTCTCCTCAACCCTCAACTCTCCTCTCCCTCTCCTCAACCCACAACTCTCCTCTCCCTCTCCTCAACCCTCAACTCTCCTCCCCCTCTGCTCAACCCTCAACTCTCCTCCCCCTCTCCTCAACCCTCAACTCTCCTCCCCCTCTCCTCAACCCTCAATTCTCCTCTGCTCTCCTGAATCATTTCTCCTGGACCCCAAACTCTCCTGAAGCCATTGTCCTCCCCTCTCCTGAACCCCAACTCTCCCCCCATATCTTCTGAACCCCGCAACACTACACCCTCTCAGGAAACACTACTCCCTTCTCCTGAACCCCTTATCCACCTCTCCTGAACCCTTTCTCCCTCTCCTGAAACCTTTCTCTTGAACCCCTTCTCGCTCTCCTGTGTGACTCTCTCTCTGTTTCTGTATCTGTCTCTCTCTCTTTCTGTATCTGTGTCACTCTCTTTCTGTATCTGTGTCTTTCCCTCTTTCTGTATCTGTGTCTCTCTCTCTTTCTGTATCTGTGTCTCTCTCTCTTTCTGTGTCTGTGTCTCTCTCTCTTTCTGTAGCTGTGTCTCTCTCTCTGTTTCTGTATCTGTCTCTCTCTCTTTCTGTATCTGTGTCACTCTCTTTCTGTATCTGTGTCTCTCTCTCTTTCTGTATCTGTGTCTCTCTCTCTTTCTGTATCTGTCTCTCTCTCTTTCTGTGTCTGTGTCTCTCTCTGTTTCTGTAACTGTGTGTCTATCTCTGTTTCTGTATCTGTGTTTCTCTCTCTCTCTCTCAGGCCTTAAAGCAGTTCATTATCGGAGACATTACTTACACTGCACAGTAAACCGGTTTATCAGGAAGTTATGTTCATCTCATCATCTGATGAAAATTCTCACATTACTGGGAAACCCCTGAGCTTGTGCCAAGGGGCTGGTCCAAAGCTCAGAGAGAGATCGTCAGAATCAAGTTGTCAGTTGGAGCCTGAGTGATGATTAAAACTCTCCGATTTCCAAGAGTAGATCCAGAAAGGGTCATGGTAAAAACGGCTGTGCCGAGAGTGGGGAGGGGTGGAGAGCTTTTGTGTACACACTGTCAGGAAGCAAGGTTCCCTGAAACAAGCGCACATGCTGAACACACCCCCACCCACCCGCCCCCTTCAACCACCGTCTGCCCCACCTGTGACAGAGATTGTAGGTCCTACATTGGACTCATCAGTCACCTGAGAACTCATTCTTAATGTGGAAGCAAGTCATCCTCGGTTCCGAGGGACTGCCTAAGAAGACGAAAACGTCCCAGGGCGCTGTACAGAAGTATTTTAAGACAAAAAATTTGACACGAGCCTCATAAGGAGATATTAGGACAGGTGACCAAAAACTTGGTCAAACAGATCGGTTTTAAGGAGTGTCTTAAAGGAGGAGAGAGAGGCGGAGAGGTTTAGGCAGGGAATTCCAGAGCTTAGGGCCCAGGCAACAGAAGGCACGGCCACCAATGGTTGAGCGATTATAATCAGGGATCCTCAAGAGGGCAGAATTAGAGGAGTGCAGATATCTCGGGGGGTTGTGGGGCTGAAGGAGATTACATAGATAGGGAGGGGTGAGGCCATGGAGGGATTTGAAAACAAGGATGAGAATTTTGAAATCGAGGCGCTGCTTAACCGGGAGCCAATGTAGGTCAGTGAGCACAGGGGTGATGGGCGAATGGGACTTGGTGTGAGTTAGGACACGGGCAGCCGAGTTTTGGATTACCTGAAGTTTACGTAGGGTAGAACGTAGGAGGTCAGCCAGGAGTGCGTTGGAATAGTCGAGTCTAGAGGTAACAAAGGCATGGATGAGGGTTTCAGCAGCGGAAGAGCTGACGCACAGGCGGAGACGGGCGATGTTACTGAGGTGGAAATAGGCGGTCTTAGTTATGCCACGGATTTTAATCGGAACCTCATTACAGGGCCAAATATGACACCAAGGCTGCGAACAGTGTGGTTCAGCCTCAGACAGATGTTAGGGAGAGGGATGGATTCAGTGGCTAGGGAACGGAGTTTGTGGCAGGGACCGAAAATAATGGCTTCAGTCTTCCCAATATTTAATTGGAGAAAATTTGTGCTGATCCAGAAGTGGGTGTCGGACAAGCAGCCTGACAATTTAGAGACCGTGGAGGGGTCAAGAGAAGTGGTGGTGAGGTAGAGCTGGGTGTCGTCAGCGCACATGTGGAAACTGACGCTGTGTTTTCAGATGATGTCGCCAAGGGGCAGCATGTAGATGAGAAATAGGAGGAGGCCAAGGATAGATCCTTGAGGGACACCAGAGGTAATGATGCGAGCGGTAAGATTGCACTGTACAGTCTCTGAGACCTGTTATACAATCCGTGGATGAAGTTTTTGCCTTGTACTTAGCCCAGTTGAGTAATTTTTCTCTTCCTCTCATGGCTTATACACAGACATTCACTTGTGTTAGTTGTGGACAAGTGGGTAAAGCTCACCTGAATCCTCAACTCTCCTCTCCCTCTCCTGGACCCTCAACTCTCCTCTCCCTCTCCTCAACCCTCAACTCTCCTCTCCCTCGCCTGAACCCTCAACTCTCCTCTCCCTCTCCTCAACCCTCAACTCTCCTCTCCCTCTCCCCAAACCTCAACTCTCCTCTCCCTCTCCTCAACCCTCAACTCTCCTCTCCCTCGCCTGAACCCTCAACTCTCCTCTCCCTCTCCTCAACCCTCAACTCTCCTCTCCCTCTCCCCAAACCTCAACTCTCCTCTCCCTCTCCCCAAACCTCAACTCTCCTCTCCCTCTCCTCAACCCTCAACTCTCCTCTCCCTCTCCCCAACCCTCAACTCTCCTCTCCCTGTCCTCAACCCTCAACTCTCCTCTCCCTCGCCTCAACCCTCAACTCTCCTCTCCCTCTCCTCTACCCTCAACTCTCCTCTCCCTCTCCTCAACACTCAACTCTCCTCTCCCTCTCCTCAACCCTCAACTCTTCTCTCCCTCTCCTCAACCCTCAACTCTCCTCTCCCTCTCCTCAACCCTCAACTCTTCTCTCCCTCGCCTAAACCCTCAACTCTCCTCTCCCTCTCCTCAACCCTCAACTCTCCTCTCCCTCTCCTCAACCCTCACCTCTCCTCTCCCTCTCCTCAACCCTCAACTATCCTCTCCCTCTCCTCAACCCTCAACTCTCCTCTCCCTCTCCTGGACCCTCAACTCTCCTCTCCCTCTCCTCAACCCTCAACTCTCCTCTCCCTCTGCTCAACCCTCAACTCTCCTCTCCCTCTACTGAACCCTCTCCTGAACCCTCACCTCTCCTCTCCCTCTCCTCAACCCTCAACTCTCCTCTCCCTCCCCTCAACCCTCAACTCTCCTCTCCCTCGCCTCAACCCTCAACTCTCCTCTCCCTCTCCTCAACCCTCAACTCTCATCTCCCCCTCCTGGACCCTCAACTCTCCTCTCCCTCTCCTCAACCCTAAACTCTCCTCTCCCTCGCCTCAACCCTCAACTCTCCTCTCCCTCTCCTCAACCCACAACTCTCCTCTCCCTCGCCAGAACCCTCAACTCTCCTCTCCCTCTCCTCAAACCCCATTCCTCCTCCCCCTCGCCTGAAACCTCAACCCTCCTCACCCTCTCAACTCTCCTCAACCCTCAACTGTCCTCTCCCTCTCCTCAACCCTCAACTCTCCTCTCCCTCTCCTCAATCCTCAACTCTCCTCTCCCTCTCCTGAACCCTCAACTCTCCGCTCCCTCTCCTGAACCCTCAACTCTCCGCTCCCTCTCCTCAGCCCTCAACTGTCCTCTCCCTCTCCTCAACCCTCAACTCTCCTCTCCCTCTCCTCAACCCTCAACTCTCCTCCCCCTCTCCTCAACCCTCAACATTCCTCTCCCTCTCCTGAACCCTCAACTCTCCTCTCCCTCCCCTCAACCCCCAACTCTCCTCTCCCTCTGCTCAGCCCTCAAATCTCCTCTCCCTCGCCTCAACCCTCAACTCTCCTCTCCCTCTCCTCAACCCTCAACTCTCCTCTCCCTCTCCTCAACCCTCAACTCTCCTCTACCTCTCTTCAACCCTCAACTCTCCTCTCCCTCTCCTCAACCCACAACTCTCCTCTCCCTCTCCTCAACCCTCAACTCTCCTCTCCCTCTCCTCAACCCTCAACTCACCTCTCCCTCTCCTCAACCCTTAGCTCTCCTCTCCCTCTCCTCAACCCTCAACTCTTCTCTCCCTCGCCTAAACCCTCAACTCTCCTCTCCCTCTCCTCAACCCTCAACTCTCCTCTCCCTCTCCTCAACCCTCAACTCTCCTCTCCCTCTCCTCAACCCTCAACTCTCCTCTCCCTCTCCTCAACCCCCAACTCTCCTCTCCCTCTACTCAACCCTCAACTCTCCTCTCCCTCGCCTCAACCCTCAACTCTCCTCTCCCTCTCCTCTACTCTCAACTCTCCTCTCCCTCTCCTGGACCCTCAACTCTCCTCTCCCTCTCCTCAACCCTCAACTCTCCTCTCCCTCTCCTCAACCCTCAACTCTTCTCTCCCTCGCCTAAACCCTCAACTCTCCTCTCCCTCTCCTCAACCCTCAACTCTCCTCTCCCTCTCCCCAACCCTCAACTCTCCTCTCCCTGTCCACAACCCTCAACTCTCCTCTCCCTCGCCTCAGCCCTCAACTCTCCTCTCCCTCTCCTCTACCCTCAACTCTCCTCTCCCTCTCCTCAACACTCAACTCTCCTCTCCCTCTCCTCAACCCTCAACTCTTCTCTCCCTCTCCTCAACCCTCAACTCTCCTCTCCCTCTCCTCAACCCTCAACTCTTCTCTCCCTCGCCTAAACCCTCAACTCTCCTCTCCCTCTCCTCAACCCTCAACTCTCCTCTCCCTCTCCTCAACCCTCAACTCTCCTCTCCCTCTCTTCAACCCTCAACTCTCCTCTCCCTCTCCTCAACCCACAACTCTCCTCTCCCTCTCCTCAACCCTCAACTCACCTCTCCCTCTCCTCAACCCCCAACACTCCTCCCCCTCTCCTCAACCCTTAACTCGCCTCCCCCTCTCCTCAACCCTCAACTCTACTCCCCCTCTCCTGAACCCTCAACTCACCTCTCCCTCTCCTCAACCCCCAACACTCCTCCCCCTCTCCTCAACCCTGAACTCGCCTCCCCCTCTCCTCAATCCTCAACTCTCCTCCCCCCCTCCTGAACCCTCAACTCACCTCTCCCTCTCCTCACCCCCCAACACTCCTCCCCCTCTCCTTAACCCTGAACTCGCCTCCCCCTCTCCTCAATCCTCAACTCTCCTCCCCCTCTCCTCAACCCTCAACTCTCCTCTGCTGTCCTGAATCATTTCTCCTGTACCCCAAACTTTCCTGATGCCATTGTCCTCCCCTCTCCTGAACCCCAACTCTCCCCCCATATCTTCTGAATCCCGCAACACTACACCCTCTCAGGAAACACTACTCCCCTTCTCCTGAACCCCTTATCCACCTCTCCTGAACCCTTTCTCCCCCTCATGAAACCTTTCTCCTGAACTCCTTCTCGCTCTCCTGTGTCTCTCTCTCTTTCTGTATCTGTCTCTCGCTCTTTCTGTATCTGTGTCTCTCTCTCTTTCTGTATCTGTGTCTCTCTCTTTCTGTATCTGTGTCTCTCTCTCTTTCTGTATCTGCCTCTCTCTCTTTCTGTATCTGTGTCTCTCTCTTTCTGTATCTGTGTCTCTCTCTTTCTGTATCTGTCTCTCTCTCTTTCTGCATCTGTCTCTCTTTCTTTCTGTATCTGTCTCTCTCTCTTTCTGTATCTGTGTCTCTCTCTTTCTGTATCTGTGTCTCTCTCTCTTTCTGTATCTGTGTCTCTCTCTCTTTCTGTATCTGTGTCTCTCTCTCTTTCTGTGTCTGTGTCTCTCTCTCTTTCTGTATCTGTCTCTCTCTCTTTCTGTATCTGTCTCTCTCTCTTTCTGTATCTGTCTCTCTCTCTTTCTGTATCTGTCTCTCTCTCTTTCTGTATCTGTGTCTCTCTCTTTCTGTATCTGTGTCTCCCTCTCTTTCTGTATCTGTCTCTCTCTCTTTCTGTATCTGTGTCTCTCTCTCTTCCTGTATCTGTCTCTCTCTCTTTCTGTATCTGTGTCTCTCTCTTTCTGTATCTGTCTCTCTCTCTTTCTGTATCTGTGTCTCTCTCTTTCTGTATCTGTGTCTCTCTCTCTTTCTGTATCTGTGACTCTCTCTTTCTGTATCTGTGTCTCTCTCTCTTTCTGTATCTGTCTCTCTCTCTCTTTCTGTATCTGTCTCTCTCTCTCTTTCTGTATCTGTGTCTCTCTCTCTTTCTGTATCTGTGTCTCTCTCTCTTTCTGTATCTGTGTCTCTCTCTCTTTCTGTATCTGTCTCTCTCTCTCTCTTTCTGTGTCTGTGTCTCTCTCTCTTTCTGTATCTGTCTCTCTCTCTTTCTGTATCTGTGTCTCTCTCTTTCTGTATCTGTGTCTCTCTCTCTTTCTGTATCTGTCTCTCTCTCTCTTTCTGTATCTGTCTCTCTCTCTCTTTCTGTATCTGTGTCTCTCTCTCTTTCTGTATCTGTGTCTCTCTCTCTTTCTGTATCTGTGTCTCTCTCTCTTTCTGTATCTGTCTCTCTCTCTTTCTGTATCTGTCTCTCTCTCTGTCTGTATCTGTGTCTCTCTCTTTCTGTATCTGTGTCTCTCTCTTTCTGTATCTGTGTCTCTCTCTTTCTGTATCTGTGTCTCTCTCTCTTTCTGTATCTGTCTCTCTCTCTTTCTGTGTCTGTGTCTCTCTCTCTTTCTGTATCTGTCAGTTCAGTTCAGTTCAGTTCAAATGCTTTATTGGCATGAAAGTTTACAGAGAACCATATTGCCAAAGCTTACATAGCAAAAAGGTACAGTTTTCCAACATTCTGTAGGTGTCAATAGATTTGACATTTGTTGGGTACATACAATATTAATTTTAAACAATATTAATTTTAAACAGTCTTTCTACTTCATTTGGTACGTTCAATATTAATTTTAAACTGTCTTAATTTTAAACAGTCCTCAGGTTGTGACATGTTGTTACATATTTGGCCCCAAGGTATGGTCTGTCTCCTTCTCCCAGGACTAATCTCAATTTTGACAGGTCATCCAATTCCTTGAAATCTGGGGTTGTTTGGCTTAGCTTGTTGAATAATATATTTCTTGATGTGTTGAATTTTTCGCATTTTAGGAGGAAATGCATTTCTGTTTCAACCTCGCCGGCCAGACATTGATCGCATATTCTATTCTCTCTAGGCTGCCAGGATTTCTTGTATCTGCCTTTTTCAATTTCCAGTTGGTGGTTGCTTAGTCTGTACCTGGTGAGGGTCTGTCTCTGTTTTGTGTCTCTGGTGGTCGTGAGGTAGTCTGCCAGTTTATATTCTCTTTTTAGGGCCCGGTAACATTCTAGTCTGCTTTGGCTTTCGGTTATTTTGTTCCAATGTTCCAGGTAGGTTTCTTTGCATTGTTTAATGATTTGGTTCACTCGGATTGGTGTTTGGACGGCTGTGTTGGTCTGGGGCTGGTCAGGGTCCGGCTGAGTACTTAGTTTCAGTAGCAGCTGACTCAGGGGACTCTTTTCTGGGTTTAGCTCTTGGGTCTGAAAGGCTTTGAAATGAAGGGTGTCTGGGGAGCTAGATTTGAGGTGATTTAGGAAGTTTAGTGCTCGTTTTTGGATGTTTATTATCAGTGGGTATCTGCCTAGTTCGGCTCTGCATGCATTTGTTGGCGTTTTTCTTTGGGTGCAAAGGATGCTTCGGCAGAATTCTGCATGTAGGGCTTCTATTGTGTGTTTTTCCCATTTAGTGTAGCTTTGGTGATTTAGCGGGCCCCATACTTCACTACCGTACAGTGCAATGGGCAGGATTATGCTGTCAAATATTTTGAGCCAGATTTTGATTGGGATTTGGATGTGTCTGTATCTGTCTCTCTCTCTTTTTGTATCTGTCTCTCTCTTTCTGTATCTGTGTCTCTCTCTCTTTCTGTATCTGCCTCTCTGTCTCTTTCTGTATCTGTCTCTCTCTCTTTCTGTATCTGTGTCTCTCTCTCTTTCTGTATCTGTGTCTCTCTCTTTCTGTATCTGTGTCTCTCTCTCTTTCTGTATCTGTCTCTCTCTCTCTTTCTGTACCTGTGTCTCTCTCTTTCTGTATCTGTCTCTCTCTCTCTTTCTGTATCTGTGTCTCTCTCTCTTTCTGTATCTGTGTCTCTCTCTCTCTCTGTATCTGTGTCTCTCTCTCTTTCTGTATCTGTGTCTCTCTCTCTTTCTGTATCTGTGTCTCTCTCTCTTTCTGTATCTGTCTCTCTCTCTTTCTGTATCTGTGTCTCTCTCTCTTTCTGTATCTGTCTCTCTCTCTTTCTGTGTCTGTGTCTCTCTCTCTCTCTCTATCTGTCTCTCTCTCTTTCTGTATCTGTGTCTCTCTCTCTTTCTGTATCTGTCTCTCTCTCTTTCTGTCAGGAAGCAAGGTTCCCTGAAGCAAGCGCACATGTTGAACACACCCCCTCCCACCCTCCCATCTCGATATGTGTAATCTCATCACAGCTCCTCCCGTCGCCCAGCTTTCTGGTCCTGGAGAATGAAACGCTTCCCTCGTGCCTGTTATACAGGAACAAGAGGAGGGTTATTCAGCCCCTCGAGCCTGTTACACAGGAACAGGAGGAGGCCATTCAGCCCCTCGAGCCTGTTATACAGGAACAGGAGGAGGCTTATTCAGCCCCTCGAGCCTCTTAGACAGGAACAGGAGGAGGCCCATTCAGCCCCTCAAGCCTGTTACACAGGAACAGAAGGAGGCCCATTCAAACCCTCGAGCCTGTTACATAGGAACAGGAGGAGGCTTATTCAGCCCCTCGAGCCTGTTACACAGGAACAGGAGGAGCCCATTGAAACCCTTTAGCCTGTTACACAGGAACAGGTGGAGGCCCATTCAAACCGTCGAGCCTGTTACATAGGAACAGGAGGGGGCTCATTCAGCTCCTCGAGCCTGTTACATAGGAACAGGAGGAGGCCATTCAGACCCTCGTGCTTATTACACAGGAACAGTAGTGGGCTCATTCAGACCCTCAAATCTGTTACACAGGAACATGATGGAGGACCATTCAAACCCTCGAGCCTGTTACACAGGAACATGAGGATGCCCATTCAGCCTATTGGGCCTGTCACACAGGAACAGGAGGAGGCCCATTCAGCCCCTCGGGCCTGTTACACAGGAACAGGAGGAGGCCATTCAGCCCTTTGAGCCTGTTACATAGGAACAGGAGGGGGCTCATTCAGCTCCGCGAGCCTGTTGCATAGGAACAGGAGGAAGCCATTCAGCCTCTCGAGCCTCTTACACAGGAACAGGAGGAACCCATTCAAACCCTTTAGCCTGTTACACAGGAACAGGAGGAGGCCCATTCAAACCATCGAGCCTGTTACACAGGAACAGGAGGAGGCCCATTCATCTCCTCGAGCCTGTTACACAGGAACAGGAGGAGGCCCATTCAGCCCCTCGAGCCAGTTACACAGGAACAGGAGGAGGCCCATTCAGTCCCTCGAGCCTATTACACATGAACAGGAGGAGCCCATTCAAACCCTCGAGCCTGTTACACAGCAACAGGAGGAGGCCCATTCAAACCCTCGAGCCTGTTACACAGGAACAGGGGGAGGCCATTCAGCCCCTCGAGCCTGTTACACAGGAACAGGAGGAGCCCATTCAGACCCTCGTGCTTATTACACAGGAACAGGAGGGGACTCATTCAAACCCTTGAGCCTGTTACACAGGAACAGTAGGATGCCCATTCAGCCCATTGGGCCTGTTACACAGGAACAGGAGGAGGCCCATTCAGCCCCTCGAGCCAGTTACACAGGAACAGGAGGAGGCCCATTCAGCCCATTGGGCCTGTTACACAGGAACAGGAGGAGGCCCATTCAGCCCCTCGAGCCAGTTACACAGGAACAGGAGGAGGCCCATTCAGTCCCTCGAGCCTATTACACATGAACAGGAGGAGCCCATTCAAACCCTCGAGCCTGTTACACAGCAACAGGAGGAGGCCCATTCAGACCCTCAAACTTGTTACACAGGAACAGGAGGAGGCCCATTCAAACCCTTGAGCCTGTTACACAGGAACAGTAGGATGCCCATTCAGCCCATTGGGCCTGTTACACAGGAACAGGAGGAGGCCCATTCAGCCCCTCGGGCCTGTTACACAGGAACAGGAGGAGGCCATTCAGCCCTTCGAGCCTGTTACATAGGAAGAGGAGGAGGCCATTCAGACACTCGTGCCTATTACACAGGAACAGGAGGGGGCTCATTCAGCTCCGCGAGCCTGTTACATAGGAACAGGAGGAGGCCATTCAGACACTCGTGCCTATTACACAGGAACAGGAGGGGGCTCATTCGGCCCCTCAAACCTGTTACATAGGAACAGGAGGAGGCCCATTCAGCCCCTCGAGCCTGTTACACAGGAACAGGAGGTGGCCATTCTGCCCTTCGAGCCTGTTACATAGGAACAGGAGGGGGCTCATTCAGCTCCTCGAGCCTGTTACTTAGGAACAGGAGGAGGCCATTCAGACCCTCGAGCCTGTTACACAGGAACAGGAGGAGGCCCATTCAGACCCATGAGCCTGTTACATAGGAACAAGAGGAGACCCATTCAGCCCCTTGAGACTGTTACACAGGAAGAGGAGGAGACCATTCAGCCCCTCGAGCCTGTTACACAGGAACAGGACGCCATTCAGCCCCTCGAGCCTGTTACACAGGAAAAGGAGGAGGCCCATTCAGCCCCTCGAGACTATTACACAGGAGCAGGAGGAGGCCCATTCAGCCGCTTGAGCCTGTGAAACTGGAACAGGAGGAGGCCATTCAGCCCCTCGAGACTGTTACATAGGAACAGGAGGAAACCATTCAGTCTCTCGAGCCTCTTACACAGGAACAGATGGAGGCCATTCAGCCCGACGAGCCTGTAACACAGGAACAGGAGGAGGCCATGCAGACCCTCGTGCCTATTACACAGGAACAGGAGGGGGCTCATTCAGCCCCTCGAGCCTGTTACACACCAACAGGAGGAAGCTATTCAGACCCTCAAACCTGTTGCACAGGAACAAGAGGAGGCCCATTCAGCCCCTTGAGACTGTTAGATAGGAACATGAGGAGACAATTCAGCATCTCCAGCCTGTTACACAGGAATAGTAGGATGCCCATTCAGCCCCTCGAGACTGGTGCACTGGAACAGGAGGAGGCCCATTCAAATCCTCGAGCCTCTTACACAGGAACAGGAGGAGGCCCATTCAACCCCGCGAGCCTGTAACACAGGAACAGGACGAGGCCCATTCACCCCCTCATGCCTGTTACACAGGAAGAGGAGGAGGCCCATTCAGCCCCTCGAGCCTGTTACATAGGTGCAGGAGGAGGTTCATTCAGCACCTTGGGCCTGTTACACAGGAAAAGGAGGAGGCCATTCAGACCCTCGAGCCTTTTACACAGGAACAGGAGGAGCCCATTCAGCCCCTCGAGCCTGTTACATAGGCGCAGGAGGAGGCCCATTCAGCCCCTCGAGCCTGTTACACAGGAACAAGAGGTGGCCATTCTGCCCTTCGAGCCTGTTACATAGGAACAGGAGGGGGCTCATTCAGCTCCTCGAGCCTGTTACTTAGGAACAGGAGGTGCAGGGAACTCCTGCGGACATCCCCCTTTCAAACAAGTATACCAAGTTGGATACTGTTGAGGGGGATGACTCACCAGGGGAAGGCAGCAGCAGCCAGCTTCCTGGCACCAGGGACGCTTCTGCTGCTCAGAAAGGGAGGAAAAAGAGTGGGAGAGCAATAGTGGTAGGGGATTCTATCGTAAGGGGAACAAATAGGCGTTTCTGTGGCCGCAAACGTGACTCCAGGATGGTTTGTTGCCTCCCTGGGGCCAGGGTCTGGGATGTCACTGAGCGGCTACAGGGCATTCTTAAGGGGGAGGGTGAGCAGGCAGAGGTCGTGGTCCACATTGGGACCAATGACATAGGAAGGAAGGGGGATGAGGTCCTGCATCAAGAATTTAGGGAGCTAGGTAACAGATTAAAGAGCAGGACCTCGAAGGTTGTAATCTCTGGATTACTCCCAGTGCCACGTGCTAGCAAGTATAGGAATGGGAGGATAGAGCAGATGAATGCGTGGCTAAAGAGTTGGTGTAGGGGGGAGGGTTTTACTTTCCTGGATCACTGGGCCTGCTTCTGGGAAAGGTGGGACTTGTACAAGTCGGACGGGTTGCACCTGAACCAGAGCGGGACAAATATCCTTGCGGGGAGGTTTGCTGGCACTGTTGGGGGGGGTTTAAACTAACTTGGCAGGGGGATGGGATACAGAGGGGAGCTGAAATAGGGGGTGATGCGCTGCCAATTATAGAGAAAAAAACAAGTCAGCTTGGTAGACAGGGCAAATATATAAGGGCAAGGCTGGATGGCATCTATTTTAATGCAAGGAGTCTTGCAAATAAGGTGGATGAACTGAAGGTGTTGATAAACACATGGGAGTATGATATTGTTGCTATCACGGAGACATGGTTGAGGGAGGGGCAAGACTGGCAGCTCAATATTCCGGGGTACAGAATCTTCAGGCGAGACAGAGGGGGAGGTATAAGAGGAGGGGGTGTCGCAATATTAATTAAGGAGTCAATTACTGCAGCAAGGAGGGATGGTATATTAGCAGGTTCCTCTAATGAGGCCATATGGGTGGAGCTTAAAAACAAAAAGGGGGCAAGCACTTTGCTGGGAGTGTACTATAGGCCTCCAAACAGTCAGGGGGAGATAGAGGAACAGATATGTAGGCAAATCTCAGAGAAATGTGCAAATAATAGGGTAATAATAATGGGGGATTTCAACTTCCCCAATATTAACTGGGATAGTCAGAGTGTGAAAGGCTCAGAGGGTGTAGAATTCTTAAAGTGCATCCAGGAGAGCTTTTTGAGCCAGCATGTAGAAAGTCCTACAAGAGAGGGGGCGGTACTGGACCTAATTCTAGGGAATGTGGCCGGCCAAGTGGATAAAGTGCTAGTAGGTGAGCACTTTGGTGATAGTGACCATAATATGGTAAGATTTAAGGTGGTCATGGAAAAGGACAGGGATGGGCCGGAAATAAAGGTTCTAAATTGGGGGAAGGCCGATTTTAATAGGATAAGGCAGGATCTGGCCAAAATGGACTGGGATCAGCTACTTGTAGGAAAATCCGCATCAGAGCAATGGGAGGATTTCAGAAGGGAGATTGAGATCATACAATGGCAACATGTTCCCGTAAAGGTCAAGAGTGGTTCCAAAAACCACAGGGAACCGTGGATGTCAGGGGATATACGAGAATGGATTAGGAAAAAAAGGAGGGCTTTTGGTAGATACAAAAGGCTAAAGACGGAGGAAGCCCTAGAGGAGTACAAAAAGTGCAGGGGGATACTTAAAAAAGAAATTAGGAGATCAAGGAGGGGCCATGAAATAACACTGGCGAGCAAAATAAAGGAAAATCCGAAGATGTTTTATAAGTATATTAAGGGTAAGAGGATAACTAGGGAAAAAATAGGGCCCATTAGGGACAAAAGTGGCAATCTGTGTGTGGAGCCGGAAGATGTAGGAGGGGTTCTAAATGAATTTTTTGCATCTGTTTTCACTATGGAGAAGGACGATGTAGACATAGAAATAGGGCGGGGGGACTGTGATATGCTCGAACATATTAACATCGAGAGGGAGGAGGTATTGGCGGTTTTAGCTGGCCTAAAAATGGATAAATCCCCAGGCCCGGATGAAATGTATCCCAGGCTGCTGTGTGAGGCAAAGGAGGAGATTGTGGGGGCTCTAACACATATATTCAGGACCTCTCTGGCCACAGGGGATGTGCCAGAGGACTGGAGAACCGCTAATGTAGTACCATTATTCAAGAAGGGTAGTAGGGAAAAACCGGGGAACTACAGGCCAGTGAGCCTAACATCAGTGGTAGGAAAATTATTGGAAAAAATCCTGAGGGACAAAATTTGTCTCCACTTGGAGAGGCAAGGATTAATCAGGGATAGTCAACATGACTTTGTCAAGGGAAGATCATGTCTGACTAATTTGATTGAATTTTTTGAGGGGGTGACTAGGTGTGTGGATGAGGGTAACGCAGTGGATGTGGTATACATGGATTTCAGTAAGGCTTTCGATAAAGTCCCGCACAGGAGACTGGTCAAGAAGATAAGAGCACATGGAATCCAGGGTGCCTTGGCACATTGGATACAAAACTGGCTTAGTGGCAGAAGGCAGAGGGTGATGGTCGAAGGTTGTTTTTGTGACTGGAAGCCTGTGGCCAGTGGGGTACCACAGGGATCGGTGCTGGGTCCCTTGCTGTTTGTGGTCTACATTAATGACTTGGATATGAATGTAAAGGGTATGATCAGTAAGTTCGCGGATGATACAAAAATTGGTAGGGTGGTAAATAGCGAGGAGGGTAGCCTCAGTCTGCAGGACGATATAGATGGGTTGGTCAGATGGGCGGAACAGTGGCAAATGGAATTTAACCCGGAAAAGTGCGAGGTGATGCACTTTGGGGGGACTAACAAGGCAAGGGAATACACAATGAATGGAAAGACCCTAGGCAAGACGGAGGGTCAGAGGGATCTGGGTGTGCAAGTACACAGATCCCTGAAGGCGGCGGAACAGGTGGATAAGGTGGTAAAAAAGGCATATGGGATACTTTCCTTCATTAGCCGAGGCATTGAATATAAGAGCAAGGAGGTTATGATGGAGCTGTATAAAACACTGGTTAGGCCACAGCTGGAATACTGTGTGCAGTTCTGGTCGCCACACTACAGGAAGGATGTGATCGCGTTAGAGAGGGTGCAGAGGAGGTTCACCAGGATGTTACCAGGGCTGGAGCGCTTCAGCTATGAAGAGAGACTGGGCAGATTGGGGTTGTTTTCCTTGGAGCAGAGGAGGCTGAGGGGGGACATGATTGAGGTGTACAAAATTATGAGGGGCATAGATAGGATGGATGCTGAGGAGCTTTTTCCCTTAGTAGAGGGGTCAATAACTAGGGGGCATAGATTCAAGGTAAAGGGCGGGAGGTTTAGAGGGGATTTGAGAAAGAACTTTTTCACCCAGAGGGTGGTTGGAGTCTGGAACTCACTGCCTGAAAGGGTTGTGGAGGCAGAAACCCTCACAACATTTAAGAAGCATTTGGATGAGCACTTGAAATGCCATAGCATACAAGGCTACGGGCCAAATGCTGGAATATGGGATTAGATTAGACAGGGCTTGATGGCCGGCGCGGACACGATGGGCCGAAGGGCCTCTATCCGTGCTGTATTACTCTATGACTCTATGACTCTATGAATGGTGTATGATCTTGGTTGAACTTCGCTCAGGACAGTTCCCTTCTGAGTCCATACGTTTGTTTTGTCTTTGAACCTTACTTGGTCACCAGTGTGGAGTTCAGGTAGGTTTTGTGTTCCTCTGTCATAGTAGTACTTTTGCTTTTCTTTCTGTTGTTCTTTGAACTTCCTCACTTTCTCCCCCTCTTTTGTTTTCAGGAGGTTCTCCGGGATGGGTAGGTTTGGCCTTAGCCGACGTCCCATAAGGAGTTGGGCTGGTGACATACCACACTCGAGCGGCGTTGTGCGGTATACAAGCATGCTCTGGTAGAAGTCAGTTCCACTGTCTTTTGCCTTGTACATCAGTCTTTTCACTGTCTGGACCGATTTTTCCACTAGTCCATTGGACTGTGGAAAGTGAGGACTTGACGTTGTGTGGACAAAGTCCCACTCTTTGGCAAAGTGTCGGAAACTTGCATTGTAAAACTGGGGTCCGTTGTCTATGAAGACCTCGCTTGCATGCCATGTCTGGAGAATATGGCTTTCATACATGTTATCACAGCATCTGCAGTGGTGGTGTACAGTCTACAAACCTCTGGATACAGGGAGTAATAGTCTGTGACTACAAGATAGTCCTTCCCTTGACATACGAATAGGTCAGTGCCTACCTTCTGGTAAGGTCTGTCTGGCGCTGGGTGTGGCTTTAGTGGTTCTACAGGATTGCTTGCTTGATATTTCAGGCATATTGTGCAGTTTGACACCTCATTTGTCACATCTTGGTTGATTCGTGGCCAGTACATCACCTCTCGTGCTCTTTTCTTACACTTTTCGATTCCCAGATGTCCTCCATGGATCCTTTTTAGCATCTCTTTTCTCAGACTCTTTGGGATAACTATTTTACTTCCTTTGTAGATGATGCCTTCGACCACTGATAGTTCCGCCCTGCAGTTCCAGTACTCTGCCATGTCAGGTGAGCAGTCTTGCTTCATGTTGGGCCATCCATCCAAGATGCTTTTCCTCAGTCGTCTCATTGTTTCATCTTTGTTTGTCTCAGTCTTTATGAGCTCCATTTTTGCATCTGCTATGGGCAGTGCACTTGTGATCATGTCCACGTAGGCGTTCACTTTTTCATCTATTTTGGTGTTTGCGGGCTCACTTGGGTCAACAGCTCTGGACAACGTGTCTGCTGTATACATCAGCTTACCCGGTGTGTACGCAACATTCAGTGTATAGCGTTGCAGCCTGATCATCATTCTTTGTATTC
This sequence comes from Somniosus microcephalus, assembly GCF_052327205.1. Classification (NCBI taxonomy): domain Eukaryota; kingdom Metazoa; phylum Chordata; class Chondrichthyes; order Squaliformes; family Somniosidae; genus Somniosus; species Somniosus microcephalus. The sequence goes on along the minus strand of NC_140998.1, from coordinate 209,468,309 downwards.
TAAGCGGACAGCTATTTAGTGGCTTTTGGAACAATGCAATCAAGGGCTTATGGTCAGTCTCTACACTGATTGCTTGTCCTGCCATAAACTGGTGAAATCTTTCACAGGCGTATGTGATGCTGAGCAGCTCCTTTTCTATTTGAACATATCGCATCTCCGCGTCTGTCATTGAGCGCGATGCATATGCAATAGGTTGCCAGTAGTCATATTTTTGCAGAAGAACGGCACCGAGCCCACTCTGTGATGCATCTGATGATAGCTTGATGGGTCTCGCTGGGTCATAAAACCTCAGAACTGGTTCCTCTGTGAGCAGTTTCTTTAGATCGCTCCATGGCTTCTCATGCTCATGATTCCATTCCCATTCTATGTTCTTTTCAGTTAGTCTTCTCAGTGGCGCCATCTTTTCTGAGAGGTTGGATATGAATTTACCCATGTAGTTGATCATTCCATTAAACCTCTGCACGTCCTTTTTGCATTGTGGCTTTGGCATATTCTCAATGGCAGACACCTTTCTGGGATCTGGTCTGATGCCCTCACTGCTAAGGATATCTCCCACGAATGTCAGTTCTGTCACCCCGAGCTGGCATTTCTCTCTATTCAGCTTCAGGTTTGCTTTCCTCGTTGCTTCCAGCACTTTTTTCAGTCTCTCGTCATGCTCAGTTCTCGTGGTTCCCCATACTATGATGTCATCCATTGATGTATCAACTCCCTCCAGGTGCTCATAGATCATATGGATAGTTTTGTGATACACTTCAGGAGCTGAGGCAATGCCAAATGGTAACCTTAGGAATCTGTATCTGCCAAATGGACTGTTGAACGTGCACAGTCTTGAACTTGCCTCGTCCAGTTTCATCTGCCAAAATCCTGATGATGCATCTAACTTGCTGAAATACTTTGCATTTGCAAACTGTGACATGATTTCCTCACGTGTAGGAACTTGAAGTGCTCTCTCTTTATTGCTCTGTTTAGATCTCTTGGATCCAGGCAAATTCTGAGCTTTCCATTCTTTTTGTCCACAACGACGAGGGAACTCACCCACTCAGTTGGCTCATCTATCTTCTGAATCACATTCAGGCTTTCCATCCTGTCCAACTCTGCCTTCAGCTACTTTTGAAGAGCAAACGGAACTTTTCTGCATGGATGTATGACCGTTGGCATACTTTTATCTACTCTGATCGTGTGTTCTCCTGGAAGGCAGCCTAGACCCTGAAATAGGTCGTTGTACTCTTTCATGAGTTCATCATAGACTGTCTCTCCTTCGCTTTCCACAACGAGGACTCTCTTTACCAAGTTCAGTCTCTCACAGGCTATTAAACCTAGTATGGCTTGCACATCCTTTGGCACCACGATTAATGCTAGCGTGTGCTCTCTGTCCTTGTGTGTTACTTTGACAATGCATTTTCCTTTCACTAGTATATCAATACCTGAGTATCCTGTCACTTTCACTTTTATTCCATGTATCTTTGGTCTGGGTCTAATTTTCTTAAAATCGGTCTCTGATATCACATTAACTTGTGCTCCAGTATCCAATTTAAATGGAATGCGTATGTCATTCACTTTTAGTGTCAACATCCAGTCTCTTTTTTCTTTTTTGTTTTCAGGCACAACAACTACATAGAACTCCTCTATCTCGCTTTCATCTACTGCATGGACCTTGCTTTGTTGCGCTTGGTTCTTACAGCAACGGGCATAATGGTTGTTTTTGTTGCAACTATTGCATGTTTTACCATGTGCTGGACACTTTTTTGGTGGATGCTGTGTACCGCATCGACTACATGACTTTCGTTTGCCCCTTTCATTTTTGTTCGCTGGCCATGCCTCTTTTTTCACATTGGCGCTCTTTTTGTTAAACGGTTTGTGTCCGTTCTTACTCACTGCATCCACGTTGCAGCTACTGTCACTGAACAGTTCCTTTGCCTGCGACTTCACAGTTTCTGTGGCCCTACACAGTGCTATGGCTTTCCCCAGGTCTAGATTTTGCTCTCTTAGCAGTCTTTCCCTTAGACCATTATCTGGAATACCACACACCAGTCTGTCTTATATCAGCGAGTCTGTCAGTCCCCCAAATTCACATGTTTTGCTTCGGTTTCTCAGTTCATTCACATACTGATCAATAGTCTCTCCCGTTTTCTGTACACATGTGAAACATCTGTGCCTCTCAAATGTCACGTTACGTTTAGGTATGCAGTAGGCCTCAAACTGTTCCATTATTTTATCCAGCTTCATTTTGTCTCCATCAGCAGCGAATGTGAAGTTATTATACACCTCCAGCGCTTCATCACCCACGACATGTAAGAACACTGACGCTTTCATTTTATCACTTTTCTCGTCAGCTCCGATTGCTGATAAATACAACTCCAAACGTTGTTTGAACCTTCTCCAATTTTCAGCCACATTACCTGTCAACTGAAGCTTCGCCGGTGGGTGTAAACCTTCCATTTTTCACTTCGTTAGCTATTCTCCAATGGTAAGTAACGATGTTCTCTTTTGGCTTGCTAATATGTGGAGAGCTGATTTAACTTCAGATTTCTCCTCTTCATCTCTTTCAATCACTTCTGACACCATGTATCGACTTGTATGTGGGTTCAATGACGACACATTCATGAAAGAGAATGTCTTTCAATCTAAAGTTTGTTCAACTCATTTAACATCATTACAGGAGACACCATCTTAGAGATCCATCTAATACGAAACTAAAACGAAACTCCTTCTCTCACATGCCCTCTGCTGGTTAGGCATAAATAATCAAACAGGCAAATATGCTGGTAAGGCATCATAATCAAACAGGCAAATACCATCACTATTTGCTGATATCATTACATTCTGCACCCCACATGCAGATGTAAATACCCTCATCTGGTTCCCACCATTTGTCCCAACAGACACTCAATCCCCCATGAGTCCCCGTAATAGTCCAATGGGTATTGTTACCCAGTCGCTCCCACTCGACCGTGGAGTTCTTCATGGTTTTACTCAGCTTCCTGAGCCACCACCATCTGTTCAAAGGAACATGTCCAGTACAAATCAAACAAATCTTCTTCCCGATGGTGACGCTGACTCTGGGCGCGATGATCCTCAACCTGGGACACATTAGAGAAGTCTCTCCGTATGCGGATCCGGACTGGCTGGAGTATTCCATTGAGTTCCACCCCAGCCAACCTGGCCACCTCCCTTCGTGGAAATAGGTGGCTGTTTCTTCAACGTCCCGTCTCCCGGTCCCATCCGTCGCGATGGGGGCTGTGTCCCCGGAACATCCATATACAATGGAGTCCTTGGTGTAGCCCCGATAGGCCAAGCCACACCCGATCACCGCGAATCCGATGAAAATTCTTTCCATGGTACCTTTGGTTCCTGCAACAGATTTAAACGATACAGCCAGGCTCCCGAGAGATTCTGGCCTAGATGAAGGCATGATCGGGTCTTTCGACCTCGATCCATAACAAACACACACACGCTGGGCAGATTCCAAAACTACTTCTTATAAAAATATTACACAACAAAAACTTAACGAAACTTAAACATAACTAAATCTTAAACTTTATTAAACTTATGTACAGCGCCGCCAGTCCCCGGGCGGCCTGCCTAATCTCTGTTCGGGTTGCAGCTCACCGCTCCCTGTGGCGGGGCTGCACTGACCTGCAGTTTGAGTCCCCCGCAGCCTTTTGCTGCCAACTGGGGACTGCGTCTCTCCAGGGATTTCCCAATTCGGTGACCGCTGAAGTGAGGGGAATCGGGCCAGAGTTTCCTTGGCTGAGGCGTACGAGATGACCTGCGAATGGGTAATTTGGGCGAGGCTCCCTTAGCGAGTGGACCTTTGGTTGGGACTTTAGCCCTCACAGCCCGTGGCTCCTGCACGACTGCCGGCTTCGGCTCCCTTCCCTCAGGCTCCGCCCATTTGGGATTTGGGTCTGTGGCAGACGACTTCTCCCTACCTGCCCCTATAGGTGGAGAATCACCGCCCCCAAGTTTTACCTCCCCTACGCTTGAGTCGAGGGCGGGACCTCCGTCCTCCGACTCCACCTCCTCCAGAATCGTGTCAAGCCAGAGATTTATTGGCCGAGGCATCCGAGGCGACCTGTGAGGGGGTAACTTGGGCGAGGCTCCCTTAGCGAGTGGTCCTTTGGTTGGGACTTTAGCCCTCACAGCCCGTGGCTCCTCCACGACTGCCGGCTTTGGCTCCCTTCCCTCAGACTCCACCCCTTTGGGATTTGGGTCTGTGGCAGACGACTTCTCCCTTCCTGTCCCTACAGGTGGAGAATCTCCGCCCCCAAATTCTACCTCCCCTACGCTTGAGTCGAGGGCGGGAACTCCGTCCTCCGAGTCCAACTCCTCCAGAATCGTGTTGGGGCGGAGCCTAGCTGTTCGGGCTCCTCCCTAACTGTGCTCGGGTCCGGGGGAGGGCCTTGGACTTCGGGCTCTTCCCCGTCTGAGTCCCAGGCCAATGGGGAAGCCTCCCAGGTAAGCGGGATAGCTGCTCCCCTCAAGCAGGCTGCGGTGCCAGCCTGTGTGGTCTGTGACTTACTGCACGCCTCAGGCTGAGGATTATTACCCTCAGACCTGTCCTCGGTTGTTGGTTCTTTTGCACCCGGCTTAAATAAGACGGGCTGCGCTGGCTCTAGTCATTTGGGTGCAGCAGTCGGGGCTGCGGCAACGACAGGACCGGTAGTGGCTGCTACCTTCCCCTGCGAGATCATAAGAGACCGCATTGCCTCTAAAATTGATTCTATTGCAGCGGGATCCATAGCTGCACCGGTTCCTCTTTCTAGGGCAGGGGCTGTGGCTTGAACCTGGACTCGTGCTGGGGCAGCGGTCTGGGCTTGGGCTTGGGCTGCGGGAGATTTTCCCTTATTATCCTTCCACGGATTTTTACAGTCCCTGCGCCAATGTCCATCCTTCCCACACCCGTAGCAATTGAGCTTGGCCTGGGGAGAGCGATTCCCCTCCTGATGCCACTCCTTTTTACTTGGGGCTGCGGGTTTTGCCTCATGCACTTTTCCCTTAGAGGGAGGTGTCTCCTGACTTCTACAATTCTTGTATGCGGTGGTAAGCTGTCGGAGCACTGTCTCCTCCATGACACTGGGACCTTGGGGCTCAAACCAAGATCTGGCTAGAGCCTGTATCTGTGGCAAGCTGTTGGCAACGGAGCCAATGAACCCGCTGTTCGGCGTTCATTGCGGCCCATTCAGGCATGCCCGGACAACTGTGCCGACACACTGGCCACAGCCTTTTTGCGAAAACCCGCGGGAGTTCTCCAGTTAGCTGCACAGTCCCTTTCACACGGAGGAACGGATTACTGTCATCCACTCCCAGAAATTCCAAGACCTCCTCCCTGAGTTCCACATACCCTGTCCGTCCCCTCTTACTCTCGTCTGAGAGGCACTGAAGGATTGTGCTATCCCGGGAGAATAGCAACACCTTTGCCTGTTCAAGATCATCACAATCATTGATGGCGGCTGTTTCCTCTACCTCCCTGAAATGGACTGAGGGATCTCCCTTCTCGGAAAGTTTTGGGAGGTGGCTTATCATCGCTCTGAGTTGTGGGGCAGCACGATCTGGTTCAGGAGGGGTCCGTCCACGCCGTTAGCGTCGGTGGGACCGTACCTCTGTTGCCGAGTAGGACCCATTGGTGCCGGCTCTGGCTTTTCTACCAGGGGTTGTTCTTCCTCCTGCTCCACCTCGGCTTCCTCCCCTTCTACCACCCCCCCTTCTGGCCAAACCTCACTGTAGCTCGGCGGTGCTGAGGGTTCAGTGGCTGGTGTCACAACTACTTCGTGTGGAATCGGTCTTTTGGATTCCTTCAGGGAGTCTATTTGACTCGCTTTTGGGCTTACGAGGCATACCATGCCTTTTGCCTTAGCTAGGGCCATTCTTAGGTCCTCTAACTCCTTCTGGCAGGGGCCGTGGTCTGCGCTCTCAAACCCATTATCAATGGTCAGCTTGCAAGCTGCATTTACCTCTACTACCCTCTCCTCCTGCGCTCTTAGCTCTTGTGCGAGGCGGGCGTTTTTCTCCCGCACTCTCCCTTCATGAAGCTTTGCCTCTGTGACCTGGCATTCCAGGTACTCTACTTTAGCCTGATGTTGGCTGGCTATACTTTGGCATTCCTGATTCAGCGCGTGAAGCGCTGTGATGAGTTTTTCCCCACCCATTGCCTTCTCCTCTATTTCTACTGCCTGGGCTGTTATCCTGGCTGCTTGCGCTGCAACGACTCTGTCCAAAAGCTGGACTTGTCTTTTGTAGCACATCAGCCACACTGCCTTCTCCACTGACTTCTTATGTTCTTTGCTCTCTGTCCACCTGATGGCTGCGTCTACCGGACGCCCATCCAGTAAGAGATCGGAAATCCACTGCTTAGTGAGATTTACCTTGCCAAAAACATAATCCGCTATCCTCTCACCCATGACATTTCGTCCATTCAAACCTGGATCTAATACTTTGCAATCCTGCTGCCAGTGTCCTGCCGCGGTCGCCATTTTCTGTAAGGGGTTTTAGTTCGCAGAGGTTTCTCTCTCTAGAGACCTCTCTCTCTTGCACAGTAAAACCTTGAGTGGTTCGACCCACTCGCCCCTTAGGTTCTATACACTGAACTTTGAGGCAGGAACTACAATGTAGAGAATACTCTATAGACCATGTTTAATGAAAACGAAATGAAATTTTATTGCATAAAATAACAAATCAAAATGCAAGTCAATAAAAAGGTACATGGGAGGGAAAAACAAATCATAACACAGTGCTAACTAAGATATATACAGGCATGTTATACTTCACAAAAATCATCACGAAATGGGGAAACACACGGAACATCGAGGGACAACAACTCATAATTAATTATCCCCTGAAATGCCCACCCCCTTAAAACTATCGAGATCCGATTATGAAGGGCCAGAAACATGCTCACCAATCCAATTAAAAGTACAAGGTTTTGAAAGGTCTGCGTTTTGATCCTCTCAGGCATCATGTCTTCACACGGTCAACGCTGCGGGCTGCGACACTCTTTCTTCTCCCTCGAGGTGAAGGTCACGGACAGGCTGGATGCTAGCAGGCCTGGACGTCGTCGTGGACAGAGACCAACTGTTTGACCATTGTCATATAGGTTTCTTCTGTCCTTTTTGTCTCGTCAACGGCCCGGGGTTTGTCGATGATCTCCCGATGGCTACCCCGGGGCGGGACGCTGACTCGAATTAGCTTCTTGACTGGTCTCCGGATCGACGTTCCTCCACGGCTCTCGAAAAGACAAACTGATCCCCCAATCTCAAGTTCCAAGCTAAGCCACGCTACCCTACCAACAGATATCCCGGGTCCTCAATTATACTTCTCAATGAAGGCCTTATCTCCCGCCATATCACGGTGAGTCTTTGTTTAATTCTTGGCGGGCTTGTATCACAGCGGGGTAGTCTTTGTGTAAGAATTACCTTCTGGATGGCCGGTAACTGCCATCTCTGATCTGGAATGACCTGGTAATGCTTTTAATGTCCTTCTGATGTCTTAAACGGTTCTTGATGTTCCACCATATGAATATGAAATTGTTTCCCTTTGTCTGGGTAAACATTTAGATGGCCTTTATCTGCAGGCCGATCTGACTGGATCTGCATCCAATCCATATGTATGTGGTACTGCCTGGTTTCGTTTACTCTGAAACTGTGTTCCAGAACTTACTGTGGGCTGAATCCACAAAGGCTGTCTGTAGACTGCAAGAACCATTTTACACTGTCCCAGAAGATGGTCACGGGGTTTGGTGGCCATTTTGTATGCCCCTTTTTCCTGGGCTTCTTTTAAAACAGTCTTTAAAATTAAGGCCTTTTCTGCCATATACCCTTATAGGACAATGTTTAATTTTGCAAATCTTACAGAATAAATGGTTCATTTTCAGGTTGGCAGGCTGTAACTAGTGGGGTACCGCTAGGATCAGTGCTTGGGCCTCAGCTATTCACAATCTTCATCAATGATCTGGATGAGGGGACCAAATGTAATATATCCAAGTTTGCTGATGATACAAAGCTGGGAGGGAATTTAAGTTGTGACGAGGATGCAAGGAGGCTTCAAGGGGATATAGACAGGCTAAGTGAGTGGGCAAGGCCATGGCAAATCGAATATAATGTGGATAACTATGAAGTTATCCACTTTGGTAGGAAAAATAGAAAAGCAGTGTATTTTTTGTATGGTGAGAGACTGGGAAATGTTGGTGTTCAGAGGGACCTGGGTGTCGTTGTACACGAATCACTGAAAGTTAACATGCAGGTACAGCAAGAAATTAGGAAAGCAAAGGTTATGTTGGCCTTTATTACAAGAGGATTTGAGTATAAGAGTAAAGATGTCTTAGTGCAACTTTATATGGCCCTGGTGAGGCCACACCTGGAGTATTGTGTACAGTTCTGGTCTCCTTACCGAAGGAAGGATATACTTGCCATACAGGGAGTGCAACGAAGGTTCACCAGACTGGTTCCTGGGATAGGGGGATTGTCCTATGAGGAGAGATTGAGTAGACTAGGCCTATATTCTCTGGAGTTTAGAAGAATGAGACGTGAACTCATTGAAACATATAGAATTCTTACAGGGCTTGACAGTGTAGATGCAGAGAGGATGTTTCCCCTGGCTGGTGAGTCTAGAACCAGGGGTCACAGACTCAGAATAAGGGGTCAAACATTCAGGACTGAGATGAGGAGAAATCTCTTCACTCAGAGGGTGGTGAATCTTTGGAATTCTCTCCCCCAGAGGGCTGTGGAGGCTCAGTCGTTGAGTATATTCAAGACTGAGATCGATAGATTTTTGGATATTTAGGGAATCAAGGGATATGGGGACAGTGCAGGTAAGTGGAGATGAGGCAGAAGATTAGCCCTGATCTTATTGGATGGTGGAGCAGGCTCGAGGGGCCGAATGGCCGACTCCTGCTCCTATTTCTTATGTTCTTATGTTCACTTAGGGTGCTAATTGGCCGGTAGAGCCAGGCCGCAAATGAAGTTAGCACTCAGCGCTACCGGCCTTGGAGGCTCCTTCACTGGGTCAAAGGGAAGGGCCGGTAGAGCCAGGCCACTAATGAAGTACCGGTCTTGGAGGCTCCTTCACAGCATCAGGTAAGGCCGGGGATGGGTGGACAATGACACCCGTAGGCCCCGAGGAGCAGCCCCGAGCACCCAATAGAGCGCAGGGCTGTCCCATCGGGGGCACCAAATGTGGCAAAGGGCCGTACCCGGGGCGCTCATTAAAGGTGGAATGACCTGACAGCCGATGCCTTTAATTAGCGCCAGAAAACACCGGGCAATGCTGCAGTGCCTGGTCCAGCGCTAATCAATAACCCGGTGGGACACTAACGGAACACTGCGCCCCACAGGTGATGTCACGCTCTCTGGGGCGCAGGTTTCCGAGGCACCAACTGTTTTCGCCGCCGCTAAGTGTTAGCGCCGGTGCTCCCCGCCAACTCAATTTATAGGGCAGCGCTGTTATCAACCCACCCGGGCACTAACCCCTTAGCAACCCGTTAACGCCTGGGCGGGGCGCCAAACGGAGGCCCTAAGCTAGCCAATTTCTAGCCCTATTTATCTCATCCTGTCTTGCCCCACCCCCCGCCCCACCCCCTGGACTGAAGTCAGCAACTCAGACACACCAAGCTTGGCCTTCAGACTCCTTCAGTCAAAGGCCCCAGTGTTGGAACTGCTTGTTATCAAGGTTGGGCCTTCATTGGCCAACTTAAAGATACGTAAAACAAAGTCCAAATCCTAAACTTGTAACCAACAGACAGCAGTGCCTGGCAGAAAAGATGGGCGCCTATTTGGAATGTTAGGCATCGTTTACTCTAACTGATAAGAACATTTTCTCTTCAAATTCTAACACAATCTTTTTGAGAAATCGAAACTAACAAGGCGCCAGTGAGACTCAACTTATACATTAACCCCTACATGTCTCGAGCAGAAACACAGTATTATTCGCGTCACAGTCTTATTCGCCTAATCTTTATGTTTCAGGCACCTCTAACTTCTAACAGTGATCTGACCAGGGTTTTGTACATTTGCAGCATATCATTCGCGCCACACAAGTGCCAGGCAATGACTATCTCCAACAAGCGAGAGTCTAACCACCTCCCCTTGACATTCAACGGCAGTACCATCGCCGAATCCCCCACCATCAACAACCTGGGGATCACTATTGACCAGAAACTTAACTGGACCAGCCATATAAATACTCTGGCGACAAGAGCAGGTCAGAGGCTGGGTATTCTGTGGCGAGTGTCTCACCTCCTGACTCCCCAGAGCCTTTCCACCATCTACAAGGCACAAGTGAGGAGTGCGATGGAATACTCTCCACTTGCCTGGATGAGTGCAGCTCCAACAACACTCAAGAAGCTCGACACCATCCAGGACAAAGCAGCCCGCTTGATTGGCACCTCATACACACCTTAAACATTCACTCCCTCCACCACCGGCACACCGTGGCTGCAGTGTGTACCATCTACAAGATGCACTGCAGCAACTCGCCAAGGCTTCTTCGGCAGCACCTCCCAAACCCGCAACCTCTTCCACCTAGAAGGACAAGGGCAGCAGGCGCATGGGAACACCACCACCTCCAAGTTCCCCTCCAAGTCACACACACCATCCTGACTTAGAAGTATTTTGCTGTTCCTTCATCGTCGCTGGGTCAAAATCCTGGAACTCCCTCCCTAACAGCACTGTGGGAGCACCTTCACCACACGGACTGCAGCGGTTCAAGAAGGCAGCTCACCACCACCTTCTCAAGGGGCAATTAGGGATGGGCAATAAATGCTGGCCTTGCCAGCGATGCCCACATCCCATAAACAAATATAAAAAACAAAAACTTCTACCCTCTTGTACTCTAGTCCTCCTGATATAAAGGCCAGCGTTCCATTAGACTTTTGGATTATTGCCTGTACCTGTCCATGATATTTTAATGATCTATGTACCTGGACACTGGACTCGTTGGACCTCCACTGTTTTTAACCTTTCACCATTTAGAAAGTACCCTGTTCTATCCTTTTTAGGTCCAAAGTGGATGACCTCACATTTGCTTACATTGAAACCCATTTTGCACATTCACTCACTCTGCCGATATCCCTTTGTCATAACTATCAAAAGGGAATTGGATGAATACTTGAAGAGGATAATTTTGCAGGGCTCTGGGGAAAGAGCAGGGGGGAGTGGGACTAATTGGAGAGCTCTTTCAAAGAGCCGGCACAGGCACGATGGGCCGAATTGCCTCCTTCTGGGCTGGTCCATTCTCTGATTCGATGAAGCCTGTGCTGAAATATTGGTGTTCTTATAAGAAGGTGGTTCAGCTTTGGTTGTCACTTCAGCTTTTTGAAACCCTGTGTGTTTCCTAAACAATTGCAAAATCTGAAACGAGATTTAAATTCAACTTATTGGCAAATCGGATGGAAACAATCAACAAGGGTGGCTTCATTCTTCACTGAGGAGGAACAAGAACAACACTTGATGAGAAATGTGGATTTCGAAAGACACAACTGTTAAATCTGTGAGTTGTTCAAGTAATTAATACTCAGACTTAATCAGTAACAATAAAACAGGTCTTTACTGGTTGGAGGTAGGGACTATACGTAGGTCTTTACTTCATGCCCACAGGCGGGAACTGAGGGGAGGTCAGTACCCACAGTACTATTTATACCCCTATGGCCAGGAGTGGTACTGCGTATCACTACGCCCAACAAGTAGTGCAGTCCTGTCCATAGGTTCAAAGTAGCACACATATTACATACACAACATTCCTCCCTTCCTAGCTTTACAGTCATCTCCCCATTTAACATAACGTAATAACATATATACAGATATAACTTCAGGTTTACATAACAGAATAACATAGATACATAGATAACTTCATGTCAAAACAGATCACAGATTCAGTCTCTGCGGAAAACAGTTCACAGATTCAATCTCTGTGGTGGAGTCGGTTCACGTTGCTGGAGTGACTCATTCAATAGTCCTTCCATGGATTTAACAGTTTGAACTTCCGAACTGAATTGGCTCCGTTCGGAGGGACCACGTGTGTGATCTGGTAGAGGTAATAATGGTTCAGATGGGTCATCTTCTGTTTCGACTTTTCCTTTTCTGCTTCTTGGAGACTCTCTGGGCTCCACTGTCAGCTGCCAGCTGCATGCGCAGTTCCTCCTTCTCTCCCTCCTTTTTCCGTAGTAGAGCCACCTTCTCCCGATGTTCCGTAGACTTTCGGTGCTCCTCCATGATTTCTGTATGGTGGGAGTCGAAGTTACAAGTTGGGCAGGACAGGACATAGTAATATTCGGTGTCGTCCTGATCTAGGCCAGCGAGAGGGTCTTCTATTTCCTCCATACCCAGCTGGGCGTTAGCCAGCTTTTGTTCCAAGTCCAGACATCTTTCCTGAAGAGACTTCTTCATGCGTACCTCTTCATCCAGCTTTTTCTGGGCTTTCAGCAAGTCGTTTACTAATGACCTCATTTGAGATTTTACTACTTCAACTTCTTTTGGAGATTGATTGATCGGACTATTCAATCCCTCTACCGGAGCAGCTGTTTCAGCGGTCTGTTGTTCTACGTTGACGTGAGTCAGCGTACTTTTGGCATCCAAGGGCTGCTCTGTTGCAGTCATCTCAGTCTGTGTTGCCACCTCAGCTCTTCCAATAACCTTTGAGAGCTCCGAACCCCTTTCGTTTGAATATTGAAGTTCGTGTTCAAGTTTTTCCCATTTCAGAGTCCTGTCCTTCAGCATATGCAGGAGTTGGCTGACCGTTAACCCCTCTGACATCAGACGTTTTGTGTGCTCCTGCTCCATTTTCTCCATCAGCTGCTTCTGTTGTCTTTCCAGATTCTCCAACTCTATATCAAAGAACTCTTTCGTTGCATTCAACTCTTGCTCTAAACGGCGAAGCATTTGTTCTAATTGTTGTTGTAGTTTGAAATGGAGTTGAGTTCGAGCCCGGTGTCCCTCAGAAATGGGCACATCAGTAGACTTGCCAGACTCAGAAACCACAGTTAAACTATGTTGTTGTTGCTCAGTGGAATTCTGTGCTGAAACTTTGTCTTTTGCACCTGAGTTGGGCTTACCATCATCCGTTCCAGAGTCTGGGCCGACTATCTTCACCGAGTTCTCACTCGTTATTGTTTGTAGGAAATGCCAGTCCATATTCATTTTCCTAATCCACTCCCGTCCTAGTAGTGGAGGACCTCCTTCAGATATCACATATAAGTCCATTATTTGACTGTCTTCGCCCTTGTGGACCACTGCAACCTCTATTTTCCCGATGGGGTACACTCTTTGCCCCGTGTATGTTTTCAATATAATCCCCGTATCCTGTAGGGGAATATGTTGGAATAACTTTCCGTAATCTTTCTTATTTATGACCGTCAATGCCGATCCAGTGTCCAATTCCAGTTTTACTTGGACTCCTTCTATCTGAAGAGTGACCCAAATTGTCTGGAGGTCTGCACCCTTACCAGCGTTGAGTACTCTTAAGCTAGCCAGTTCATTACAGCTTAAGCTAGCCAGTTCATTACTGCTAGCGTCTGAATCGGACTCCTGTTCGGTCACCTTGTGTACCTTTGCGTATTTTCCTTGCGGTGACTTCTTGTTGCTGGTCTTCTTCCCTGACCTGCATACTCTAGCTATATGTCCAAGCCTACCACAAGTTCTACACTCTTGGTTTTTAAACCAACACTGGTTCTGATCATGCGTTGTCTTTCCACAACGATAACATTTGCCAGAACTCACACCCAATTTGTGTGCACTGAGCTCCGGTGACCGTAGCTGCATTACTGCCGTGCCTCTCGCTGCGGCTTCGTGTGCTGCTGCCATAGTGACCGCCTTCTCAAGCGTCAGCTCATTCTCCTCGAGCAGTCGCTTTTGTGTATCCTGTTTAAATAAACCACACACAAATTTGTCTCGAAGTGCCTCTGTCAGTCCCGTTCCAAACTGGCAATATTTCGCTAATTTACGCAATTCCAGCAAATATTCAGCATTGCTTTCATGCTGTAGCTGCCTTCTGTCATAAAATTTAAATCGTTCCGCTAGCATCAGCGGCGTGGGGTTTAGATGATCTTTCAGGACAGTAACAATCTCATCGAACGTCTTATCCGCCGGTTCATCTGGTGATAACAGGTGTTTCAATTGCCCGTATGTCTTTGCACCCATTAAATTTAATAATGTTAGAGCTTTATCTTGGTCACGAATTTTATTGGCCTTACAATAATTTTTTACTCTTTCAACATATATGGCCCAATCTTCGAGGTCACTGTCAAAGGTGCTAATATTCCCGTGTTTAGGCATTGTAGATTTGCAATTTCTCAGATTTTATTTTCTTTACTTGTTATCAAAGATGGCGGCTTCCCGCTCTTGCCGTCGTCCTCCGCCCACAAAATGGCGGTTTTCCCGCGCTTGGCGGTCTTCACCCGTCCCCCGACGCCGTCTCCCTTCAGCCCCCGAGTGCGGCCCTTATCTTCGCCGCGATCGCCCGAGTGCGGCCCTTATCAGCGGATGCGATCGCTGGATCGCGAAGCGGCTCTCGGCTCTTATCAGGAGATGCGATCGCTCTGTTGAAACGCCTCCCGCTCGAAGCGGCTCTCGCGCCCTATTCCTCCAGCTCCCCCAGCCCCGTTCGTGCGGCCAACGCGGTCGACTGCCTGTCGCGTCGCTGCCCGGCTCAGACAACGGCTTACCCACCACCAAGCTGGAGAAGAAGCTGACGGTCGCCGATGGAGGCTCCGAGGTCAGGATGTCTTCCAGTGGGGTGGAGAGGGTGGAAACCTCTCTGCAACGTCCTGGCTGTGGACGAAGCTGCCGTGGAGTGACTGCCGCAGGGTCCGAATCAGACTCGTCGCCAGTGTTAAATCTGTGAGTTGTTCAAGTAATTAATACTCAGACTTAATCAGTAACAATAAAACAGGTCTTTACTGGTTGGAGGTAGGGACTATACGTAGGTCTTTACTTCATGCCCACAGGCGGGAACTGAGGGGAGATCAGTACCCACAGTACTATTTATACCCCTATGGCCAGGAGTCGTACTGCGTATCACTACGCCCAACAAGTAGTGCAGTCCTGTCCATAGGTTCAAAGTAGCACACATATTACATACACAACAACAACATTCTTCCCATTCGTCTCGAAACAGGTTGGACCACAAATCTCAAACAGAATACAGGCAGTTCCCCCCCACAGGTGACTTTTCTGTTGGTTTTAAATGTAAGCGATGTTTTGTGAGCAATGGTCTGTCTGCACGTTTCCATCGCAAATGTCCACCATCTCAAGGCAGGACTAGCAAGAGTGAGATGGCCATGGACAATAGGCTGCCCAGGCTCTGGGTGAGTGAGGTGCCAATTAATTGTCATCGGAATGGAATGAAGAGTATTGATGATTGACCTCGCCCACCTTGGCAAGGACACAAGAAAGGCGGAGACTCTCGAGTTGGGTGGAGCTTCTTCCATATATACTGGGTGACTGATAGACACAGTCTGCAGAGCGGTGAGGAGAAGAGGTTTGTGTGACTGGTCCCCGGGAGGAACTCCAAAGCTCAACGCAAAGATGAAGTTGTTCTCCGGCATTTTCATCATTTGCGCTCTGGTTACTGAAGGTGAGACGCTTTATTAAATATGTCACTTGTTAATCTCTTTCAGGCTAATTGTTTCAATAGAATTGTTAGTAAGAGGGACCATATATATATATATATATACAAATAGTATTCCATTCTCATATGGGACATGTGTTAATGCAACACTCATTATGCCACAGAAAAATGGGTGATTCTTAAAAACTCTTTCTTGGGATGTGGGCGTCGCTGGCAAGGCCAGCATTTATTGCCCATCCCTAATTGCCCTTGAGAAGGTGGTGGTGAGCCGCCTTCTTGAACCACTGCAGTCCGTGTGGTGAAGGTGCTCCCACAGTGCTGTCAGGGAGGGAGTTCCAGGATTTTGACCCAGCGACGATGAAGGAACGGCCGATATATTTCCAAGTCAGGATGGTGTGTAACTCGGAGGGGAACTTGGAGGTGGTGGTGTTCCCACCTGCTAGGTGGTAGAGGTCGCGGGTTTGGGAGGTGCTGCCGAAGAAGCCTTGGCAAGTTGCTGCAGTGCATCTTGTAGATGGTACACACTGCAGCCACGGTGCGGCGGTGGTGGAGGGAGTGAATGTTTAAGGTGGTGGATGGTGTTAAGTATGTGTATTGTATTGAACAATTAACACAAAGACTTAAACGTATAACTCAAACAGGCCTTTACTGGTTGGAGGTAGGGACTGCACATAGGTCTTTACTTCATGCCCACAGGCGGGAACTGAGGGGGATCAGTACCCACAGTACTATTTATACCCCTATGGCCAGGAGTGGTACTGCGTATCACTACGCCCAACAAGTAGTGCAGTCCTGTCCATAGGTTCAAAGTAGCACACATATTACATACACAACATTCCTCCCTTCCTAGCTTTACAGTCATCTCCCCATTTAACATAACGTAATAACATATATACATATATAACTTCAGGTTTACATAACAGAATAACATAGATACATAGATAAGTTCATGTCAAAAACAGATCACAGATTCAGTCTCTGCGGAAAACAGTTCACAGATTCAATCTCTGTGGTGTAGTCGGTTCACGTTGCTAGAGTGACTCATTCAATAGTCCTTCCATGGATTTAACAGTTTGAACTTCCGAACTGAATTGGCTCCGTTCGGAGGGACCACGTGTGTGATCTGGTAGAGGTGATAATGGTTCAGATGGGTCATCTTCTGTTTTTACTTTTCCTTTTCTGCTTCTTGGAGACTCTCTGGGCTCCATTGTCAGCTGCCACAGCTGCCAGCTGCATGCGCAGTTCCTCCTTCTCTTCCTACTGTTTCCGTCGTAGAGCCAGCTTCTCCCGATGTTCCGTAGACTTTTGGTGCTCCTCCATAATTTCTGCACTTTGGGAGTCGAAGTTACAAGCTGGGCAGGACAGGACATCGTAATATTCGGTGTCGTCCTGAGCTAGACCAGTGAGAGGGTCGTCTATTTCCTCCATACCTAGCTGGACGTTAGCCAGCTCTTGTTCCAAATCCAGACATCTTTCCTGAAGAGACTTCTTCATGTGTACCTCTGCATCCAGCTTTTTCTGGGCTTTCAGCAAGTCGTTTACTAGTGACCTCATTTGTGATTTTAATACTTCAACTTCCTTTGGAGATTGATTGCTCGGACTATGCAATCCCTCTACCGGAGCAGCTGTTTCAGCGGTCTGTTGTTCTACGTTGACGTGAGTCAGCGTACTTTTGGCATCCAAGGGCTGCTCTGTTGCAGTCATCTCAGTCTGTGTTGCCACCTCAGCTCTTCCAATAACCTTTGAGAGCTCCGAACCCCTTTCGTTTGAATATTGAAGTTCATGTTCAAGTTTTTCCCATTTCAGAGTCCTGTCCTTCAGCATATGCAGGAGTTGGCTGACCGTTAACTCCTCTGACATCAGACGTTTTGTGTGCTCCTGCTCCATTTTCTCCATCAGCTGCTTCTGTTGTCTTTCCAGATTCTCCAACTCTATATCAAAGAACTCTTTCGTTGCATTCAACTCTTGCTCAAAACGGCGAAGCATTTGTTCTAATTGCTGTTGTAGTTTGAAATGGAGTTGAGTTCGAGCCCGGTGTCCCTCAGAAATGGGCACATCAGTAGACTTGCCAGACTCAGAATCCACAGTTAAACTATGTTGTTGTTGCTCAGTGGAATTCTGTGCTGAAACTTTGTCTTTCGCACCTGAGTTGGGCTTACCATCATCCGTTCCAGAGTCTGGGCCGACTATCTTCACCGAGTTCTCACTCGTTATTGTTTGTAGGAAATGCCAGTCCATATTCATTTTCCTAATCCACTCCCGTCCTAGTAGTGGAGGACCTCCTTCAGATATCACATATAAGTCCATTATTTGACTGTCTTCGCCCTTGTGGGCCACTGCAACCTCTATTTTCCCGATGGGGTACACTCTTTGCCCCGTGTATGTTTTCAATATAATCCCCGTATCCTGTAGGGGAATATGTTGGAATAACTTTCCGTAATCTTTCTTATTTATGACCGTCAATGCCGATCCAGTGTCCAATTCCAGTTTTACTTGGACTCCTTCTATCTGAAGAGTGACCCAAATTGTCTGGAGGTCTGCACCCTTACCAGCGTTGAGTACTCTTAAGCTAGCCAGTTCATTACAGCTTAAGCTAGCCAGTTCATTACTGCTAGTGTCTGAATCGGACTCCTGTTCGGTCACCTTGTGTACCTTTGCGTATTTTCCTTGCGGTGACTTCTTGTTGCTGGTCTTCTTCCCTGACCTGCATACTCTAGCTATATGTCCAAGCCTACCACAAGTTCTACATTCTTGGTTTTTAAACCAACACTGGTTCTGATCATGCGTTGTCTTTCCACAACGATAACATTTGCCAGAACTCACACCCAATTTGTGTGCACTGAGCTCCGGTGACCGTAGCTGCATTACTGCCGTGCCTCTCGCTGCGGCTTCGTGTGCTGCTGCCATAGTGACCGCCTTCTCAAGCGTCAGCTCATTCTCCTCGAGCAGTCGCTTTTGTGTATCCTGTTTAAATAAACCACACACAAATTTGTCTCGTAGTGCATCTGTCAATCCCGTTCGAAACTGGCAATATTTCGCTAATTTACGCAATTCCAGCAAATATTCAGCATTGCTTTCATGCTGTAGCTGCCTTCTGTCGTAAAATTTAAATCGTTCCGCTAGCATCAGCGGCGTGGGGTTTAGATGACCTTTCAGGACAGTAACAATCTCATCGAACGTCTTATCCGCCGGTTCATCTGGTGATAACAGGTGTTTCAATTGCCCGTACGTCTTCGCACCCATTAAATTTAATAATGTTAGAGCTTTATCTTGGTCATGAATTTTATTGGCCTTACAATAATTTTTTACTCTTTCAACATATATGGCCCAATCTTCGAGGTCACTATCAAAGGTGCTAATATTCCCGTGTTTAGGCATTGTAGATTTGCAATTTCTCAGATTTTATTTTCTTTACTTGTTATCAAAGATGGCGGCTTCCCGCTCTTGCCGTCGTCCTCCGCCCACAAAATGGCGGTTTTCCCGCGCTTGGCGGTCTTCACCCGTCCCCCGACGCCGTCTCCCTTCAGCCCTCGAGTGCGGCCCTTATCTTCGCCGCGATCGATAGCCCGCGCTGTGCACCGCGACTCTCGCACCTTGAGCTTCTGCAGCCGCCGCGCCTTTCAGTCCGAGTGCGGCTCTTATCTTTGGTCCCGATCGCTGGCCCGGCTGCGCCCCTCACTTCAAAGCTGCCCGGCCCTTATCTGCCGATCGCTATCGCCCTACCTCTCTCTCTTCCCCAGTCCTGTCTTTACTCCGGTTCACAAGCTGATGGAGGCTTCAGGGTCCTAATGCCTGTCACTTCCAGTCGCTGGAAGCTGTCAGGATTTCTGCTGCCCTTCAGTTTTGAGTGGGGTGTTGAGGATTGAAACCTCTCTTCAACGTCCTGTCTTTGGACGAAGCCGCCTGGAATAACTGCCGCAGGGTAAGAGCCTGACTCGTCGCCAGTGTTAAGTATGTGTATTGTATTGAACAATTAACACAAAGACTTAAACGTATAACTCAAACAGGCCTTTACTGGTTGGAGGTAGGGACTGCACATAGGTCTTTACTTCATGCCCACAGGCGGGAACTGAGGGGGATCAGTACCCACAGTACTATTTATACCCCTATGGCCAGGAGTGGTACTGCGTATCACTACGCCCAACAAGTAGTGCAGTCCTGTCCATAGGTTCAAAGTAGCACACATATTACATACACAACAGATGGGGTGCCGATCAAGCGGGCTGCTTTGTCCTGGATGGTGTCGAGCTTCTTAAGTGTTGTTGGAGCTGCACTCATGCAGGCAAGTGGAGAGTATTCCATCACACTCCTAACATGTGCTTTGTAGGTGGTGGAAAGGCTTTGGGGAGTCAGGAGGTGAGACAATCACCACAGAATACCCAGCCTCTGACCTGCTCTTGTAGTCACAGTCTTTATGTGGCTGGTCCAGTAAGTTTCTGGTCAATGGTGACCCCCAGGATGTTGATGGTTACCTAGGTGTCAGCTGTGGTTAAGTGGGTAGCTCTCTCGCCTCTGAACCAGAAGGTTGTGGGTTCAAAGTCCCACTCCAGAGAATTGAGCACATGATCCAGGCTGACACGCCCAGTGCAGTACTGAGGGAGCGTGGCACTGTCGGAGGGGCAGAACTGAGGGAGTGCCGCACTGCCGGAGGGGCAGTACTGAGGGAGCGGTGCACTGTCGGAGGGGCAGTACTGAGGGAGTGCCGCACTGCCAGAGAGGCAGTACTGAGGGAGCGTGGCACTGTCGGAGGGGCAGAACTGAGGGAGTGCCGCACTGCCGGAGGGGCAGTACTGAGGGAGCGGTGCACTGTCGGAGGGGCAGTACTGAGGGAGCGCCGCACTGTCGGAGGGGCGGTACTGAGGGAGCGCCACACTGTCGGAGGGGCAGTACTGAGGGAGCGCTGCACTGTCGGAGGGGCAGTACTGAGGGAGCGCCACACTGTTGGGAGGGTGGTACTGAGGGAGCGCTGCACTCTTGGAGGGGCAGTACTGAGTGAGCGCTGCACTGTCGGAGGGGCAGTACTGAGAGAGTGCCGCACTGTCGGAGGGGCAGTACTGAGAGAGCTCCGCACTGTTGGGAGGGCAGTACTGATGGAGGTGCCGTCTTTCAGATGAGATGTTAAATCGAGGCCCCGTCTGCTCTTTCAGGTGGACGTAAAAGATCCCATGGCACTATTTTGAAGAAGAGCAGGGGAGTCCTCCCCAGTGTCCTGGCCATTATTTATCACTTATTCGGTCATTTATCTCATTGATGTTTGAGGGACCTTGCTGTGCGTAAATTGACTGCCCCATTTCTGACATTACAACACTTTTAACCTACTTCCTAGTCTGTGAAATGCTTTAGGCTGTCCTGGGGACTGGCAAAGCGCCAGATTCCAAGGCCTAGAAATTCAGTATAGCCACTTTTGGGGCGGTAAAGTTGGGCGGCCGCTGAAGTTTGCGCCCGGCGCAAAGTCGAGGCCACTTCGCCGATATTCAGTAGCATCGCCCTAAGAGGTTGCTGCAGCGCTAAAACTGGCGATGCACGACTATCTTTAGGCGCTAAGCCGGCGGTGCTGAGCTATACCGCCGAGGCCGGGCGCAGCGCAGGTGCGGTGATTTCTTCATTGACGGCAGACACGCTGGCGCCGGCCAGCTCTTAAAGGGGGAAGGGTCGATTTTTTTGGCTGCCACGCCCTGGACACTGCAGCCCTCCACCTAGGCCTGAGCACTGCTGCTGCAAATCTTCACCGCCCAGGACGACGCAGAAGGCCCGGGAGAGAGCGCTGCGCTTCAGCGAGGGTGACCTGAGGCTGCTGGTTAGCGCAGTGGAGCGAAGACGCCATGTTTTGTTCCCTGACAGTGGCAAGAAGCCGGTGCCCAGCGTCTACTGCAAAGCCTGGAGGGAGGTCTCCAACAGGGTGACATCCAACAGTGTGGTTGCCAGGAATCCTGTACAATGCAGGAAAAAGTTCAACGACCTCACTCGGATTGTCAGGGTGAGTACCCTTTCCAGTGTCCTCCTCATCCTTGCATGTGCACCTCACATTATGGACAAAGGGACCTGAAAGCCTTAATGGCCAGCCCTCATCCAGCAGCTATGGGACTGGCATGAACATCAATTGCACATTCTGCACTTTACACACTGTCCAAGCTATTCGACCATGGGAGGCAGTGCAGACAAGATCAGGGCTACACACTGTCCAAGCTATTCGACCATGGGAGGCAGTGCAGACAAGATCAGGGCTACACACTGTCCAAGCTATTCGACCATGGGAGGCAGTGCAGACAAGATCAGGGCTACACACTGTCCAAGCTATTCGACCATGGGAGGCAGTGCAGACAAGATCAGGGCTACACACTGTCCAAGCTATTCGACCATGGGAGGCAGTGCAGACAAGATCAGGGCTACACACCGTACTTAGAGGCCGTCCTTTCTCTTGCAGGCCAAGCTGGCTAACAACAGGCATAGCCAGATTGCGACCGGTGGAGGCCGACCTCAGCACCAAGAGCTCACCAACCTAGACCAGCACGTGGAGCGCATTATGGGAGTCCGTGTGATTGGCCCCGTTGCCACTGGAGATGCCGACCCTGTTCTGGGCACCAATGGTAAGGACATCACCTTTTGGACCTCTCTCGTTCCACTTGCGCATCATATCAACATCCTTTGCCAGTGTCCGACCAATGCGGTGAAAGGCACCACTCATGCCTCCCTCGCTGACGCCCTGTCCTCACTCTAAAGCTACTCTTGTGCCTTCCTGCTTTCAGATGGTGAGACGCCAGGTGAGGAGATGGGCCTTGAAGCTGCCAGTGACAGCCCCTCGGAAGAGGAGGAGGAGGAGGAGGAAGAGGTAGCCGGCCCATCAGTGGCACCCTCAGCCGCGGCAGCCCATGGCGATGTAGGGGACACGTCTTCCCTGGAGGGGAGCCTGGGGGAAGGGTCGCAGGAGTGTGAAGTTCCTGGGCCCAGCGGCCTGCAGCAACGCGGGAGGGGTGGGGAAGCTCGGCGGACTTCTCCCCAGAGGGTGAGTGCGGCCTCCAGTCCTGCGACGGTCAGCGCAGAGGAGGTGTGCCTCCTAGAGGAAATGGCCGTCGACTCGGAGCGCAGGCACACGGAGCTCATGGGGGTAGTGGCACGGATGCCTGACTCCATACAGTCACTGGCTCGGAGTGTGGAGGAATTCGGGGCAGCACAGTCGGCGAGTTCCCAAGTGCTCACTCGTGCCGTCCAGGCCCAGGCCAGGAGTCTCCAGGAATTCGGGGCAGCACAGTCGGCGAGTACCCAAGTGCTCACTCGTGCCGTCCAGTCACTGGCTGGGAGTGTGGAGGAATTCGGGGCAGCACAGTCGGCGAATACCCAAGTGCTCAGTCGTGCCGTCCAGTCACTGGCTGGTCTTATGCGGTCACAGACCAGGGCAGCACGGACACTAACTGGTGCCACACTGGCTGCATCAGCCAGGCATCACCAGGGCACCCGCCGCCCTGCAGCAGCCCAGCGGGCTGTCCTTCAGCAGTTTGCTGCGCATGCTGCAGTGCTGGCCCGGGCGACTGCCACTGTATCAGGCGACCAGCGAGCACCTGCCATCAGCCAGCTTGCCCCCATTCCTGCAGCAGACACTGCCACTCCACCAGTGCAGCTGCCACCAGCTGCTGGACACACTGATGCCGCCCAGCCACAGCTGCAGCAGTCACCAGCCGGCCCCTCGAGGGCCAGAGCTCGTGCAGGCCGACCCCCAAGGGCATCTGCCGTCTCACCATGTGCCCCTCAGGAGCCTTCCCCCAGCCTTGCTGCAGCCACTGGGCTCCAATTGAGGAGGAGCAGCAGGGCGGGCAGGGGCCACACAAGTATGCGCAAGGCATCGCCCTCGCGGGCCAAAAAGTAGAAGGTGTGGGCAAATGTGTTGTTTTTGTGAAGGCCGAGGATGTTGTGTTTGTTTTTATGAAGGCCGAGGATGTTATGTTTGTTTTTATGAAGGCCGAGGATGTTGTGTTTGTTTTTATGAAGGCCGAGGATGTTGTGTTTGTTTTTATGAAGGCCGAGGATGACGGTCTTTTTTGTTTCACTGTTCTGTTAATCCTCTCCAGGTTGTGGGAGCGAGTTATGTGTCTGACTGTTTTTGGGTTTTTTTTTCTGTTTCTGTTTGTCATGTGGGAAGGGCACAGAGTTTGTGGAATAAACAATTTTCTTTAATCAGATTGTCCATGTTTGAACTTTGAAGTTTTTGTTGCCTTGACCGGCTGAGGGCTTGCAGAGCGGCTGCATTCATGTTCTTTCTTTGGCACAAGCCATTCCCTGAGAGGGGGGCCTAGAACCTACGTTCAATAAGCCGCCGACGGACGGCCCTTGGACCTTGTGCCTCCCTCCTGTGCTGGTCCTCCTCCTCCTGCTCCTCCTGCTCCTCCTCCTGAGGTGGTGCTCCAATCTGTGGTGGCAATGCCTGAGTCCTGCGGATAGCCAGGTTGTGCAGCATGCAGCAAACAACCACGAAATGGGAGACTCGCTCCGGCGAATACTGCAGGGCTCCGCCGGAACGATCCAGGCAGTGGAACCGTTGCTTCAGGACGCCGATTGTTTGTTCGATGATGTTCCTATCGCTTGATGGCTCTCGTTGTATGCCTCTTCAGCAGGGGTCCTGGGCGCGCGGAGCGGGGTCATGAGCCAGGTACACAAAGGATAGCCTTTGTCCCCGATAAGCCATCCTCGTGGCTGAGGCTGTGCCTGGAACATGTCAGCCACAGTAGTCTGTCGCAGGATGAAGGCATCGTGGCTGCTGCCTGGAAAGCGGGCATTGACAGCTAGGATGAGCTGCCTGTGGTCACACACCAGCTGTACGTTGAGGGAATGGTAGCCCTTCCGGTCGCGGTAATCCTCGGCATTCTCCACAGGTGCCTGCAAAGCCACATGCGTGCAGTCAATGGTGCCCTGCACCATGGGGAAGCGCGCTATTCTTCCAAATCCGATTGCACGCTGTTGCTGCTTGTCCAGGGTCATGGGGAAGGAGATGAACTGACGTCTCCTTCTGAAAAGGGCATTGGTCACCTGGCGGATGCAGCAATGCACGGCGAACTGGGAGATGTTAGCAATGTCCCCAGCAGCGGATTGGAAGGAGCCGGTGGCATAGAAGTTGAGAGCCACCGTCACCTTCACTGCCACCGACAGAGATGTCCTGCACCTCAGCTGTGGCTGCAGATCTCTCCGAAGCAGCTGGCAGATCTCTGTGACAACCTCCCTCCGGAATCGCAGCCTCCTAACACACTGGTCGTCAGACATGTTGAGATAGGAGAACTGCTGGCGGTAGACCCTGGGTGGGTAAGGCCTCCCTTGGTGATGCCTGTTGCCCCCTCTCCGTCTAGCCAGGGCTCGCACTCTCTCACGGCGTCTGTGAGCCCTTTGGATGTAATTGTGAAAGCCAGTATTGACACCCATTGCAGCCCCCATAATACGCTGGCAAACAATGAGATATGAATGAAGGCAAAGACAATTGCAAAGCTGTGGCCTGAAGCCAGAAGTACCTGTCCTAGTGTTGGGCCAAAGCAGTAAGCTCTCTACCTTGGTCTGTCTCCAAAGATCCGTCTCAAGAATGAGTGCTGCAAAATGGCAGCCTTTTATAGTGCAGGTGAAGTGCCCTTTAATTTGTGCTCCCCACGGCCCGCATCGGCTGAGCACCGTTCCACTCAACAGTCGCGAGGGCCGCCAGGCGCACAATGGGCCGGCGTGACTGAAGTTCCGGTTGGGGGCGCACAAAGGGCGTTGCACGAGGAAATGACGTCATGATCTGCGCGCGCAGCTGAGCGCGCGCAAAGACTTTGTGCCGGCGCTAAATGTCTACTGAAGTTGGGGCGAGGTGCAGATCGCGCTGCGCCCGGGCGCTAAGCGCCTAGCGCTCGACATCTACTCCTCCTAAGGCGCTAAAGGCTGGTGCAACCAACTGAATTTCTAGCCCCAAGACTTTTACATTTGGTCCTTTCATTGATGCCAACAATGTCTGATTATTATTTCCTTGTTCTCTTTGTTGCAGCCTCAGCTCTGAAATGTTTCAGTTGTGACGATCCAACAACAGGAAACTGTGGACAGACTCAAGTAGCCTGTGATCCGGCTCGGAACCTCAAATGCAAAACTACCTTAATCAAAGCGACAAAAAGTGAGACTTCCTCCAAATAAGATTAATGTCTTGTAGGATTGCAAATATATAATAGCGGATAGATAGACAGATAGAAAAATAGATAGATAGATAGATAGATGGAAAAATAGACAGATAGATAATAGATAGATAGGTAGATAGATAGACAGATAGATAGATAGATAGATAGATAGATAGATAGATAGATCGATAGATAGATAGATAGATAGATAGATAGATAGATAGATAGATAGATAGATCGATCGATCGATCGATCGATCGATCGATAGATAGACAGAGAGACAGACAGACAGACAGATCTCGGAGGGTTGTGGGGCTGGAGGAGGTTACAGAGATGGGGAGGGGTGAGGCCATGGAGGGATTTGAAACCAAGGATGGGAAATTTGGAATTACCATATAATAAACTGGGTAGCAAAATTGAGCCGGCACGAGTACGAGGGGCTGAATGGCCTCCTTCTGTGCTGAAAAGTCTACGTAAGTCATGAAGGACACCCACATGGGGAGATACTCGAGGGCGGCCCTCAACTGTGGGACCAGAACATTGCATGAACTTAACTGCCTTCAGGAGAATGGGGGCAGCAACCAGGCCACCTGGTCATAGGGACATAAGAACATAAGAAATAGGAGCAGGAGTCGGCCATACGGCCCCTCGAGCCTGCTCCTCCATTCAATATTATCATGGCTGATCTTCGACCTCAACTCCACTTTCCCACCCGATCCCCATATCCCTTGATTCCCCTCGAGTCCAAAAATCTATCGATCTCCGCCTGGAATATACTCAACGACTCAGCATCCACAGCTCTCTGGGGTGGAGAATTCCAAAGATTCACAACTCTCCGAGTGAAGAAATTTCTCCTCATCTCCACCTTAAATGGCCAACCCCTTATCCTGAGACTATGCCCCCTGTGTCTAGACTCTCCGGCCAAGGGAAACAGACTCTCATCATCTATCCTGTAAATCCCCCTCAGAATCTTATATGTATCTCATTCTTCTAAACTCCAGGGAGTATAGGCTCAATCTACTCAATCTCTCCTCATAGGACAACCCTCTCATCCCAGGGATCAATCTAGTGAATCTTCATTGCACCGTCTCTAAGGCAAGTATGTACATCCTCAGATAAGGAGACCAAACTGTGCACAGAGCTCCAGGTGTGGTCGCACCAAAGCCCTGAACAATTGTAGCAAAACTTCCTTCTGTGGTTCTCACAGTCTGCGTCGGAACTTTAACTGAATAAAGTCCCTGGTTCTATTTTTTCAGATGGACTAACCTAAAGTATTTTCACCGACACCTGCGGGACCTGTATTGGAATTGTGTCCTTCAGTAGCGGTGCACACTCAGCGTACATGGCTGATAGGTGCTGCCATTCCGACCTCTGCAACAACCAAGCCATCACAGGTAGGGTACAAACACACTCACGGGAAGGTGGCGAATTATGTGCATTGCAATGTATTATAAAGCACAGAAACAGGCCATTCAGCCCAACTGGTCCTTGCCGGTGTTTATGCTCCACACGAGCCTCCTCCAACCCCTCTTCATCTCACCCCATCAACATATCCCGCTATTCCTGTCCCCCTCATGTAGTTATCTAGCTTCCCCTTAAATGTATCTGTGCTCTTCGCCTCAACCACTCCCTGTGGTAGCGAGTTCCCCATTCTCACCACTCTCTGGGTAAAGACGTTTCTCCTGAATTTCCTATTGGATTTATTAGTGACTATCTTATATTGATGGCCCTTAGTTCTGGTCTCAACCACAAGTGGAAACATCTTCTCTATCAAAACCTTTAATAACCTTGAAGATCTCTATCAGGTCACACCTCCCCCCTCAGCCTTCACTTTTCTAGAGAACAGAACACCAACCTGCTCAATCTTTCCCGATAGGTATAACCTTTCAGTTCTGGTATCATTCCAGTAAATCTTTGTTGCACCTTCTCCATTGCCTCTATATCCTTTTCATAATATGGAGACCAGAACTGTGCACAGTGCTCCAAGTGCAGCCTAACCAAGGTATATGGAGACCAGAACTGTGCGCAGTGCTCCAAGTGTGGTCTAACCAAGGTATATGGAGACCAGAACTGTGCGCAGTGCTCCAAGTGCAGTCTAACCAAGGTATATGAAGACCAGAACGGTGCACAGTGCTCCAAGTGTGGTCTCACCAAGGTATATGAAGACCAGAACTGTGCGCAGTGCTCCAAGTGTGGTCTAACCAAGGTATATGGAGACCAGAACTGTGCGCAGTGCTCCAAGTGCAGTCTAACCAAGGTATATGAAGACCAGAACTGTGCACAGTGCTCCAAGTGTGGTCTCACCAAGGTATATGGAGACCAGAACTGTGCACAGTGCTCCAAGTGTGGGCTAATCAAAGCATATGGAACCGAAGTGTGGGCCCAAAAAGGAGAGAAAGTTAGAAAAGTAGTCAGCAAAACTAGTGGAGAGAAGAAACAAAGGCCATCAGTAAAGAGGGTCAAAGTGCAGAAAAATATTAAACAGGCAAAGTTGAAGGCACTTTATCTAAATGCACATAGCATTCGCAACAAGGTGGATGAATTAATGGCACAAATAGAAGTAACTGGGTCTGATGTAATTGCCATTACAGAGACATGGTTGCAGGGTAACCAAAGCTGGGCACAGAATGATCCAGGGTACTCAACATTTAGGAAGGACAGACAAAAAGGAAAAGCAGGTGGCGTAGCACTGTTAATAAGGGATGAGATCGGTATGGTAGAGATAAAAGATCTTGGTTTGGCAGATCATGGTGTAGAACTAGAATCAGTTTGGGTGGAGCTAAGAAACAGCAAAGGGCGGAAAACATTGGTGGGAGTTGTGTATAGGCCACCAAACAGTAGTGGTAATGCAGAGCACAGTATCAATCAAGAAATTAGAAGTGCATGTAACAAGGGCAATCCGGTAATCATGGGGGACTTTAATCTACATATTCACTGGGCAAATCAAATTACTACTTATGGTGTGGAGGACGAATTCTTGGAATGCATGCGAGATGGTTTCCTGGATCAGTATGTGGAGGAACCAACCAGGGAACAGGCTATTCTGGATCTGGTACTGTGTAGTGAGAAAGGGCTAATCAATAATCTTGTGGGAAAGGGGCCTTTAGCGACAAGTGACCATAATCTGATTGAATTTTACATTAAGTTTGAGAGTGATGTAGTCCAATTTGAAACTATGGTCTTCAATCTAAACAGAGGAAACTACAAAGGTATGAGGGACAAGTTGGCTATGGTGGACTGGGAGACTACACTGAAAGGCATGAGGGACAAGTTGGCCATGGTAGATTGGGAGACTACACTGAAAGGCATGAGGGACAAGTTGGCCATGGTAGACTGGGAGACTACACTGAAAGGCATGAGGGACAAGTTGGCCATGGTAGACTGGGAGACTACACTGAAAGGCATGAGGGACAAGTTGGCCATGGTAGACTGGGAGACTACACTGAAAGGCATGAGGGACAAGTTGGCCATGGTAGACTGGGAGACTACACTGAAAGGTATGAGGGACAAGTTGGCCATGGTAGATTGGGAGACTACACTGAAAGGTATGAGGGACAAGTTGGCCATGGTAGATTGGGAGACTACACTGAAAGGTATGAGGGACAAGTTGGCCATGGTAGACTGGGAGACTACACTGAAAGGCATGAGGGACAAGTTGGCCATGGTAGACTGGGAGACTACACTGAAAGGCATGAGGGACAAGTTGGCCATGGTAGACTGGGAGACTACACTGAAAGGCATGAGGGTGAACATACAATGGCTAACATTCAAGGAAATAATGCAACAAAATCTTTGTGGCACCTCCTCCAGTGCCTCTATATCCTTTTTATAATTTGGAGACTAAAACAGTGCACAGTGCTCCAAGTGTGGTCGAACCAAGGTATATGGAGACCAGCACTGTTCACAGTGCTCCAAGAGTGGTCTAACCAAGGTATACGGGGACCAGAACTGTTCACAGTGCTCCAAGTGTGGTCTAACCAAGGTATATGGAGACCAGAACTGTGCACAGTGCTCCAAATGTGGTCTAACCAAGGTATACGGGGACCAGAACAGTTCACAGTGCTCCAAGTGTGGTCTAACGAAGGTATATGGAGACCAGAACTGTGCACAGTGCTCCAAGTGTGGTCTAACCAAGGTATATGGAGACCAGAAGTGTGTGCAATGCTCCAAGTGGGGTCTAACCAAGGTATATGGAGACCAGAAGTGTGCACAGTGCTCCAAGTGTGGTCTAACCAAGGTATATGGAGACCAGAATTGTTCACAGTGCTCCAAGTGTGGCCTAACCAAAGTATATGGAGACCAGAACTGTGCATACTGCTTCAAGTGTGGTCTAACCAAGGTATATGGAGACCAGAACTGTGCACAGTGCTCCAAGTGTGGTCTAACCAAGGTATACGGGGACCAGAACGGTTCACAGTGCTCCAAGTGCATCTAACTAAGGTACATGGAGACCAGAACTGTGCACAGTGCTCCAAGTGTGGTCTACCCAAGGTATATGGAGACCAGAACTGTGCAGAGTGCTCCAAGTGTGCTCTAACAAAGGTGTATGCAGACCAGAACTGTGCAGACTGCTCCAAGTGTGGGCTAACCAAGGTATAAGGAGACCAGAACTGTGCACAGTGTTCCAAGTGTAGTCTAACTAAGTTTTTCGGAGACCAGAACAGTACGCAGTGCTCCAAGTACGGTCTAACCGAGGTATATGGAAACCAGGACTGTGCGCAGTGCTCCAAGTGTGGTCTAATCAAGGTATATGGAGACCAGAACTGTACGCAATGCTCCAAGTTTGGTCTAACCAAGGTATATGGAGACCAGAACTGTGCGCAGTGCTCCAAGTGTGGTCTAACCAACGTATATGTAGACCAGAACTGTGCACAGTGCATCAAGTGTGGATTAGCCAAGGTATATGGAGACCAGAAGTGTGAGCAGTGCTCCAAGTGTGGTCTAACCAAGGTATATGAAGACCAGAACTGTGCACAATGCTCCAAGTGTGGTCTACCCAAGGTATACGGGGAACAGAACTGTTCACAGTGCTCCAAGTGTGGTCTGACCAAAGTATATGGAGACCAGAACTGTGCATACTGCTCCAAGTGTGGTCTAACCAAGGTATATGGAGACCAGAACTGTGCACAGTGCTCCAAGTGTGGTCTAACCAAGGTATACGGGGACCAGAACTGTTCACAGTGCTCCAAGTGCATCTAACTAAGGTACATGGAGACCAGAACTGTGCACAGTGCTCCAAGTGTGGTCTACCCAAGGTATATGGAGACCAGAACTGTGCAGAGTGCTCCAAGTGTGCTCTAACAAAGGTGTATGCAGACCAGAACTGTGCAGACTGCTCCAAGTTTGGGCTAACCAAGGTATAAGGAGACCAGAACTGTGCACAGTGTTCCAAGTGCAGTCTAACTAAGCTTTTCGGAGACCAGAACAGTACGCAGTGCTCCAAGTACGGTCTAACCGAGGTATATGGAAACCAGGACTGTGCGCAGTGCTCCAAGTGTGGTCTAATCAAGGTATATGGAGACCAGAACTGTACGCAATGCTCCAAGTTTGGTCTAACCAAGGTATATGGAGACCAGAACTGTGCGCAGTGCTCCAAGTGTGGTCTAACCAACGTATATGCAGACCAGAACTGTGCACAGTGCATCAAGTGTGGATTAGCCAAGGTATATGGAGACCAGAAGTGTGAGCAGTGCTCCAAGTGTGGTCTAACCAAGGTATATGAAGACCAGAACTGTGCACAGTGCTCCAAGTGTGGTCTAACCAAGGTATACAGGGAACAGAACTGTTCACAGTGCTCCAAGTGTGGTCTGACCAAGGTATACGGGGACCAGAACTGTTCACAGTGCTCCAAGTGTGGTATAACGAAGGTATATGGAGACCAGAACTGTGCACAGTGCTCCAAGTGTGGTCTAACCAAGGCATATGGAGACCAGAACTGTGCGCAGTGCTCCAAGTGTGGTCTAACCAAGGTATATGGAGACCAGAACTGTGCACACGGCTCCAAGTGTGGTCTAAACAAGGTATATGAAGACCAGAACTGTGCATACTGCTCCAAGTGTGGTCTAACCAAGGTATATGGAGACCAGAACTGTGTGCAGTGCTCCAAGTGTGGTCTAACCAAGGTATACGGGGACCAGAACTGTTCACAGTGCTCCAAGTGCATCTAACTAAGGTACATGGAGACCAGAACTGTGCACAGTGCTCCAAGTGTGGTCTACCCAAGGTATATGGAGACCAGAACTGTGCAGAGTGCTCCAAGTGTGCTCTAACAAAGGTGTATGCAGACCAGAACTTTGCAGACTGCTCCAAGTGTGGGCTAACCAAGGTATAAGGAGACCAGAACTGTGCACACTGTTCCAAGTGCAGTCTAACTAAGCTTTTCGGAGACCAGAACAGTACGCAGTGCTGCAAGTACGGTCTAACTGAGGTATATGGAAACCAGGACTGTGTGCAGTGCTCCAAGTGTGGTCTAATCAAGGTATATGGAGACCAGAACTGTACGCAGTGCTCCAAGTTTGGTCTAACCAAGGTATATGGAGACCAGAACTGTGCGCAGTGCTCCAAGTGTGGTCTAACCAACGTATATGGAGACCAGAACTGTGCACAGTGCATCAAGTGTGGACAAGCCAAGGTATATGGAGACCAGAAATGTGAGCAGTGCTCCAAGTGTGGTCTAACCAAGGTTTATGGAGACCAGAACTGTGCACAGTGCTCCAAGTGTGGTCTAACCAAGGTATACGGGGAACAGAACTGTTCACAGTGCTCCAAGTGTGGTCTGACCAATGTACATGGAGACCAGAACTGTGCACAGTGCTCCAAGTGTGGTCTAACCAAGGTATACGGGGACCAGAACTGTGCACATTGCTCCAAGTGTGGTGTAACCAAGGTATACGGGGACCAGAACTGTTCACAGTGCTCCAAGTGTGGTGTAACGAAGGTATATGGAGACCAGAACTGTGCACAGTGCTCCAAGTGTGGTCTAACCAAGGCATATGGAGAGCAGAACTGTGCGCAGTGCTCCAAGTGTTGTCTAACCAAGGTATATGGAGACCAGAAGTGTGCGCAGTGCTCCAAGTGTGGTCTAACCAAGGTATATGGAGACCAGAACTGTGCACACGGCTCCAAGTGTGGTCTAACCAAGGTATATGAAGACCAGAACTGTGCACAGTGCTCCAAGTGTGGTCTAACCAAGGTATACGGGGACCAGAACTGTTCACAGTGCTCCAAGTGTGGTCTAACCAAGGTATATGGAGACCAGAACTGTGCACAGTGCTCCAAGTGTGGTCTAACCAAGGTATATGGAGACCAGAACTGTGCACAGTGCTCCAAATGTGGTCTAACCAAGGTATACGGGGACCAGAACAGTTCACAGTGCTCCAAGTGTGGTCTAACGAAGGTATATGGAGACCAGAACTGTGCACAGTGCTCCAAGTGTGGTCTAACAAAGGCATATGGAGACCAGAACTGTGCGCAGTGCTCCAAGTGTGGTCTAACCATGGTATATGGAGACCAGAAGTGTGTGCAATGCTCCAAGTGGGGTCTAACCAAGGTATATGGAGACCAGAAGTGTGCACAGTGCTCCAAGTGTGGTCTAACCAAGGTATATGGAGACCAGAATTGTTCACAGTGCTCCAAGTGTGGCCTAACCAAAGTATATGGAGACCAGAACTGTGCACAGTGCTCCAAGTGTGGTCTAACCAAGGTATACGGGGACCAGAACTGTTCACAGTGCTCCAAGTGCATCTAACTGTGGTACATGGAGACCAGAACTGTGCACAGTGCTCCAAGTGTGGTCTACCCAAGGTATATGGAGACCAGAACTGTGCAGAGTGCTCCAAGTGTGCTCTAACAAAGGTGTATGCAGACCAGAACTGTGCAGACTGCTCCAAGTGTGGGCTAACCAAGGTATAAGGAGACCAGAACTGTGCACAGTGTTCCAAGTGTAGTCTAACTAAGCTTTTGGAGACCAGAACAGTACGCAGTGCTCCAAGTACGGTCTAACCGAGGTATATGGAAACCAGGACTGTGCGCAGTGCTCCAAGTGTGGTCTAATCAAGGTATATGGAGACCAGAACTGTACGCAATGCTCCAAGTTTGGTCTAACCAAGGTATATGGAGACCAGAACTGTGCGCAGTGCTCCAAGTGTGGTCTAACCAACGTATATGTAGACCAGAACTGTGCACAGTGCATCAAGTGTGGATTAGCCAAGGTATATGGAGACCAGAAGTGTGAGCAGTGCTCCAAGTGTGGTCTAACCAAGGTATATGAAGACCAGAACTGTGCACAATGCTCCAAGTGTGGTCTACCCAAGGTATACGGGGAACAGAACTGTTCACAGTGCTCCAAGTGTGGTCTGACCAAAGTATATGGAGACCAGAACTGTGCATACTGCTCCAAGTGTGGTCTAACCAAGGTATATGGAGACCAGAACTGTGCACAGTGCTCCAAGTGTGGTCTAACCAAGGTATACGGGGACCAGAACTGTTCACAGTGCTCCAAGTGCATCTAACTAAGGTACATGGAGACCAGAACTGTGCACAGTGCTCCAAGTGTGGTCTACCCAAGGTATATGGAGACCAGAACTGTGCAGAGTGCTCCAAGTGTGCTCTAACAAAGGTGTATGCAGACCAGAACTGTGCAGACTGCTCCAAGTTTGGGCTAACCAAGGTATAAGGAGACCAGAACTGTGCACAGTGTTCCAAGTGCAGTCTAACTAAGCTTTTCGGAGACCAGAACAGTACGCAGTGCTCCAAGTACGGTCTAACCGAGGTATATGGAAACCAGGACTGTGCGCAGTGCTCCAAGTGTGGTCTAATCAAGGTATATGGAGAGCAGAACTGTACGCAATGCTCCAAGTTTGGTCTAACCAAGGTATATGGAGACCAGAACTGTGCGCAGTGCTCCAAGTGTGGTCTAACCAACGTATATGCAGACCAGAACTGTGCACAGTGCATCAAGTGTGGATTAGCCAAGGTATATGGAGACCAGAAGTGTGAGCAGTGCTCCAAGTGTGGTCTAACCAAGGTATATGAAGACCAGAACTGTGCACAGTGCTCCAAGTGTGGTCTAACCAAGGTATACGGGGAACAGAACTGTTCACAGTGCTCCAAGTGTGGTCTGACCAAGGTATACGGGGACCAGAACTGTTCACAGTGCTCCAAGTGTGGTATAACGAAGGTATATGGAGACCAGAACTGTGCACAGTGCTCCAAGTGTGGTCTAACCAAGGCATATGGAGACCAGAACTGTGCGCAGTGCTCCAAGTGTGGTCTAACCAAGGTATATGGAGACCAGAACTGTGCACACGGCTCCAAGTGTGGTCTAACCAAGGTATATGAAGACCAGAACTGTGCATACTGCTCCAAGTGTGGTCTAACCAAGGTATATGGAGACCAGAACTGTGTGCAGTGCTCCAAGTGTGGTCTAACCAAGGTATACGGGGACCAGAACTGTTCACAGTGCTCCAAGTGCATCTAACTAAGGTACATGGAGACCAGAACTGTGCACAGTGCTCCAAGTGTGGTCTACCCAAGGTATATGGAGACCAGAACTGTGCAGAGTGCTCCAAGTGTGCTCTAACAAAGGTGTATGCAGACCAGAACTTTGCAGACTGCTCCAAGTGTGGGCTAACCAAGGTATAAGGAGACCAGAACTGTGCACAGTGTTCCAAGTGCAGTCTAACTAAGCTTTTCGGAGACCAGAACAGTACGCAGTGCTGCAAGTACGGTCTAACCGAGGTATATGGAAACCAGGACTGTGTGCAGTGCTCCAAGTGTGGTCTAATCAAGGTATATGGAGACCAGAACTGTACGCAGTGCTCCAAGTTTGGTCTAACCAAGGTATATGGAGACCAGAACTGTGCGCAGTGCTCCAAGTGTGGTCTAACCAACGTATATGGAGACCAGAACTGTGCACAGTGCATCAAGTGTGGACAAGCCAAGGTATATGGAGACCAGAAATGTGAGCAGTGCTCCAAGTGTGGTCTAACCAAGGTTTATGGAGACCAGAACTGTGCACAGTGCTCCAAGTGTGGTCTAACCAAGGTATACGGGGAACAGAACTGTTCACAGTGCTCCAAGTGTGGTCTGACCAATGTACATGGAGACCAGAACTGTGCACAGTGCTCCAAGTGTGGTCTAACCAAGGTATACGGGGACCAGAACTGTGCACATTGCTCCAAGTGTGGTGTAACCAAGGTATACGGGGACCAGAACTGTTCACAGTGCTCCAAGTGTGGTGTAACGAAGGTATATGGAGACCAGAACTGTGCACAGTGCTCCAAGTGTGGTCTAACCAAGGTATATGGAGACCAGAACTGTGCACAGTGCTCCAAGTGTGGTCTAACCAAGGTATATGGAGACCAGAAATCTGTGCAATGCTCCAAGTGTGGTCTAACCAAGGTATATGGAGACCAGAACTGTGTGCATTGCTCCAAGTGTGATCTAACCCAGATATATGGAGACTAGAACTGTGCACAGTGCTTCAAGAGTGGCATAACCAAGGTATATGGAGACCAGAACTGTGCACAGTGCTACAAGTGTGGTCTAACCAAGGTATATGAAGACCAGAACAGTGCACAATGCTCCAAGTGTGGTCTAACCAAGGTATATGGAGACCAGAACTGTGCACAGTGCTCCAAGTGTGGTCTAACCAAGGTAGATGGAGATCAGAAGTGTGCACAGTGCTGCAAGAGTGGTCTAACCATGGTATATGGAGACCAGAACTGTGCACAGTGCTCCAAGTATGATCAAACCAAGGTATACGGAGACCAGAACTGTTCACAGTGCTCCAAGTGTGGTCTAACCAAGGAATACTGGGACCAGAACTGTTCACAGTGCTCCAAGTGTTGTCTAACCAAGGTATATGGAGACCAGCACTATGCACAGTGCTCCAACTGTGATCTAACCAAGGTATGTGGAGACCAGAACTGTGCAGACTGCTCCAAGTGTGGTCTAACCAAGGTATATGGAGACCAGGACTGTACGCAGTGCTCCATGTGTGGTCTAACCAAGGCATATGGAGACCAGAACTGTGCGCACTGCTCCAAGTATGGTCTAACCAAGGTATAAGGAGACCAGAACTGAGCACAGTGCATCAAGTGTGGTCTAACCAATGTATACGGGGACCAGAACTGTTCACAGTGCTCCAAGTGTGGTCTGACCAAGGTATATGGAGACCAGAACTGAGCACAATGCTCCAAGTGTGGTCTAACTAAGGTATATGGAGACCAGAACTGTGCACGATGCATCAAGTGTGTTCTAACCAAGGTATACGGGGACCAGAACTGTGCACATTGCTCCAAGTGTGATCTAACCAAGGTATACGGGGACCAGAACTGTTCACAGTGCTCCAAGTGTGGTCTAACCAAGGTATATAGCGACCAGAACTGTACACAGTGCTCCAAGTGCATCAAACCAAGGTACATGGAGACCAGAACTGTGCACAATGTTCCAAGTGTTGTCTAACCAAGGTATATGGAGACCAGAACTGTGCAGACTGCTCCAAGTGTGGTCTAACCAAGGTATATTGAGACCAGAACTGTGCACAGTGCTCTAAGTGCAGTCTAACCAATGTATTCGGAGAGCAAAACTGTACGCAGTGCTCCAAGTGTGGTCTAACCAAGGTATATGGAGACCAGGACTGTGCGCAGTGCTCCAAGTGTGGTCTAACCAAGGTATATGGAGACCAGAACTGTGCGCAGTGCTCCAAGTGTGGTCTCACCAAGGTTTATGGAGACCAGAACTGTGCACAGAGCTCCAAGTGTGGTCTAACCAAGGTATGTGGAGACCAGAACTGTGCAAAGTGCAGCAAGTGTGGTCTAACCAAGGTATATGGAGACCAGAACTGTGCACAGTGCTCCAAGTGTGGTCTAACCAAGGTATATGGAGACCAGAACTGCGCACAGTGCTCCAAGTGTGGTCTAACCAAGGTATATGGAGACCAGAACTGTGCACAGTGCTCCAAGTGTGGTCTAACCAAGGTATATGGGGACCAGAACTGTGCACATTGCTCCAAGTGTGGTCTAACCAAGGTATACAGGGACCAGAACTGTTCACAGTGCTCCAAGTGTGATCTAACCAAGGTACATGGAGTTCAGAACTGTGCACAGTGTTCCAAGTGTCGTCTAACCAAGGTATATGGAGACCAGAACTGTACAGACTGCTCCAAGAGTGCTCTAACCAAGGTATATGTAACCAGAACTGTGCACAGTGCTCCAGGTGCAGTCTAACCAATGTATTGGGAGACCAGAAATGTACGCAGAGCTCCAAGTGCGGTCTAACCAAGGTATATGGAGACCAGGACTGTGCGCAGTGCTTCAAGTATGGTCTAACCAAGGTATACGGGGACCAGAACTGTGCACATTCCTTCAAGTGTGGACTAACCAAGGTATACGGGAACCAGAACTGTTCACAGAGCTCCAAGTGTGGTCCAACCAAGGTATATGAAGACCAGAACTGTGCACAGTGCTCCAAGTTTGGTCTAACCAAGGTATATGGATACCAGAAATGCTCACAATGCTCCAAGTGTGGTCTAACCAAAGTATATGGAGACCAGAACTGTGCACACTGCTCCAAGTGTGGTCTAACCAAGCTTTATGACGACCAGAACTGTGCACAGTGCTCCAAGTGTGGTCTAACCAAGGTATGTGGAGACCAGAACTGTGCAAAGTGCAGCAAGTGTGGTCTAACCAAGGTATATGGAGACCAGAATTGTGCACAGTGCTCCAAGTGTGGTCTAACCAATGTATATGGAGACCAGAACTGTGCACAGTGCTCCAAGTTTCGTCTAACCAAAGTATATGGAGACCAGAACTGTTCATCGTGCCCCAAGTGTGGTCTTACCAAGGTATATGGAGACCAGAACTGTGCACAATGCTCCAAGTGTGGTCTAACCAAGGAATGCTGGGACCAGAACTGTTCACAGTGCTCCAAGTGTTGTCTAACCAAGGTATATGGAGACCAGAACTGCACACAGTGCTCCAAGTGCATCTAACCAAGGTACATGGAGACCAGCACTGTGCACAATGATCCAAGTGTTGTCTAACCAAGGTATATGGAGACCAGAACTATGCACAGTGCTCCAACTGTGATCTAACCAAGGTATGTGGAGACCAGAACTGTGCAGACTGCTCCAAGTGTGGTCTAACCAAGGTATATAGAGACCAGGACTGTGCGCAGTGCTCCAAGTGTGGTTTAAACAAGGTATACGGAGACCAGAACTGTACGCAGTGCTCCATGTGTGGTCTAACCAAGGCATATGGAGACCAGAACTGTGCGCAGTGCTCCAAGTATGGTCTAACCAAGGTATATGGAGACCAGAACTGAGCACAGTGCATCAAGTGTGGTCTAACCAATGTATACAGGGACCAGAACTGTTCACAGTGCTCCAAGTGTGGTCTGACCAAGGTATATGGAGACCAGAACTGAGCACAATGCTCCAAGTGTGGTCTAACTAAGGTATATGGAGACCAGGACTGTGCGCAGTGTTTCAAGTATGGTCTAACCAAGGTATACGGGGACCAGAACTGTGCACATTCCTTCAAGTGTGGACTAACCAAGGTATACAGGAACCAGAACTGTTCACAGAGCTCCAAGTGTGGTCCAACCAAGGTATATGAAAACCAGAACTGTGCACAGTGCTCCAAGTTTGGTCTAACCAAGGTATATGGATACCAGAACTGCTCACAATGCTCCAAGTGTGGTCTAACCAAAGTATATGGAGACCAGAACTGTGCACACTGCTCCAAGTGTGGTCTAACCAAGCTTTATGACGACCAGAACTGTGCACAGTGCTCCAAGTGTGGTCTAACCAAGGTATGTGGAGACCAGAACTGTGCAAAGTGCAGCAAGTGTGGTCTAACCAAGGTATATGGAGACCAGAATTGTGCACAGTGCTCCAAGTGTGGTCTAACCAATGTATATGGAGACCAGAACTGTGCACAGTGCTCCAAGTTTCGTCTAACCAAAGTATATGGAGACCAGAACTGTTCATCGTGCCCCAAGTGTGGTCTTACCAAGGTATATGGAGACCAGAACTGTGCACAATGCTCCAAGTGTGGTCTAACCAAGGAATGCTGGGACCAGAACTGTTCACAGTGCTCCAAGTGTTGTCTAACCAAGGTATATGGAGACCAGAACTGCACACAGTGCTCCAAGTGCATCTAACCAAGGTACATGGAGACCAGCACTGTGCACAATGATCCAAGTGTTGTCTAACCAAGGTATATGGAGACCAGAACTATGCACAGTGCTCCAACTGTGATCTAACCAAGGTATGTGGAGACCAGAACTGTGCAGACTGCTCCAAGTGTGGTCTAACCAAGGTATATGGAGACCAGGACTGTGCGCAGTGCTCCAAGTGTGGTTTAAACAAGGTATACGGAGACCAGAACTGTACGCAGTGCTCCATGTGTGGTCTAACCAAGGCATATGGAGACCAGAACTGTGCGCAGTGCTCCAAGTATGGTCTAACCAAGGTATATGGAGACCAGAACTGAGCACAGTGCATCAAGTGTGGTCTAACCAATGTATACGGGGACCAGAACTGTTCACAGTGCTCCAAGTGTGGTCTGACCAAGGTATATGGAGACCAGAACTGAGCACAATGCTCCAAGTGTGGTCTAACTAAGGTATATGGAGACCAGAACTGTGCACGATGCATCAAGTGTGTTCTAACCAAGGTATACGGGGACCAGAACTGTGCACATTGCTCCAAGTGTGATCTAACCAAGGTATACGGGGACCAGAACTGTTCACAGTGCTCCAAGTGTGGTCTAACCAAGGTATATAGCGACCAGAACTGTACACAGTGCTCCAAGTGCATCAAACCAAGGTACATGGAGACCAGAACTGTGCACAGTGTTCCAAGTGTTGTCTAACCAAGGTATATGGAGACCAGAACTGTGCAGACTGCTCCAAGTGTGGTCTAACCAAGGTATATTGAGACCAGAACTGTGCACAGTGCTCTAAGTGCAGTCTAACCAATGTATTCGGAGAGCAAAACTGTACGCAGTGCTCCAAGTGTGGTCTAACCAAGGTATATGGAGACCAGGACTGTGCGCAGTGCTCCAAGTGTGGTCTAACCAAGGTATATGGAGACCAGAACTGTGCGCAGTGCTCCAAGTGTGGTCTCACCAAGGTTTATGGAGACCAGAACTGTGCACAGAGCTCCAAGTGTGGTCTAACCAAGGTATGTGGAGACCAGAACTGTGCAAAGTGCAGCAAGTGTGGTCTAACCAAGGTATATGGAGACCAGAATTGTGCACAGTGCTCCAAGTGTGGTCTAACCAATGTATATGGAGACCAGAACTGTGCACAGTGCTCCAAGTTTCGTCTAACCAAAGTATATGGAGATCAGAACTGTTCATCGTGCCCCAAGTGTGGCCTAACCAAGGTATATGGAGACCAGAACTGTGCACAGTGCTCCAAGTGTGGTCTAACCAAGATATATGGAGACCAGAACTGTGCAGAATGCTCCAAGTGTGGTCTAACCAAGGTTTATGGAGACCTGAACTGTGCACAGTGCCCCAAGTGCAGTCTAACCAATGTTTTCGGAGACCAGAACTGTACACAGTGCTCCAAGTGCGGTCTAACCAAGGTATATGGAGACCAGGACTATGCGCAGTGCTCCAAGTGTGGTCTAACCAAGGTATATGGAGACTAGAACTGTACGCAGTGCTCCAAGTGTGGTCCAACCAATGTTTATGCAGACCAGAACTGTACACAGTGCTCCAAGTGCATCTAACCAAGGTATATGGAGATCAGAGCTGTGCACAGTGCTCCAAGT
This sequence comes from Somniosus microcephalus, assembly GCF_052327205.1. NCBI lineage: Eukaryota > Metazoa > Chordata > Chondrichthyes > Squaliformes > Somniosidae > Somniosus > Somniosus microcephalus. Next base: position 209,426,846 of record NC_140998.1, on the reverse strand, counting down.
GTGGTCTAACCAAAGTATATGGAGACTAGAACTGTGCACACTGCTGCAAGTGTGGTCTAACCAAGGTATACGGAGACCAGAACTGTGCGCAGTGCTCCAAGTGCAGTCTAACCAAGGTATATGGAGATCAGAACTGTGCACAGTGCTCCAAGTGTGGTCTAACCAAGGTATATGGAGACCAGAACTGTGCACATTGCTCCAAGTGTGGTCTAACCAAGGCATATGGAGACCAGAACTGTGCGCAGTGCTCCAAGTGTGGTCTATCCAAGGTTCTATACAAGTTTAACATAACTTCTCTGCTTTTCAATTTTATCCCAATAAAAATTAACCCCAGTGCTTTGTTTGTTTTATTTATGGATTTATTAACCTGCGTCACTACTTTGAGTGATCTGTGTATCTGTAGCCCCAGATCTCACTGTTCCTCCGCCCTATTTAGACATTTATTTTCCAAGGAATATGTGGCCTCCTTACTCTTCCTATCAAATGGTATCACCTCGCACTTCTCTATATTGGGACCCAGTTTAGGTGACGTTCCACCAGGCAGGGGGCGATGAAACTTGCCCTCAATGTTCAGTGTACCGTTAAATCTTAACCCCTCGGCTCCCAGAAAGAAACAACTCATAAGAACATAAGACGTAGGAGCAGGTGTGGGTCTTTTGGCCCCCGAGCCCGTGCCGGCTCTCTGCAAGAGCACTTCAGCTAACCATAGAGTCTTAGAGTTATACAACACAGAAAGAGGCCCTTCGGCCCATCGTGTCCGCACTGGCCATCAAGCCCTGTCTATTCTAATCGCATTTTCCAGCACTTGGTCCGTAGCTTTGTATGCTATGGCGTTTCAAGTGCTCATCTAAATGCTTCTTGAATGTTGTGAGGGTTCCTGCCTCTACCACCCTTTCAGGCAGTGAGTTCCAGATTCCAACCACCCTCTGGGTGAAAAAGTTTTTCCTCAAATCCCCTCTAAACCGCCCACCCCTTACCTTGAAACTATGCCCCCTGGTTATTGACCCCTCTACGAAGGGGAAAAGTTCCTTTCTATCTACCCTATCTATGCCCCTCATAATTTTGTACACCTCAATCAGGTCCCCCCTCAGCCTTCTCTGCTCTAAGGAAAACAACCCCAGCCTGTCCAGTCTCTCTTCATAGCTGAAGCGCTCCAGCCCAGGTAACATCCTGGTGACTCTCCTCTGCACCCTCTCCAATGCAATCACATCCTTCCTATAGTGTGGCGACCAGAACTGCACACAATATTCCAGCTGTGGCCTAACTAGCATTTTGTACAGTTCCAACATAACCTCCCTGCTCTTATATTCTATGCCTCGGCTAATGAAGGCAAGTATCCCATATGCCTTTTTTACCACCTTATCTACCTGTTCTGCTGCCTTCAGGGATCTATGTACATGCACACCAAGATCCCTCTGATCCTCTGTCCTTCCTCGGGTCCTACCATTCATTGTGTATTCCCTTGCCTTGTTAGTCCTCCCAAAATGCATCACCTCACACTTTTCAGGGTTAAATTCCATTTGCCCACTGTTCTGCCCACTCCCACTCCCCCGCCCTTCCCCTGTAGCCCTGCCATTTTCTTTCCTTATCCAATTCCATTTTGAAAGCCACGATTGAGTCTGCCTCCACCACCTTCTCAGGCAGTGCATTCCAGATCCTGACCACTCGCTGCGTAAAAAACTTTTTCCTCATGTCGCCTTTGGTTCTTCTGCCAATCACCTTCAATCTGTGTCCCCTGGGAACAGTTTCTCTCCATCTACTCTGTCCAAACCCCTCATGATTTTGAACACCTCTATCAAATCTCCTCTCAATCTTCTCTGCTCTAAGGAGAACAACCCCAGCTTCTCCAGTCTCTCCACATAACTGAAGTCCCTCAGCCCTGGAATCGTTCTAGTAAATCTTTTCTGCACCCTCTCTATGGCCTTCACATCCTTCCTAAAATGCGGTTCCCAGAATTGGACACAATCCTCCAGTTGAGGCCGAACCATTGATTTGTACAGGTTCATCATAACTTCGAGTCTTTTGTACTCGGTGCCTCTATTCATGAAGCCCAGGATCCCGTAAGCTTTTAAGGAGGAGAGAGAGGTGGGCAGAGTTAGAGGGGGAATTCCAGAGTTTAATTCCTAGTCAGCTGAAGGCACGGCCACCAATGGTGGGCCGATGGAAATCAGGGATGCGCAAGAGGCCAGAATTGTAGGAGCGCAGAGATCTCGGAGGGTTGTCGGGCTGGAGGAGGTTACAGAGATCGGCCGGGGGCGAGGAGGCCATGGAGGGATTTGAACACATACGCGCAATGACGGACAGATAAAGACCCTCGGGCCCATCCAGCCCGTCCCGCACAAGGGTGATACCTTGTGCATCACAATATATACACTCCACACCCCACCCGAAACCATGTGATCTCCCAGGAGAGGCGAGAAAACAGATTAAAAAACCCAGGCCAATTAGGTTGACTAGTCAAGTCTTGGCATGGTATGTTACGGGTAGGTTACACGCCCCGACTGATAATCAGTCCAATTTCGGGTGGTTGGGGGGTCGTGGGTGAGGCTATAACATGCTGTCAATGTGATACCGCCCGTTCTGCGATGCTGTCCAAGATGAATTTCTATCCCGGGGGAGTCTGACGTGTGAGGGGCTGGCAGCGGGCGGAAGAATCTGACCTATATCTTCTCGTTTGTTGGACAGAAGAAGCAAACACCACTGTTAACGGCCTTGAGTGTTACGGGTGTGTAGCGACTTTGAACCAGGTGTGTGAGAACCACAAGGAAATGGTGAAATGTGTCGGGGAGCAGAAGTGGTGCGCGCACGGAAAGGGCACATGTAAGTCTTTGATTTTACTCCATCAATTATCTCCCGTCGTAATCCCAAAGTAACACCAAGCTCTGGAATTCCTTCGCAGAGGACAGAGAGCTATAATCAGCAGTAAATTTAGGAATATCCCAAAAATTGCAAGGACTAGATTGAGGAGCACAGAATAAAATTCCTGGTTACCAAGTATTCAGGAATGGTAAGAGAAGGAAAAAGAGTTGAGGGTGTTGCAGTATTTGTTACGTTCATAAATAAATAGACGTTTTCATTATGAACAGCTAGCTTGAGCTAGTCATTTATTCAGCCATGTGCACTAATGTACAGCATCCATCTTGACTCCTGCCTTGTGGGTAGCCCACTACTAAATATACAGCTCCACCTAGTGTACCATTCTAGAATGACATGCTCCACGGAGAGTTCCAGCACCCCTGCGTGACCAGCTCAAGAAAGAACTGGACAGAATGACCACACTAGGAGTCAGCAGGAAAGTCGAAGAACCAACAGACTGGGTTAACTCCATGGTATGTGTAAAGAAAAAGAACAATGAGCGAAGAGTATGCATGGATCCAAAGGACTTAAATGCAAACATAAAACGTGAACACTACCAGATTCCCAAGTGAGAAGAAATCACCAGTGGAATGTCAGGTGCCAGATACTTCACAAAGCTCGATGCCTCACAAGGATTTTGGCAACTAAAACTGGATGAAGAGAGCACCAAATACTGTACCTTCAACACTCCATTTGGCAGGTATTGTTTCCTCAGAATGCCTTTCGGGATAATATCTGCATCTGAAATCTTTCATAGAGTGATGGAACACATAATTGAAGGTCTGGAAGGAGTTCGGGCCTATGTTGATGACATCATCATCTGGGGCCCCACACTGAAAGAACACAATGAGAGACTGACTAAAGTGCTACAGAGCATACGCCGGAATGGACTGAAGCTCAACAAAGCCAAGTGTCAGTTTGGCGTCCAGGAAGTCACTTTCCTAGGAGATAATCTATCTGGTAAAGGAATAGAGCCAGATATGGAAAAAGTAAACGTCATACTCAAAATGCCCCGACCCACTGACAAAAAAGGAGTGCTACACATCATGGGGATGATAAACTTCATTGGAAAGTTCATTCCTAACTTGTCAGCCAAGACAGCCTGTCTGCGAGACCTGCTACATAAAACAAATGAGTTGGCATGGACAGAAAGACATGAACAAGAGTGGATGAACCTCAAAACATGCTGACAACCACACCTGTACTCACCTTCTTTGACCCAACAAAGAGAATCAAAGTGTCAACAGATGCATCAAAAGATGGCCTAGGCGCGGTCTTGCTACAAGCAGAGGGTGAAGATTGGAAGCCTGTTGCCTATGCCTCCAGGTCTATGGCTGACTCTGAGTGTCGATACGCCCAGATTGAAAAGGAATGTCTAGGCTTGGTAGTTGGACTAGAAAAGTTCCATGGCTATATATATGGACTTCCCACCTTCACAGTTGAGACAGACCACTGCCCACTGGTTGCCATCATAAATAAAACATCTGAATGAGATGTCTCCAAGGATTCAACGACTCATGATGAAGCTGCAAAGATATGATTTTGAACTGAGCTACACACCAGGCAAACACATCGTGTTAGCAGATGCACTATCCCGAGCACCCACAATGAGTCATGTGAGCTCTACTGAGGAAGACGTGGATGTTCATGTGACTATGGTTACTGCTGCGCTGCCCGTGTCAGACACAAAATCAAAGCAAATAGCAGAAGAAACAGTAAAAGATACACAGTGTTACAAACAATAATAGAGAACATTCATCATGGTTGGCCAAAAGGTTCCTGTCCAAAGTACTATCACATCAGGTCAGAGTTAAGTGTCGCAAGTGGACTATTACTAAAACAGAACAGAATAGTCATTCCACAGGCTTTACGTCAAGACATGCTCAAAAGGATTCATGAGGGACACTTCGGAATTGAAAAATGCAAAAGGAGAGCAAGAGACACTGTTTATTGGCCTGGCATAAATAAAGACATTGAGAACATGATAGGCATATGTGAGACATGTCAGAAACACCAAAACAAACAAGCAAAGGAACCAATGATAGTAGCTGACTTACCAACAGCAGCATGGCAAAATGTTGGTATGGACCTCTTTCATTTGAATGGTAAAGACTATCTAATAGTGATTGACTACTATTCTAACTATCCTGAGATGGCGCTGCTCTCAAGCACATCAGCAAGCAATGTCATAGAGTCATAGAGTCATAGAGTAATACAGCACGGATAGAGGCCCTTCGGCCCATCGTGTCCACGCCGGCCATCAAGCCCTGTCTAATCTAATCCCATATTCCAGCATTTGGCCCGTAGCCTTGTATGCTATGGCATTTCAAGTGCACATCCAAATGCTTCTTAAATGTTGTGAGGGTTTCTGCCTCCACAACCCTTTCAGGCAGTGAGTTCCAGACTCCAACCACCCTCTGGGTGAAAAAGTTCTTTCTCAAATCCCCTCTAAACCTCCCGCCCTTTACCTTGAATCTATGCCCCCTAGTTATTGACCCCTCTACTAAGGGAAAAAGCTCCTCAGCATCTATCCTATCTATGCCCCTCATAATTTTGTATACCTCAATCATGTCCCCCCTCAGCCTCCTCTGCTCCAAGGAAAACAAACCCAATCTGCCCAGTCTCTCTTCATAGCTGAAGCGCTCCAGCCCTGGTAACATCCTGGTGAACCTCCTCTGCACACTCTCCAACGCGATCACATCCTTCCTGTAGTGTGGCGACCAGAACTGCACACAGTATTCCAGCTGTGGCCTAACCAGTGTTTTATACAGCTCCATCATAACCTCCTTGCTCTTATATTCAATGCCTCGGCTAATGAAGGCAAGTATCCCATATGCCTTTTTTACCACCTTATCCACCTGTTCCGCCGCCTTCAGGGATCTGTGTACTTGCACACCCAGATCCCTCTGACCCTCCGTCTTGCCTAGGGTCTTTCCATTCATTGTGTATTCCTTTGCCTTGTTAGTTCCCCCAAAGTGCATCACCTCGCACTTTTCCGGGTTAAATTCCATTTGCCACTGTTCCGCCCATCTGACCAACCCATCTATATCGTCCTGCAGACTGAGGCTACCCTCCTCGCTATTTACCACCCTACCAATTTTTGTACCATCCGCGAACTTACTGATCATACCCTTTACATTCATATCCAAGTCATTAATGTAGACCACAAACAGCAAGGGACCCAGCACCGATCCCTGTGGTACCCCACTGGCCACAGGCGTCCAGTCACAAAAACAACCTTCGACCATCACCCTCTGCCTTCTGCCACTAAGCCAGTTTTGTATCCAATGTGCCAAGGCACCCTGGATTCCATGGGCTCTTACCTTCTTGACCAGTCTCCTGTGTGGGACTTTATCGAAGGCCTTACTGAAATCCATGTATACCACATCCACTGCGTTACCCTCATCCACACACCTAGTCACCCCCTCAAAAAATTCAATCAAATTAGTCAGACATGATCTTCCCTTGACAAAGCCATGTTGACTATCCCTGATTAATCCTTGCCTCTCCAAGTGGAGACAAATTTTGTCCCTCAGGATTTTTTCCAATAATTTTCCTACCACTGATGTTAGGCTCACTGGCCTGTAGTTCCCCGGTTTTTCCCTACTACCCTTCTTGAATAATGGTACTACATTAGCGGTTCTCCAGTCCTCTGGCACATCCCCTGTGGCCAGAGAGGTCCTGAATATATGCGTTAGAGCCCCCGCAATCTCCTCCTTTGCCTCACACAGCAGCCTGGGATACATTTCATCCGGGCCTGGGATGTCATAATGCATGTTAAATGCATCTTCGCCAGACATGGAATTCCCAGGATTGCCATTAGCGACAATGGTCCGTGCTTCAACTGTAAGGTGTGGCAACAGTTTGCAGCACATTATGACTTTCAACACATCACATCCAGTCCTCTGTATGCTCAGTCGAATGGTAAGGCAGAGAAAGGTGTTCAAGTTCTCAAACAGCTACTGAAGAAAGCAACAGAAAGCAAGTCTGATCCTTATCTCGCCCTGCTGAGCTACCGAGCCTCCCCTTTAGACTCTGGTTCTTCACCTGCTGAACTCCTAATGGGTCGCAAGTTGCGCACCACGCTACCCTGCTGTGCAAAAGAAAAGCAGAGTAAGGAACTGAGACAGAGACTTCAACTGTTAAAGCTGAAACAGAAATCACACTATGACAAGTCATCCAAAACTCTGAAACCATTGACAAGGGATGATGTTGTCAGGATTGAGGATCCAGATGCATGGAACAGGAAAGCTACAGTTCTTGAGGAAATAGGACAAAGGTCATACACTGTCAGAACTGAGGAAGGACAGATTCTCAGGAGGAACCGCTGTTCCCTCCTGAAAACACAAGAAACTATCCAAAAGCAAATCGATGACAATGCCGCAACTGAATCTTGTCACTCACCACCAGAACAATCTAACACAAACACACATACAGGCCCTCATGCAAACACATCAGACTTACCTGTGCTGAGAAGATCCACACGTGAAGTAAAAAAGCCTGATAGACTTAATCTTTGAGTACAAAGAAAACTATAATAAAAGAATGAAAAGCTTAACGTTCATAAAGTAAAGCTTTGAAAATGTGTTGACTGTTGTGAAGATGTTTATGTCGTTATGATTGATTGAATATTGATTGATATTGATTTTGTTTAACCTCTAAGGAAGGGGGATGTAGTGATCAGTCGCATGTCATTCTAGAATGGTACACTAGATGGAGCTGTATGTTCAGTAGTGGGCTACCCACAAGGCAGGAGTCAAGATGGATGCTGTACACTAGTCCACATGGCTGAATAAATGACTAGCTCAAGCTAGCTGTTCATAATGAAAATATCTATTTATTTATGAACATAACAGTGTTGATTAAGGATGATGTTACAGTTCTAAAGAGAAAGGATTTAATAGATGGATCTTGGCCTGAATCTATCTGGCTGGGGTTGAGGAACAGAGGGGGAGGTGGTACATTGTTGGGAGGTTTTTTATGGAGCTCCAAACGGTGAGGAGATAGAGGAGCAAATCTGTCGGCAAATTTCAAAGGTGTGTAACAAAAATAGAGTAGGAATATTCGGAGACTTTAATTACCCTGACACCGACCCGAGAGGGAGAGGAGCGCCCGAGATAGCACTCCGCTTCCTCGAGGAGGCGATAAGCTGAATATAGTGACTGGGGCGGTACTCCTGTACCAGGCGCTAAATCTCCGGCGATAATTCGGTTACCGCCCCCAAACGGGGCATAACCGAATTTCGTCCCCCAATATACTATAAAAGGCACGGTTTTGAAAAGTGTAGATGAGCAGAGAGAACATTGTGTCCATACACACAAATCCTTAAAGGCGGCAGGGCAAGTTGATAAGGTGGTTAAAAAGGCACATAGGTTACCTGGGTTTATAAATAGAGGAATCGAATATAAAAGCAGAGAGGTCACACTAGAACTTTATAAATCACTGGTTAGACCACAGCTGGAGTGTTGTGGACAATTCTGGGCCCCACACTTCAGGAAAGGTGTACAGACCTCAGAAAGGGGACAGAGGAGGTTTACCAGGATGTTACCAGGGGTGAGGAACTTCAGTTATGGGGAGAGGTTGGAAACGTTGGGAATGTTCTCCTCGGAACAGAGAAGGTGAAGAGGTGACCTAATAGAGTTTTCAAGATGATGAGCGTTTGGGATAGAGGAGATGGAGAAAGATTATTCCCTCTGGTGAGTGGGTCAATAACCAGAGATCATAGATTCAAAATCACAGGCAAAGATCTAGAGGGGAGATGAAGAGAGCTTTTTTCACTTGGAGAGTTGATGGGATCTGGAACGCTCTCCCTGAAAAGGTGGTGGGAGCTGATTCCATCAATAATTTGAAATGGGAGTCGGACGGGTATTTGAGGATGAGGAGCTCACAGGGTCAGGGGGCAAAGAGCGGGGGCATGGGACCGACCACGACTGGTCTTTGAAAGAGCCAGCGCGGGTACCAACGGGCCGAATGGCCTCCTCCTGTGCTGTAAGTTTTTTCTGATTCTCTGGTTCGAATGTTACTTTTTTCAGATGGAACGCAGCAAGGCGTCACCATTAAAGGTTGTGCTTCTGAGACCATCTGCACAAAACCGGAAGTGCTTAAGCGATACAACATCGACCTAAAGCAAGAGTTCTACTGTTGCGAAGGGAGCGGGTGCAACAGTGGGCGAGCGAGCCCTAACGACAGCCCGGCTGTTCAACAAGATCTAACCCTCCTTGCACTGTCTTTAATTGCTCTGATACCGGGTCTGTTTTAACCAGGGCTCTGGGGGAATAAAATAACCTACATCTCATCCTTGGGCCTCCTTGTTTCATTTGGTTGGAATCCCTCGATGAGTTACAAGAACAGCAACAACACCTTGCATTTATATAGCGCTGTTAACGTAATAAAATGTCCCAAGGTGCTTCACTTCTCCCTCTCCTAAACCCCCATCTCTCCTCCCCCTCTCAGGAAACACGACTCCCCTTCTCCTGAACCCCTTATCCACCTCTCCTGAACCCTCTCTCCTCCCTGCCTGAAACCCTTCTCCTGATCCCCTTCTCCAGATCCCTTCTCGCTCTCCTGTGTGTGTGTCTCCCTGTCTCTGTATCTGTGTGTCTCTTTCTGTGCCTGTCTCTCTCTTTCTCTATCTGTTTTTCACTCTCTCTCTCTCTGACCTTAAACCAGTTCATTATCAGGAGACATCTTTATGCATTACTTAGACTGAACAGTAAATCGGTTTATCAGGAAGTTATGTTCATCTCGTCATCTGATGCAAATTCTCACATTACTGGGAGGGGCTGGTCCAAAGCTCAGAGAGAGACGGTCAGCTGTCGGTGGGGGGGATATTCGGTGAGGGGGACGGAGAGAGCAGGGGGGGGACCATATCCTCCCCTCAACACAAACTCCATCAAGTTGTCAGTTGCAGCCTGAGTGATGATTAAAACTCTCCGATTTCCAGGAGTAGATCCAGAAAGGGTCATCTTATGTTCATTAATAAATAGACATTCTTATTATGAACACAGCTAGCTTTTGCTAGTTACTTTATTGAGCACATGTGGACTAGGTACAGTATCTGTAGAGGCTTCCATCTTGACTGCTGCCTTGTGGGTAGCCTAGTGCCTCATGGGTAATGTAGTCTTAATATATATACAGCTGGGTAGTGTAGTCTTATACATACAGCTATATACAGCTCTACACAGCTCTACGGCTCCACCTAGTGTCCACTATAGAATGACATGTTATTGATCATTACATCCCCCTTTCTTTGAGGTTTAACAAAATCAATATCAATCAACTTTCAAGAAAACAATAAAGATAATATCAGTAACACTTTTGTTAGTGCTCTATAAACATAAACATTTTCAAAACAGTCAACGCATTTTCAAAGCTTTACATTGTACTCAAAGATTAAGTCTATCAGGCTCCTTTACTTCACGTGTGCATCTTCTCAACACGGCTAAGTCTGATGTGTCTTCATGAGATTGTTCTGGCGGTGAATGACAAGATGCAGTTGCGGCATTGTCATCAATCTGGTCTTGCATAGATCGAGGTCTCCTTGCGACCTTTGCTTGGAGAGGGTTTCAGTGTTTCCTTCACTTTTCATGCCATAACTCTCAATGTAGTCAATGCACTCTCGAAAAACTGCTGGCAGCTGGATCCCATCATACAGCATAGTTCTCTCAGCAGCCTCGGCTAATGGAACACCAAAGATTGGCCTGAGGGAAGAAGGAGTATCCACCGGAACTGCTTCCTGCTCTGGTGCAGGCTTCTTCTTTTTCTTTTTCTCTTTCCACTGCTTAACAACATCTGCTGCGGTTATATCTTTGGACTTTTTCTCCTTGTGTTTTTCCTCTTTGTGCTTTTCTTCCTTTGGCTTCTCTTTGACCTTAAAGTCTTTTTCTTTCTTCTTGGAGAAACTAGGCTTTTTGAAGACATGGATACCCTTTGGCCTTTTCATCCTTGATGGGCTCTCTGCTTCATCACCTGAGTCATCTGGTCTGCTTATGGCACAGTTTATACGGTAGACTCTTTTGACCAGTTCTAAGTCCTCACAAGCTTTGTCACCCAGTAGTGAATCAAGCCTTTCAGCCACAACAGAAAACATGAGATGATGCACTTTGTCTTTGACTGTCACTTTAAGTCTGCATACACCTAAGCTATCTATTTTCTGTCCATTATAGTCCTTCAGTAGTACTGACTTTTTCTGTATTTTGGGCTTTTCTTTCATATTGTTAATGTCACTCATACTGATTAAGTTTGCTTTTGCCCCAGTGTCTAGTTTCAAGGTAACTAATGCTCCATTTACCTGCAGTGGGATCACCCATTTGTCCACTTTTACTGCATTGACTTTATGTTCAGCATTGTCCATTTCTGAGGGCTGCACATTTTCTGTATCCTTTTTGATATTGTCACATGACACCATTCGTACAAAAAAATTCTCACTTAAATCAGTGTCCTCAATTACATTAACTCGTTGCCCTTTCTTAGTTTTTACTTTTGAAAAGCATTGTTTGGCAAACTGATTCTTTCCATTACACTTTGTGCACATTTTTCCAAACGCTGGGCATTGTCTTAACTGGTGTTTGTAACCACAGCGTTTACAATTAAAAATGTCATCCTCCGATTGCTTTTCATTTCTGTTCTGCCCATGTTTCTTCCCCTTATAGGACACAGCACCGACAGCAGCATTATCACTCATTACAATCGCATCATTATTGATTTCACTGAAAGTCTTCGCGTGCTTTCGAGCTAGCTCGCTGGCTTGGCATATTTTCACCGCATTTTCCAAATTTAGTTCGGTTTCTCTCAACAGACGTTCCCTGACTTTTTTATCATGAATACCAAACACAATCTGGTCACGAATCATGGATGCTTTGAGCTCAGAGAAATTACATGTCTGTGCTTTCAGTTTCAGATCAGTTATAAAGCTATCAAAAGTCTCATTTTGCTGCTGTGTCCGAGAACAGAAGATGTATCTTTCATAGGTCTCATTCTTTTTGGGAGAGCAATGTGCATCAAATTTTTTTAGCACATCTTCTAATTTTTCTCTGTTCTCCTCTGGATTAAATACAAATGTATTAAATACCTCTATCACCTGTGGGCCTGCAACCGTAAGCAGCAACGCTATCTTCCTTGCGTCTGGCTTTGTACCGAATCCGATGGCTGCAATGTAGAGTTCGAATTGTTGTTTAAAAGTCTACCAATTGTAGTCGATTCTTCCTGTGAGTTTCAAACGCTCTGGTGGCTTCAAATTCTCCATGTCGCTTTTCACAATTTTTAGCAGATCTTCACCATCCTGGTACCATCTTATGTTCATTAATAAATAGACATTCTTATTATGAACACAGCTAGCTTTTGCTAGACACTTTATTGAGCACATGTGGACTAGGTACAGTATCTGTAGAAGCTTCCATCTTGACTGCTGCCTTGTGGGTAGCCTAGTGCCTCATGGGTAATGTAGTCTTAATATATATACAGCTGGGTAGTGTAGTCTTATACATACAGCTCTACACAGCTCTACGGCTCCACCTAGTGTCCACTATAGAATGACATGTTATTGATCATTACAGGTCATGGTAAAAATGGCAGCGCCGAGAGTGGGGAGGGGTGGAGGAAAGTTTCTGGGTCCACACCGTCAGGGAGCAAGATTCCCTGAAGCAAGCGCACACTTTGAACACACCCTCCCCCTCCCACTGTCCCATCTTGATATGTGTAATCTCATCACAGCTCCTCCCCTCACCCAGCTTTCTGCTCCCGGAGAATGAAACGCTTCCCTCGAGCCTGTTACACAGGAACAGGAGGAGGCCCATTCAGACCCTCGAGCCGGTTACACAGGAACAGGAGGAGGCCGATTCAGACCCTCGAGCCTGTTACACAGCAACAGGAGGAGGCCCAGTCAGCCCCTCGAGCCTGTTACACAGGAACAGGAGGAGGGCCATTCAGCCCCTTGAGCCTGTTACACAGGAACAAGAGGAGGCCCATTCAGCCCCTCGAGCCTGTTACACAGGAGCAGGAGGAGGCCATTCAGACCCTCGAGCCTGTTACACAGGAACAGGAGGAGGCCCATTCAGCCCCACGAGCCAGTTACACAGGAACAGGAGGAGGCCCATTCAGCCCCCTTGAGCCTGTTACACAGGAACAGGAGGAGGCCTATTCAGCCACTCGAGCCTGTTACACAGGAACAAGAGGCCAGTCAGCCCCGTCTCCCTGCTCTGGGGGCTGTTAAACCGAGGCCACGCCTCCCCGTTTGGTGGGATGTTAAACAGAGGCCCCGTCTCCCTGTTCAGGGCAATATTAAACCGAGGCCCCGTCTCCCTGTTCAGGGGAATGTTAAACCAAGGCCCCGTCTCCCTGTTCAGGGGGAATGTTAAACCGAGGCCCCGTCTCCCTGTTCAGGGGGGATGTTAAACCGAGGCCCCGTCTCCCTGTTCAGGGGAGATGTTAAACCGAGGCCCCATCTCCCTGTTCAGGGGGAAGTTAAACCGAGGCCCCGTCTCCCTGTTCAGGGGAGATGTTAAACCGAGGCCCCGTCTCCCTGTTCGGGGGGATGTTAAACTGAGGCCCCGTCTCCCTGTTCAGGGGAATGTTAAACCGAGGCCCCATCTCCCTGTTCAGGGGAATGTTAAACCGAGGCCCCGTCTCCCTGTTCGGGGGGATGTTAAACCGAGGCCCCGTCTCCCTGTTCAGGGGAATGTTAAACCGAGGCCCCATCTCCCTGTTCAGGGGGATGTTAAACAAAGGCCCCGTCTCCCTGTTCAGGGAGGGTGTTAAACCGAGGCCCCGTCTCTCTGTTCAAGGGGGATGTTAAACTGAGGCCCCGTCTCCCTGTTCAGGGGGCATGTTAATCCGAGGCCCCGTCTCCCTGTTCAGGGGGGATGTTAAACCGAGGCCCCATCTCCCTGTTCAGGGGGGATATTAAACCGAGGCCCCGCCTCTCTGTTCGGGGGGATGCTAAACCGAGGGCCTGTCTCCCTGTTCAGGGGGCATGTTAATCCGAGGCCCCGTCTTCCTGTTCAGGGGGGATGTTAAACCGAGGCCCCGTCTCCCTGTTCAGGGGGGATGTTTAACCGAGGCCCCGTCTCCCTGTTCAAGGGGGATGTTAAACTGAGGCCCCGTCTCCCTGTTCAGGGAGGGTATTAAACAGAAGCCCTGTCTCCTGTCCAGCGGGTGTGTTAAACCGAGGCCCCGTCTCCCTGTTCAGAGGGGATGTTAAACCGAGGCCCCGTCTCCCTGGGCAGGAGGGATGTTAACCGAGGCTCCGTCTCCTTGTTCAGAGGGGATGTTAAACCGAGGCCCAGTCTCCCTGGTCAGGAGGGATGTTAACCGAGGCTCCGTCTCCTTGTTCAGAGGGGATGTTAAACCGAGGCCCCGTCTCCCTGTTCAGGGGGTGTGTGAAACCGAGGCCCCGTCTCCTTGGTCAGGGGAGATGTTAAACCGAGGCCCCGTCTCCCTGTTCAGGGGGGATGTTAAACCGAGGCCCCGTCTCCCTGTTCAGGGAGGGTGTTAAACCGAGGCCCCGTCTCTCTGTTCAGGGGGGATGTTAAACCGAGGCCCCGTCTCCCTGTTCAGGGAGGATGTTAAACCGAGGCCCCGTCTCCCTGTTCAGGGGGGATGGTAAACCGAGGCCCCGTCTCCCTGTTCAGGGGGGATGTTAAACCGAGGCCCCGTCTCCCTGTTCAGGGGGGATGTTAAACCGAGGCCCCGTCTCCCTGTTCAGGGGGGATGGTAAACCGAGGCCCCGTCTCCCTGTTCAGGGTGTAAGATTAGGTTCACAGGCCACACACAGATTACCCAAAAGGGCTTTCGAAGTTGTAAGGCTTTTATAAAAGAGCTACAGTTTTATAGCATAATCAGGTATTACATATGCTTTAAGCCGAGTATAATAGACATACAACCCATGACAGTAGGAGCGATCTACGACTCCCGAATCAGAATTCCATGACCGGACGGACGGGGAGGCAGTACGGTGGTCTCGGATTGGGTGGATTCCTGCAGTCTGCTACAGTGGTCACTTCCATTGGGACATCCCTCAAGCTGTTGGAGGTGTTAGGCCGTCAGCCACCTCAGAGGCAAAACATGACCAGGTGTTAGGCCGTAGCCACCTCGGGGAAGCCTTCGCCCCTGACTGCCTGATTCCCTCTCTCGGTCGTCTGTATTTATAGTTATTTCGGTGGGCTGGTAATCTCCTGGTGTCAATCATTTGATCCCCCATCCTATTGTCCAATTGTGAAGCGGGAAGGCATCCCTCACCGCCCCTTTCTGCATGACTGACAAGGCCTCCCTCTTATCTTTCTGAGGAATGTTTTGTTATGTTTCTTTAAGGACATTTCATGGCTTTTCGGCTCCATTTTTGTCTATTATCCCCCACCCTGTGTTGTTTTGCATTTTACGATTCCCTTATCACTTCTATTTGTCTTTTGGTGCTTGATTTTCGACCTTGCTGGCATTTCTGCTATCTGTTCCCAGCTGCATGTTGTCAGTATCTGTCCTAAGAGTTAAAACCCATCTTTGAACCTAACAGCTTCCTTTACAATTCCCTTCTTTGAGAAGGAAATATCCTTATTGACTTCTCACAATCGGCTCTTGACTAATCTAGCTAGCTCTTATTGCTCTCTCAACTTGGGCGTTAGTCAGTAGGGAGTCTTGGAGATTTCTCCCTTCCTTACAGTCCATTCCTTTGAGGAGAAGGAGCAACCTCTGATCACTTACTCAAATTCAATTCACTGTTCCGGTGTTCCAATTCTGCCCCGCCTGGGATATCCTCTGTTTCTTCTATCTTTCCTGATGTTACCCCGCCTGGGGTCTCCTCGACATTGCTTCAGATCTTCTCTTTCAGTGTGCTCAATTAATTTGTTAGTGCTGGTTAGTCATGGGCATGAGTACCCAATTGGCTTATGTATCAAAGCCTTACTACATAGGTTACATATATCAAATACACTATCATTACAAGTTGGATAACTACCAGAGCGTGTGAAATAATACGAACGTAAGGGTGTGCTGATGTATTAAGCCCAATATCCCACCAGTGTGAGTTGTCCCCATTGCTGTTAATTTCAATATCTATTCTTGAGTTGTCTTGCTCCAAAACATAAAAATGCTTTAGGGAGGAGTTCAGTCACATCTCGAGCTCACTGAAGCCCTCAGACAACAGGGGAATGTATTACCCGAATTGTGCCACATAATTGTGCAGCTCATACTTAAGTATCTCATTTACTGTCAGTTTCATTTGAGCATAGGTTTTGATATTATGTAAAACATGTTGATTGATGGAACAGGTCCTGTTAGACCCATAAAGCATGGTAGTTGTGGTGGTAGTGACACAGGAGGCACCACCAAAAATCACCTCATACTGGATGCGTACTGGTTTTTCCCACACTCTGTTTCCTACAAAAACACAATTATTACACACAGTTAAATTCAGTCTTACAATCATTTCAAGCGACATTACAGTTTAACATCTAATCAACAAATCATGGACTTAAAAGATTCTCCAGTTCTCTCTTTTACTCATATCCATCTTGTGGATAATTCGTACAAAACATGATTTCTCCTTAGCCCTCAATTGTCCCAATCCAGATTCCGTGTAACTCTCCACTTCAACTTTAATTTCAAACCCTCTAACAGGTACCAGTGTATTTAACTCTATTCTGATTGTTTCATTAATTAGATAGTTTCTCGATGGAGTATGTGTCAATGCTTTAAAAGTTGTCTCGCTCTCCTGAGCCACATTAACCATTTCATGTCTTGCTGTTGTCAAGTAACTGAGCATGTCTGAGACCCGTTCTTCAGTGCAGATTCACCATATATTCCCGGATGGTAATTGCCTCATACGTAACGAATCACATTTGCACATTCATACCAGTATCCCCATATTATGCCACATGTGCCATCTGATACAAGTCTTTCTCGGGCTTTCAGGTGATCTTATCAAAAGATTGTCTGGAGGTCTTTGTTCATCTTCCACCGCATGGTCTCGATGTCTTGGATAGTGGCCAGGCTATCAAATTCAATTTTCTTAAAAAATTCATTATAGGCAAGGACACAAATGTCTCCAAGAGAAAGCTATAAATTTACTATTCTTAACTACACTTTCCTGACTTTCACTAGAAAGTTTGGAAAATTCTCACTTCCTCTCTCCATTTTACACATCCTATTAATTACTATTCATATCTCATTCATGAGCCCTGGAGGAACTTTAGTGTCCAGTACAATATTTAAGATTGAAAACATAGATCAAACATTCTCTCTTGGTCCAAGTTATTAACACTTTTTATTTATCATTATTTTAGAGGCTCTTTTATTTTCCCAAAAGTAACCCAATATATAGTGCCTGAATCCAAACAGCAGTACAGTTGAACTGACAGGTTTTGTCAATGTTCAATTTCATTTCTATCACTTTATCTTCCATTTCCAATTTCAGAAACAAGTGATTCCCAGGCTAGATGGCTTACACAGTGTTTTAACATTAGGGACAGAAGTACTGCAGTTAGTTTACAAGATAACTTCCATACAACAAAAGAAAGAAGAAACTCCATTGTGACTCTGCTTAGAGCCCAAGGGGTTAATTTATCAAATCATAATTTTCCTTCTGTCACTGTGGGGAAATATTAACTTAAAATTAAGAAACTTAAATTTAATAATGTCCAATATCTTTAAATTTCATACTAAAGTTGTTGCTTGGTGAACTTAAACAGCTGTCAGTGGAAAGGGTTAACTCCTTTGCAGGTTTTTAAGAAGGCGGAGCAAAACGTTATCAGGCGCACGCAATTGCGTCACTTCACGTAAATTTTAAAAAACTTTCCCGATCGAAAAAGACAGTTGTGTTTTGACACTTTAACTAAACACGAACAGAACAGATAAAACAAAACAAACTAACATATGCTTGCAGAAAACCATAAATTATGTCATATTTCTTATTGTCCTTTCTTCAGATGTCTTTCCAAAATACTGTAAAAACATTGAATACAACTGGAGGAAAATTAGTTTTTCACATTTAAGCAAATCAAATCAAACTGCTTTGGAAGATTTCACCATAGCAACCGTGACTCCAAGGTTAAATCTTAGACTGAAACTTAGGCCTAAAAATTCAGTTGTTAGCGCCAGCCGCTAGCGCCTTAGGAGGAGGAGAAGTGGGGCGCTAAGCGGCTAGTGCCGGGCGCGGCGCGATCTGCGCCTTTCGCGAACTTCACTCAAGATTTAGCGGTGGCGCAAAACCGCAGCACCCGCTCAGCTGCGCGTGCAGATCCTGACGTCATTTCATGGTGCAACGCCCTTGGTGCACCCCAAACCAGAACTTCAGTGGCACCGCCCTTCTGTGTGCCTGGCACCCACAGCGACTGGTAGAGGGAAACGGTTCCCAGTCGCTGCGGGGCGCGGGGGGCGCTAAGTAAAGGGGACTCCTCCTGCATTATAAGTGGCAGCCATTTTGTTCCACTCCTTCTTTGTGAGAGACGGATATTTGGAGAGAGACAAAGGGAGAGAGCTTTCTGGTTTCACTCAGTGCTCGCACAGGTACTTCTGGCTTCAGGCCAGAGCTTTGCACTTGGATTGAACTTTCAGTGCCATAGCCTTGAGTCACCACATATAATGGGGGCTGCAATGGGTGGAAATGTTGGCTTTCTGCATTGCATTCAAAGGGCTCAGAGACACCGTGAGAAAGTGCCAGTCATGGCCAGACGGAGAAGGGCCAACAGGCGTCGGCACAGGAGGCCTTACCCACCCAGGGTATACCGCCAGCAGTTCTCACATCTGAACATGTCTGAGGAGCAGTGTGTTCGGAGGCTGCGATTCAGAAGGGAGGTGGTCACTGAGATCTGCCACCTGCTTCGCAGAGATTTGCAGCCACAGCTGAGGAGCAGGATGTCTCTGTCGGTGGCAGTGAAGGTGACGGTGGCTCTCAACCTCTATGCCACCGGCTCCTTCCAATCCGCTACTGGGGACATTGCCAAAATCTCCCAGTTCGCGGTACATTGCTGCATCCGCCAGGTGACCAATGCCCTTTTCAGAAGGAGACGTCAGTACATCACCTTCCCCATGACCCTGGACAAGCAGCAAGAGCATGTAATGGGATTTGGAGGAATAGCGGGCTTCCCCATGGTCCAGGGCGCCATTGACTGCACGCATGTGGCTTTGCGGGTACCTCTACAGAATGCCAAGGGTTACCGCAACCAGAAGGACTACCATTCGCTCAACATCCAGTTGGTGTGTGACCACAGGCAGCTCATACTAGCTGTCAATGCCCGTTTTCCAGGCAGCAGCCACGATGCCTTCATCCTGCGCCAGACTTCTGTGGCAGACATTTTCGAAGCCCAGGCTCACCCACGAGGATGGCTTCTCAGGGACAAAGGCTATCCTTTGTGCACCTGGCTGATGACCCCGCTCCATGCGCCCAGCACCCCTGCTGAAGAGCGATACAATGACAGCCATAAAGCTACCAGGAACATCATTGAGCACACAATCGGTGTGCTCAAGCAATGGTTCCGCTGTCTGGATCGTTCCGGAGGAGCCCTACAGTTCTCGCCTGAGCGAGTCTCCCATTTCGTTGCGGTGTGCTGCATGCTGCACAACCTGGCTATCCTCAGGACTCAGCCACTGCCAGCAGACATTGGAGGACCACCAGAGGAGGAGGAGGAGGAGGAGGAGGAGCACCAAGACGGGAGGGAGGCACAAAGTGCAAGGGCCGTCCACCGGCAGCTTATTGCAACTCGGTTCTAGACCCCCTCTCAGGGAATGGCTTGTGCCAATGAAAGAAGATGAATGGAGTCACTCCGCAAGCCCTCAGATGGTCAAGGCAACAAATAGTTCAAAATGCAAACATGGACAATGTGATTAAAGAAAATGTTTTACTGTGCAAACTCTGTGCCCTTTTCGCATGACAAACTAATTCAGATAAACCCCCCAAAAACAGTCAGAGACATAACTGGCTCTCACAACCTTCAGAAAATGAAAAAAACAGTTAAACAAAAATGACCATGATCCTCTGCCTTTATAAAAAACAAACACAACAGTCTCGGCCTTCATAAAAAACAAACACAACAGTCTCGGCCTTCATAAAAAACAAACACAACAGTCTCAGCCTTCATAAAAAACAAACACAACAGTCTCGGCCTTCATATATAAAAAGACCTTCTCGGCCTTCATATATAAAAAAAACATTTGGCCACACCTTCTACTTTTTCTCTACGAGGGTGATCCGCCTCGCTTCCGCGAGTGGCCCCTTCCCGCCCCGCAGCTTCTCCTCAATGGGACCCCAGAGGCTGCAGCAAGGCTGGGGGAAGGCTGCTGAGGGTCAGATGGTGAGATGGCAGATGCCCTTGGGGGACGGCCTGGACCAGCTCTGGGCCTGAAGGGCCCGGCTGCTGACTGCTCCAACTCTGCTTGGGCGGCAGCAGTCTGCCCTACGGGTGGTGGCAGCTGCAGCGGAGGAGTGACAGTGTTGGCTGCAGGAATGCTGCCAACCTGACAGAACACAGGCACTCCCTGGTCAGCTGATACACTGGCACTCGCACGGGCCAGCACTGCAGCATGCGCAGCAATCTGCTGAAGCACAGACTGCTGGGCTGCTGCGGCGCGGTGAGGGCCCCGTCGATGCCTGGCCAATCCAGCGAGGGTGGCAGCAGTTAGTGCCCGTGTGGCCCTGGTCTGTGTCTGCATCACACCAGCTAGTGAATGCACGGCATGACTGAGCACTTGGCTGGAAGCTGCCTGTGATGCAGCGAAGTCCTGCTGACTCCTAGCCTGTGCTGCCACAAAGTCCTGCAGACTCATTGCCTGTGCTGCACTGAATTATTGCAGACTCCTGGCCTGTGCTGCACTGAATTCCTGAGCACCCCTTGCCAGTGACGCTATGGAGTCAGGCATCCTTGCCACTGCAGCCATGAGCTCAGTGTGCCTGCGCTCAGCCTGGGCACCCATTTCAGCAAGGAGCTGCACCTGCTCTGCGCTCACCGTAGCAGGACTGGAGGCCGCACTCACCCCCCCGGGAGAAGGCCGCCGAGCTTCCCCACCCCTCACGCGTTGCTGCAGCCCGCTGGGCCCCGGAGCTTCACTCTCCTCAGACCCTTCCCCCCTGCTCCCCTCCAGGGAAGACGTGTCCCCATCATGGCCATGGGCTGCCTCGGCTGAGGGTGGCACTGATGGGCTGCCTTCCTCTTCCTCCTCCTCGAATTCAGAATCAGACACAGTGCCAGCTTGAGGGCCCGCCTCCTCACCTGGTGATTCAGCATCTGAAAGCAGGGAGGCACAAGAGTTGCTTTAGCGTGAGGACAGGGCAGCAGCGAGGGAGGCATGAGTGCTGCTATGCACTGCATTGGTTCGATAGTGGCAAAGGATGCTGGTGTGAGGCACAAGTGGAAAGAGAGAGGTCAAAAAGGTGATGACCTTACCATTGCTGCCCAGAACAGGGTTGGCATCTCCACTGGCGACGGGGCCAATCAGCCAGCCTGCCATAATGCGCTCCACATGCTGCTCCAGGTCGCTGAGCTCTTTGAGGTCAGGACGGCCTCCCCCGGTCCGTCGCTGCTGCCTGCGATTGTGGGCCAGCTTGCCCTGCAAGAGAAAGGATGGCCTCTAAGTACAGTGTCAAGCCCTGATCTTGCCTGCACTGCCTCCCATGGTAGAATAGCCCTGACAGTGTCAAGCCCTCATCTTGCCTGCACTGCCTCCCATGGTGGAATAGCCCTGACAATGTCAAGCCCTGATCTTGCCTGCACTGCCTCCCATGGTGGAATAGCCCTGACAGTGTCAAGCCCTCATCTTGCCTGCACTGCCTCCCATGGTGGAATAGCCCTGACAGTGGCAAGCCCTCACCTTGCCTGCACTGCCTCCCATGGTGGAATAGCCCTGACAGTGTGTAAAGTGCTGAATGTGCAAGTGATTTTCATGAGAGTCCCATAGCTGCTGGATGAGGGCTGGGCATTGGGGCTGTCAGGTCCCTTTGGCCATAAAGTGAGGTGCACATGCAGGGATGAGGAGGATACTGGAAAGGGTACTCACCCTGACAACCCGAGTGAGGTCGTTGAACTTTTTTCTGCATTGCACAGGAGTCCTGGCAACCATGCTGTTGGAGGTCACCCTGTTTGCCACCTCCCTCCAGGCTTTTCTATACTCGCTGGGCAGCGGCCTCCTGCCACTATCAGGGAAGAGAACAAATCGCCTGCACTCCATTGCGCCAACCAGTAGCTTCAGGGCACCCTCGCTGAAGCGCTGCGCTCGCTCCCTAGCCTTCTCCATAGTCGTGGGCATTGAACTGTTGAAGCAGCTATGTTCAGGCCTTGATTCAGGGCTGCAGTGTGCAGGGCGTGGCAGCCAAACAAATCCACCCTCCCCCTTTAAGAGCTGACCGGCGCCAGCGTGTCTGCCTTCAATCAGCAACTCGCCGTACCTGCGCTGCACTCGCCCTTGGTGTTAGCGCCTCGGCACGCCGGCTTAGTGCCTTATGAGAGTCGTGTATCACCTGCTTTAGCGCAACAGCAAACTCTTGGGGCGATGCAACTGAATATCGGCGAAGGTGGCGCTAAGTTGCGCCGGGCGCTAAATTTAGCGAACACCCAGCTGTAGTGCCCCAAACGTGGCTATACTGAATTTCTAGGCCTTAATCTTTTGTTAAACAAACTTTTTGTTGTTCTTCTCAATTTTTACACACCAGCTTATTCGTACATTCTTAAAACTTCCAAAATCCAAGACAAGACAAAAGTTTTTAAACGCTTTTAACACAGAGAAGTGGGTGGAGCTAAACCACATATAACAGAATCTTTCTTTTAAAGACAGACTTTTCAGACAAAAGAAATACTGTAACTTCTTAAACATTCATAGTCAAGAAAACATTCACACTTTAACACACATTTTCAGACAAACTGAAATTCCAGCATTTTTTTAAGGTTTCTTTCACTCAGCAAATCTTGTGTTTTATTTGTCTCAGCACAGTTGGTAAAACTTTAAATTTATCTTTTTTTCCCCTTTTTAAATCGATGTCCTGGCTTTCCAAATCCTTGTTTTTTCCCTTCCTTTGTTGAGTTTTCAGATTGGTTAGCCTGCAAATTAAATCTTTTTCCTTCTTTATCACTCCCTCTCTCTCCTGCACTTTATGCTTCACCTCCTTCAGGCTATCTATCAACTGTTCCCGGTGATATGCCAACGCCATTGTATTTCTGGTTCTACCTTTCAACAAGCTCTTTACTGCTCCCTTCTTTCAGAGAGAATAAAACACGATACTCAATCTAAGCAATGATCATGTGCGTTCAACTGGACCGCTCCCTTCTTTCAGAGAGAAAAAACACTATACACAGTCTAAGCAACGATCACGTGCATTTGACCGAGTCCCTCTGGTCACCCCGACCGGAACCTTACAACTCCTAACTCTGTGATCCCACTTCTGACACCACTATAAGATTCGGATCAGAGGCTCACACACAGATTACCCGAAAGGGTTTTAGAAGTTGTAAGGTTTTTATTAAAGGGCTACAGTTTTAAAGCATCATCAGGTATTACATATAGTTTAGGCCGAGTATAATAGACATACAACCCGTGACAGTAGGAACGATCTACGACTCCCGATTCATGTAGTGTATGTGCCTTTAAGACCCCCATGTGTGCTGTAATGCCGGTAATGGCCACTCGGGCTATGTAAGCCTGTATATTGTGTTATATCCGTTAGTACCCCCCCAGACTTTGCTTAGTAAACACCTATGAACCAACTCCTGTCTTCAGTGTCTCTATCAACACACAGACACTACAGTGGCGACAAAGTGGAAGCGGACTTACCTGCAATTCGGCAGCACCTCAAGGACATCGATTCCTCAAAGACTCAAGAAAGTGAAAGAAGCTGTGGTTTCACCAGCTGGCCAAGCTGGTGGCAGGTACTGCACTAATCCTTCCTGGGCGTCAGGCTGGGGCTCCAGCGGCTGGCTCTACAGCTGGGACAAGCAACGAAATCGGAGGCAAGCAATAACAGACGGGGAGGGAGCACTCGGGAGACGGCCGGCGCTGCAAGCAGGTCGGCGTTCAGACCTAGAGAGAAAGTCCGGCGGGAACGAGTCTCCAAATGTAAATTTAAAAAAAAAAAAAACGGAAACCGCGGGAAACAGCTTTGTCATCGGCAGCAGCGGCGGGAAAGCGCAGGAAGTGCCATATCTTTTCGGCAGACAAGAAAGAAAAGCGCAGGAAGCGCCATATCTTTTCTAAGATGCCTAAGTCTGGCAATATTGATGCTTTTGATAGCGAAATAGAGGATTGGACCACATATGTGGAAAGAGTAGAGGTATATTGCACTGCAAAGGGAATAGAAGATGAAAAAAAAGCTTCAGTACTGCTGAATCTAATGGGCGCAAAGGCATACGGACTGTTACGAAATTTAATCACTCCAGCCAAACCAAAGGACAAGGATTTTAAAGAAATTGTTGATACCCTGCAGGAGCACTTAAACCCAACGCCACTGCTGCTAGCGGAACGATTCAAGTTCTTCAAGAGAAATCAACACAAGAATGAAAGTAACGCTGATTACCTCACCGAATTAAGAAAGCTATCAAAATACTGCCAATTCGGGGCAGGACTAGCAGATTATCTTCGAGACAAATTCGTCTGCGGTCTCTTAAGTGAAGGAACACAAAAAAAGGCTGCTTTCTGAAAAAGATTTAACACTGGACAAGGCTTTCAGTATGGCTGTATCATACGAAGCAACAGCAAGAGGAGCTGCAGAGATACAACAAAAGACACAGGACTTCAGCACCCATGAAATGACACAGGGTTTCGAAAGATGTTATCGCTGCGGCAGATCCACCCATAACCAGAGGGACTGCTGGTTCAAGGACAAAGCATGCAGGCAATGCGGAAAGATTGGACACATTGCACGGGTATGCCGATCTGGACAAAATAAATCCACAGACAGGAAAAAAAATCAATAAATAAAAGTACAGAAAGGTACAAATGATGACGGACAGTAGCTCCGAAGACCAGAAGAGCGATAGCGACTCCGAAAACAAGAGACTAAGCTGTCTCAAATTACATAATGTACTTGCCAAAGATGATTACCAGACCATTTGGGTTACCCTCACGATAGCAGGGTCTCCAGTTAAAATGGAGCTAGATACAGGATCAGCTCTGACCATAATAAATCGACAGGATTACGAGAGGCTATTTCCGCATATACCTTTAAAAGACACATCCATTATCTTAAAAACATATACGGGGCAGAAAGTATACCCCAAAGGAAAAATAAGGGTGCCTGTGGTATACAACGGCAAGGAAATACAAAAGTTGTATTTATACATTCTAAAGGATGGTGGCCCACCGCTGTTAGGACGTGAATGGATCAGGAAAATACGTTTAGACTGGCACTCCATTCAGGCACTGACGGTGACCAGTAAGAAAAAAAACGATGATGACATCATACCTGAACGATTAAAAGACATCTTGGCCAATGCCAAAGAAGTGTTTCAAGAGAAACTAGGAACCTTGAAAGGCATCACCGCCTCAATAAAAGTGGAAGATGCAGCAATTCCCAAGTTTTTTAAAGCAAGACCAGTGCCATACGCAATTCGTCCAGCAGTCGAGGCAGAGCTGGAGAATTTGGAAAATGCAGGCGTATTATCCAAAATAGATTGGAGCGAGTGGGCAACACCCATCGTTCCAGTCATGAAGAAAGCATTGAATAATAATAAATCTGAAGAACAGAGAAAAATTCGCATCTGTGGAGACTTCAAGGTGACGGTAAACCCGGTCCTTCACACGGTACAGTATCCTCTTCCGAGGATAGAAGATATTTTCGCCTCACTATCCGGAGGGAAACGTTTCACCAAAATTCACTTGGCACAGGCATATCTACAGATGGAGGTTGAAGAGGCCTCTAAAAAATATCTCACGATAAATACACACAAAGGTCTGTACCAGTACAATCGACTAGTTTTCGGAGTAGCATCCGCTCCAGCTATCTGGCAAAGAGCTATGGAGCAAGTCCTCCAAGGGATTCCAGGTACTCAATGCTACCTGGACGACATCCTTGTAACAGGAGAAAACGACAACGAGCACCTTGCCAATTTGGAGCAGGTGCTCATTAGGCTGAGAGAACGGGGCCTACGAGCAAATCGCCCCAAGTGCGAATTTTTCCGAAATCAAATATCATATTGTGGCCACATAATAAATAAGGAAGGGTTGCATAAGTCACCTGAAAAAATTGAAGAGGTCATAAAAGCCCCAGCACCTGAAAATGTTTCACAATTAAGGTCGTTCCTGGGATTAATAAATTACTATCATAAATTTTTACCAAACTTATCAACTCTTCTACACCCTCTTAATGAACTGCTACAAACAGGAGTAATTTGGAAATGGAACGAAGACTGTAAACGTGCCTTCCATAAATGCAAAGACTTAATCACATCCGAAGAAGTTTTGGCTCATTACAACCCATCACTCCCAATCATACTGGCGTGCGATGCATCCCCTTACGGCATAGGAGCAGTATTATCGCATAAATTCCCTGATGGCTCGGAACGGCCGATAGCGTTTGCGTCACGCTCATTGAACTCAGCTGAGTGTAACTATGCCCAAATCGACAGGGAAGCACTCAGCATGGTATGGGGAGTGAAGAAATTCAACCATTACCTACACGGACAAAAATTTACCTTGTTGACTGACCATCAACCCCTCATCTCCATATTCAACCCTAAAAAGGGTGTTCCCATTATGACAGCGCAAAGGCTACAGAGGTGGTCCCTCTTTCTAGGGGCACACCAATACAACATAGAATACAAAGGATCAAAACAGCATGGGAATGCTGACGGTTTATCGCGCCTACCGTTGCCAATGGTAGAAGAGGCACCTACAGTAGACCCAGTGGAGATGTTCCACTCTACCATAGTGGAATGTCTACCAGTAACAAATTCTGCCATTGAAAGGGAGACAAGAAATGACCCGACTCTCTCACGGGTCTACGATTTAACAGTGAAGGGATGGCCAGCACATGGCGAACCACTGTTGCCAGCATTCTCGCAAAGAAGAGAACAGCTGTCAGTGTGCCGAGGAACCT
This sequence comes from Somniosus microcephalus, assembly GCF_052327205.1. NCBI lineage: Eukaryota > Metazoa > Chordata > Chondrichthyes > Squaliformes > Somniosidae > Somniosus > Somniosus microcephalus. Next base: position 209,399,986 of record NC_140998.1, on the reverse strand, counting down.
TGATGTGCGGATCCAGAGTAGTGATTCCACCCAAACTCCAGGATAAAGTGCTAAAGGAGCTTCACGAGGGGCATCTGGGTGGGGTGAAAATGAAGAACCTAGCCAGGGCGTTTGTATGGTGGCCAGGTATCGATGGAGACATCAAAGAAATGACCAAGAGCTGCCTAGGATGCCAGAAAGTCCAAAACGCTCCACCACAATCCCCTCTACATCCATAGGAGTGGCCCTCATCTCCCTGGCAAAGGGTACACATCGACTTTGCTGGTCCATTTATGGACTCAATGTTCTTAATCGCGGTTGATGCACACTCCAAGTGGCCGGAGGTAATAAAGATGTCCTACACCACCACGGAAAAAACCATCACAGTATTAAGGACCATATTTGCCAGGAATGGGCTGCCGGAACAGATCTGTTCTGATAATGGACCGCAATTTGTGTCCGAAGAATTCAGGAAGTTCTTAAAAAACAATGGGGTTAAGCACTACACGTCTGCCCCATACCATCCCGCCACCAATGGATTGGCTGAAAGGTTTGTCCAGACCTTCAAGAAGGCCATAAAGGCCATGGGTAATGAAGACATAAAACTTCAGCACAAGGTGGATAACTTCTTGTTCGCATACAGGAATGCAACACATATGGTTACCAACCAAACTCCCGCCATGATGTTCTTCAATAGAAACCTAAGATGCCGGCTGGATTTGGTCAAGCCCAACATCAGAAGGGACGTGGAGAACCGGAAGTTTCAAGGCATGAATGAAAGGCCAACTAGAACCTTCCAGATAGGTCAACAAGTTTTGGCCCGGGACTACCGTACCGAGAAATGGCAGCCTGGAACTATCTGCACACGACTAGGACCACTGATGTATACCGTGGACATCGGAGAAAGCATAATAAGGCGCCATGCTGACCAAATCATAGAGTCATCTGAAAAGGGACAACCTACACCACAACTCTATACGCCTAACGATGAAGTAGAGATACCCATATCTACCTCCGATCTGGTGATGCTGAAACCCGATGAACCCGACACTGGCATTCAAGCCGAATCAGCCTTGCCAAAAGAACCTACTACACCACCAGAAACTACTACACCACCGAGGCGTTATCCGGACCGAGTCAGGAAGCCTCCTGAGAGACTGACTTATAATTAATTAACTACAGCAATGTGTATATAATTTTTCTTATAACATGTAATTAATAATTACTTAAAATATGATGTACTGGTTAACTAAAAGCATCATCAGGTATTACATATAGTTTAAGCCGAGTATAATAGACATACAACCCGTGACAATAGGAACGATCTACGACTCTCGATTCAGAGTGCCACGACCGGACGGATGGGGAAGGCAGTACAGTGGTCTCGGATTGGGTGGATTCCTGCAGTCTGCTGCAGTGGTCACTTCCGTTGGGACATCCCTCGAGCTGTTGGAGGTGTTCGGCCGTCAGCCACCTCAGATGCAAAACATGACCAAGGTGTTAGGCCGCAGCCACCTTGGGGAAGCCTTCACCCGTGACTGCCTGATTCCCTCTCTCGGTCGTCTGTATTTATAGTTATTTCGGTGAGCTGGTAATCACCTGGTATCAATCATTTGATCCCCCATCCTATTGTCCAATTGTAAAGCGGGAAGGCAACCCTCGCCGCCCCTTTCTGCACAACTGACAAGGCCTCCCTCTTACCTTTCTGAGGAACATTTTGTTATGTTTCTTTAAGGACATTTCATGACTTTTCGGCTCCATTTTTGTCTATTATCCCACCACACTGTGTTGTTTTGCATTTTACGATTCCATTAGCACTTCTATTTGCGTTTTGATGCTTGATATTCGACCTTGCTTGCATTTCTGCTATCTGTTCCCAGCTGCATGTTGTCAGTATCTGTCCAAAGAATTAAAAGCCATCTTTGAATCTAACAGCTATTTCTTACAAGGGGGGATGTTAAACCGAGGCCCCGTCTCCCTGTTCAGGGGAATGTTAAACCGAGGCCCCGTCTCCCTGTTCAGGGGGATGTTAAACCAAGGCCCCGTCTCCCTGTTCAGGGGGATGTTAAACCGAGGCCCCGTCTCCCTGTTCAGGGGGGATGTTAAACCGAGGCCCCGTCTCCCTGTTCAGGGGGGATGTTAAACCGAGGCCCCGTCTCCCTGTTCAGGGGGATGTTAAACCGAGGCCCCGTCTCCCTGTTCAGGGGGGATGTTAAACCGAGGCCCCGTCTCCCTGTTCAGGGGGATGTTAAACCGAGGCCCCGTCTCCCTGTTCAGGGGGATGTTAAACCAATGCCCCGTCTCCCTGTTCAGGGGGATGTTAAACCGAGGCCCCGTCTCCCTGTTCAGGGGGGATGTTAAACCGAGGCCCCGTCTCCCTGTTCAGGGGGATGTTAAACCGAGGCCCCGTCTCCCTGTTCAGGGGCGATGTTAAACCAAGGCCTCGTCTCCCTGTTCAGGGGGATGTTAAACCAAGGCCCCGTCTCCCTGTTCAGGGGGATGTTAAACCAATGCCCCGTCTCCCTGTTCAGGGGGATGTTAAACCAATGCCCCGTCTCCCTGTTCAGGGGGATGTTAAACCGAGGCCCCGTCTCCCTGTTCAGGGAGATGTTAAACCGAGGCCCTGTCTCCCTGTTCAGGGGGATGTTAAACCAAGGCCACGTCTCCCTGTTCAGGGGGATGTTAAACCGAGGCCCCGTCTCCCTGTTCAGGGGGATGTTAAACCGAGGCCACATCTCCCTGTTCAGGGGATGTTAATCCGAGGCCCCGTCTCCCTGTTCAGGGGGATGTTAAACCGAGGCCCCGTCTCCCTGTTCAGGGGGATGTTAAACCGAGGCCCCGTCTCCCTGTTCAGGGAGATGTTAAACCGAGGCCCTGTCTCCCTGTTCAGGGGGATGTTAAACCAAGGCCACGTCTCCCTGTTCAGGGGGATGTTAAACCAAGGCCCCATCTCCCTGTTCAGGGGGGATGTTATACCGAGGCCCCGTCTCCCTGTTCAGGGGGAATGTTAAACCGAGGCCCTTTCTCCCTGTTCAGAGGATGTTAAACCGAGGCCCCATCACCCTGTTCAGGGGGGATATTAAACCGAGGCCCCGTCTCCCTGTTCAGGGGGGATGTTAAACCGAGGCCCCGCCTCCCTGTTCAGGAACGTGTTAAACCGAGGCCCCATCTCCCTGTTCAGGGGGGATATTAAACCGAGGCCCCGTCTCCATGTTCAGGGGGGATGTTAAACCGAGGCCCCGTCTCCCTGTTCAGGGGGGATGTTAAACCGAGGCCCCGCCTCCCTGTTCAGGAAGGTGTTAAACCGAGGCCCCGTCTCCCTGTTCAGGGGGGATGTTAAACCGAGGCCCCGTCTCCCTGTTCAGGGGGGATGTTAAACCAAGGCCCCGCCTCCCTGTTCAGAAGGGATGCTAAACCGAGGCCCCGTCTCCCTGTTCAGGGGGGATGTTAAACCGAGGGCCTGTCTCTCTGTTCAGGTGTAATGATCAGTAACATGTCATTCTAGAATGGTACACTAGGTGGAGCTGTATGTTTAGTAGTGGGCTACCCACAAGGCAGTAGTCAAGATGGATGCCTGTACACTAGTCCACATGGCTGAATAAATGACTAGCTCAACCTAGCTGTTCATAATGAAAATGTCTATTTATTTATGAACATAACTTGGTACCAGGATTGGTAATATCTGCTGAATATTGTGAAACGCGACATGGAGAATTTGAAGGCACCGGAGGGTTTGAAACTCACGGGGAATTTCGACTGCAATTGGCGGACTTTCAAACAACAGTTCAAACTCTACATTGCTGCCATCGGGTTCGGTACGAAGCCAGACGCAAGGAAAATAGCATTACTGCTCACGGTTGCAGGCCCGCAGGCGATACAGGTATTTAATACGTTTGTATTTGATCACGAGGAGGACAGAGAAAAAATGGACAATGTGCTAAAGAAGTTTGATACACATTGTTCTCCCAAAAAGAACGAGACCTATGAGAGGCACCTGTTCCGTTCACGGACACAGCAGCAAAATGAGACTTTTGATAGCTTTGTGATCGATCTGAAACTGAAAGCACAGACATGTAATTTCTCTGAACTGACATCATCCATGATTCGTGACCAGATTGTGTTTGGTATTCATGATAAAGAGGTCAGGGAACGTTTGTTGAGAGAAACCGAACTAACATGTGAAAATATGCCATGCCAGTGAGCTAGCTCGGCAGCACGCAAAGACTTTCAGTGAAATTAATAATGATGCAACTGTAATGAGTGACTGTGCTGCTGTCAGTGCTGTATCCTACAAGGGGAAGAAACAGGGGCAGAATAGAAATGCAAAGCAATCGGAAGTTGGAATTTTTAATTGTACATGCTGTGGTTACCAGCACCAGCCAAGACAATGCCCAGTGTTTGGAAAAATGTGCACAAAATGTAATGGAAAGAATCACTTTGCCAAACAATGCTTTTCAAAAGTAAAAACAAAGAAAGGGCAACAAGTCAATGTGATTGAGGACACTGATTTAAGTGAGACATTTTTTGTAGGAATGGTGTCATGTGACAATATAGAAAAGGATACAGAAAATGTGCAGCCCTCAGGAATGGACAATGTTGAACATAAAGTTAATGCAGTAAAAGAGGACAAATGGATGATGCCACTGCAGGTAAATGGAGCATTAGTTACATTGAAACTAGACACTGGGGCAAAAGCAAACTTAATCAGTATGAGTGACATTAAAAATATGAAAGAAAAGCCCAAAATACAGAAAAAGTCAGTACTACTGAAGATATATAATGGACAGAAAATAGATAGCTTAGGTGTATGCAAACTTAAAGTGACAGTCAAACACAAAGTGCATCATCTCATGTTTTCTGTTGTGGCTGAAGGACTTGATTCACTACTAGGTGACAAAGCTTGTGAGGACTTAGAACTGGTCAAGAGAGTCTACCGTATAAACTGTGTCATAAGCAGACCAGATGACTCAGTGGATTCTGTAGTGAGTAATTTCCAGGATGTGTTCAGATGATTTGGAGTTCTACCATTCACTTACAAGATCCAGCTAAAGGAGGATGCTCAGCCAGTGGTACATGCTCCACGGAGAGTTCCAGCACCCCTGCGTGACCGGCTCAAGAAAGAACTGGACAGAATGACCACACTAGGAGTCATCAGGAAAGTCGAAGAGCCAACAGACTGGGTTAACTCCATGGTATGTGTAAAGAAAAAGAACAATGATCTAAGAGTATGCATGGATCCAAAGGACTTAAATGCAAACATAAAATGTGAACACTACTAGATTCCCAAGCGAGAAGAAATCACCAGTGAAATGTCAGGTGCCAGATACTTCACAAAGCTCGATGCCTCACAAGGATTTTGGCAACTAAAACTGGATGAAGGGAGCTCCAAATACTGTACCTTCAACACACCATTTGGCAGGTATTGTTTCCTCAGAATGCCTTTTGGGATAATATCTGCATTTGAAATCTTTCATAGAGCGATGGAACACATAATTGAAGGTCTGGAAGGAGTTCGGGTCTATGTTGATGACATCATCATCTGGGGCTCCACACTGAAAGAACACAATGAGAGACTGACTAAAGTGCTACAGAGCATACGCCAGAATGGACTGAAGCTCAACAAAGCCAAGTGTCAGTTTGGCGTCCAGGAAGTCACTTTCCTAGGAGATAATCTATCTGGTAAAGGAATAGAGCCAGATATGGAAAAAGTAAACGCCATACTCAAAATGCCCCGACCCACTGACAAAAAAGGAGTGCTACGCATCATGGGGATGATAAACTTCATTGGAAAGTTCATTCCTAACTTGTCAGCCAAGACAGCCTGTCTGCGAGACCTGCTATATAAAACAAATGAGTTCGCATGGACAGAAAGACATGAACAAGAGTGGATGAACCTCAAAACAGTGCTGACAACCACACCTGTACTCACCTTCTTTGACCCAACAAAGAGAATCAAAGTGTCAACGGATGCATCAAAAGATGGCCTAGGCGCGGTCTTGCTACAAGCAGAGGGTGAAGATTGGAAGCCTGTTGCCTATGCCTCCAGGTCTATGACTGATTCTGAGTGTCAATACGCCCAGATTGAAAAGGAATGTCTAGGTTTGGTAGTTGGGCTAGTAAAGTTCCATGGCTACATATATGGACTTCCCACCTTCACAATTGAGACAAACCACTGCCCACTGGTTGCCATCATAAAAAAAAGTCTGAATGAGATGTCTCCAAGGATTCAACGACTCATGATGAAGCTGCAAAGATATGACTTTGAACTGATCTACACACCAGGCAAACACATAGGCCCAGTAATTCAGGTCCCAACGCGTGAGTACGGATGGGGTACTCACGCGTGGGCCCGATGGAATTGCCAGTTTTCAGGATGCACAGCGCATGCGCTGAAAACTGGCATTTCCTGTGCTCGTAACCAAGGGGTTAAGAGGCGCGACGCGTGCGTCCCGTCAGGCAGCGCGTGCGCATTAAACTTCGACATTTTCATCAATGGTTTCAGTGAGGGTAAGTCCCCAAATTTTACACATGAAAAAAGGATGAGTAAAGCCACCGAGAAGCTGCGGAGGAAGAACTATTTAATCAGTTGTGATTCTGAACGGCACATTTTTGGTTGGGAAAGGGAGGAAACTTATTTTAAGAAAGTCTGAGGTAAGTTTTAAATTTTTTTATTTTTTTTTAAACAGGTTTTGAGTAATGTAGGTATAAGGAGCAATTGTGGCTGAGTGCAAGGCCTAATTGAATTTGATGTGTTTATTAAATGTGAAAATGACTGTATAAAAATGAATAAAATGCTTAAAAAATGAAATTGTCATCAGTAATATATATTATTTTTAGTAAGTATGTATATATGATTGTATGCATGTCTGTATATATTCCTTGAAGGATGTGCATTTATGTATGTATTCCTTTCAGTATCTGGATGAATGTATGTATGTAATGATGACTTTCTGAAAATGTAAGTTATTGGAAAAGGATCTCGGCCTGTGATATTCGTCAGGCGGGTAAGACGTATTCGCAAGCCATTATAGCATGTTTCCTGGCATAGTCCAAGTTGATTTTATAGCCACTCAGTTTAGTAAAATAACTGTAACAAGTATTTCCATTTCTTCCTTACAGGTACGTCTGTGTAAAGAGGTGCCCTGTGAGCGAGAAACATGCCCTCTTATAGAAATGTTGCCGTGATGCTCTGTGTGGTTTTGCTGCAAAGAAATCGGAACGCCAGGGAGCAACGTAGAAGAGTGAGGAACCATAACCGTCTCCTGATCAGAAGGAACAACTACCCAACCCACAGAGTGTACAGGGAGAGGCGATCATTTGAGATGCTGTCGGAGGAGTTGTGTGTGCGGAGGCTGCGCTTCAGTAAAGAGGCAATTGGCCGACTGTGTGACATGTTGAAGGCGGACCTGGAACCACGCTTGAAGACCCGCACTGCCTTTTCAGTGAACATGAAGGTCACCACAGCATTGAACTTCTTTGCAAATGGGTCATTTCAAGCAGGCACCGGTGACATAAGCAACATCTCCAAGAATGCTGCGAGGGTCTGCATTCACCAGGTCACAGAAGCCATTTGCCGTAGGCTTTCAGATTTCATTAAGTATGACTTGTCCACTCGACATCAAAAGGAGATGGCCTTAGCATTTCATCACATTGCTGGATTCCCCAAAGTGATTGGGGCCGTCGATGGAACCCATATTGCATTGAAGGCACCAATGGATGCACCTGTGACATACATAAACAGGAAGGGCTATCATTCATTGAATATAATGATAGTATGTGATGCGCACCTCAGGATCCTAAACGTGAATGCGGGGCACCGGGGAAGTATTCATGACTCCTTCGTCCTCCATAACTCTAAGTTGTATGATGCTCTCAGCAAATTGCCTACAGGATCCGCATGGATATTGGGCGACAAGGGCTACCCGCTAAGACCATGGCTGATGACCCCCTACCGCAAGACCAATAATCAGTCTCAGGAGAGATACAACCATGCACACGTGTCCACACGTCAAGTGGTGGAGAGGACAATAGGACTTCTGAAATCACGCTTCCGGTGCCTGGATAGGTCAGGGGGGACCTTGCAGTACTCTCACCAGAAAGTGGCAAGGATTGTGCTGGCCTGCTGTGCTTTGCACAACCTTGCCCTGCAGGAAGGACTGACCCTTAACACTGCAGAACAGCTGCCTGTTGAAGTGGAGGATGAAGGCGATGGCAATGTGCATGTTGCCAGGCCTCATGGGGAGGAGCCAAGTGCCGCCAAAAATAAGGCTGCTCGGGAACTGCTGGTAGCCAACACCTTCACGAGGTAGTGTCGCCTTTTACCTACCCCTCCCCACGCAAGGCAAAGACAGGAGCAGACACATATTAAAGTGAAACAGTGACCGTTTATTGCATCATCAAAATGTTTTCAGCTTCAGTTTCATTGTATAAAGTTAATGGCCTAGAAATTGGGTTTTGGCTTAGCCAGGGCTTTAGCGCCGGAAGTTAGTGCCGGCGCTAAGTCCCCTGCGCGCGCCAAAAATTCAGTGGCGCCGCGCCCAAACGGCTGCTGGCGCTACTGAAGGGTCTTTGCGGCGGTACATCGGCGCTAACTGCCGTTTCGCGCCGCAATTCCGGCGCTGCGGCACCCGATGCGGTGCGGCAGGCTGGGGACGTGCAGGCCTCCTCCTCCCGTTAAGGAGGAGCTGCCTGCACCCGGCCGCGGCCCGCGCAAATCAGCTTAAAAATGAGCCCGGCACCTCGGACAAGTGCCGGGCTTGCATCTGTTCCGGGGGGGGGGGGGGGGGGGAGAAGTCCGGGGAGGGAGCTGCGGGCAGGCGGCCGGCGGGAAAGTGGCCGGCCGCCGCGGGGCCTTTAATGCGCCGGCGCAAACTGAAGTAAGGCACCTCTGCCAGAACGTTGCTTGCGGCTGCCACGGGCGAGGCGACCGCAACTCAATTTCGGAGTTCGGGCGGGTTACCACGGCAACCGGGACGCTGCGCACACCAATGACGTCATCGGTGCCGGCGCAGCGCTACCGGTGCAACGCCGATTTAGGGCCCCAGGGAATTTTTAAACTGGCCATAACTCTGGCGCTAGTCCCTCTAGCGCCTCAAAAGCGGCGCTAAGGCTAGTGAATTTCTCGGCCAATAACTTGTAAATTTTAAGTAGCGCTTCTCTACTTTTAAAACATTTGTGAACAGGAACAGTTAAGAAAAGAATTTGTAAACAGTTCGTATTTACTTGTCTTTCTTTCTTCGTGCAAGTAAGACATTGAGGATGTTAACTACCTCTTTTCTGCAGTTGAAAAATATGAAAATATTAAAAGTTTGGTAACACTTTGTAAACAGGTTTAAGTCTTTTTTTTTGGTTTCTTAGTGCAATTACAAAATTGAAGATTTTAACCAACTTTTTTTAAGTTTTCAAGCATGTGCAAACTGATAAATGTTAGAAAAAAAATTGTAAACATTTTACAGTAATTATTTTTACTTTCTTACTGCAATACAGACATTCAAGGTGGAAACTAGCTATTTTCTACTTTTGTAACAGTTGTTGTCAAAATGTTTTTACTGGAATAAAAGTTGACATTCTTTTCACATTGACCGCTGGGTGTACTGCTTAAAGGAAAAGGTAACATATCCTTTCATTCAAAAATAAGCATTTGAATTTAAATATGTAAGAAAACATTTAACATTTAAATAAAATGAAAAATTGAACAATTGAACGATTTGGCCACTCGCTTCTGTGACTGAGGGTTGAAGGAGGCGCAGTGAGCTGAAGGAGCCAACCTAACATTTCCTGTGCCTTTTCACTCCCCGTGACTGGAGCCCTCTGTAGCTACTTGCAAGGCCCCTCTGTGACTTTTCCTGCTCTTCAGCAGTTGCCTCATGAAAGGGTTGTTGCTGATGCAAGTCTATGTTTCCCTGCATCATGACTGGCGCAGCTGCTGGCTCCTATGACCAAAGTGGCTCTGCACTGTGAGCTGGGAAGGGCCCTTCTGCTGGAGTCAGAGTAATGGCAGTAGTTATAGGTTCATGCGAATGAACTAGTGCAACCATATTCTCATTAAGCACCGCCAACTGCAATGTCACCTGATTAAGTGAATTCTAATTAAGCACTACCAACTGCGATGCTACCTGATTAAGTGAATTCTCATTAAGCACCACCAACTGCGATGCTATCTGATTTAGTGTAATGCCAAGATTATCGATTCCCTGCCTGATAGAGTCTCTAGAGTCAACATCCTTCTCAGTAAGAGATCTCAGCAATTGACTGAAACCTGCAATATGTTGCTCCTCATCTTGTAGGTGCTGTTGTACTGAAGGTCTTTCTGCTCCTCCCACCTGCGCTGAAGTGTCAATATGGTGTCTGTCTGTGGAGCTACAGTCAGCAGTGACTCGCACAGAGCCACAGGGGCCAGGAGATGGTGAGATACTGGGCAGCGACACAGGGTCCATGCACTCCTGCTGCACTTGCTGACATAGGACAAGTTCCTCCTGTTCCTCAACCACCTCAGCAACTGCTGCCACTGCATCAGAAACACCTTCCCCAATGCCCTCTGCGGCCACTGATTCCACGCACTGCTCATCCCGTGTGTGAGAGGTATTCTGTCCAGCTGTGGGAAGGAAGCAGAAAACATTTGCAAAGGTAAAGCAGGATGTGCCACATCACAGATATTCAGCACACACCTAACCTTCTTTAACATATAGCTGGCCAGGCCAACTCACGGTTGTAGTGTATGTACCTTTAAGGGGAGAACTACTTTTTACAGCTCCTGTATACTGTAGTACTGGCAGTGACCACACCTGTATATAAACCCTGAGTAGGGATCTGTACGTTTAGTTTTAGAGTAACCCTCATCCAGTAAATACCTGTTGATTGTTCCCTGCAGTCTCGTGTCTAGTTATTGAAGGACACACAATATCAAAATACACGGATCTAACATTGGTGACGAGGCAGATTCGAACCTACCTACAACTCTTCATCACCTCCCAGGGATTCGCTCCTGGAGAACAGTGCAAGAAGGTCGAGTTCAGAAGCACGGGCGTCGACCACGAGCAACCGCCCAGTCATCCAGCAGAGATTTGAGCATCGCAGGGGCGGCTGTTGAGAGCTGGGCTTGGTTCTCCAGTCACGGTGGTCCAGTGAAACGGGCTGGCAACAGGTATGGCGCAGACCCTTCCTGGATAGCGGCGGCTAGAGCCGACCGACGGCACAGAAAAGGCCGAGCAGCGTCGACAGCAGAAGAGAGAGGGCAGAGCGTACAGGGCACAGCCGGTGTCAGGACCGAGCGGCGTCGATGGCAGAAGAGAGAGGGTAGAGCGCACCGGGCGCAGCCAGTGTTCAGGACCGAGCGGTGTCGACGGGAGAAGAGAGAGGGTAAAACACACAGAGCGCAGCCGGTGTTCAAGGGACGAGCAGCGTCAGCGGGGAAGAAAGGGAAACGCGCAGAGCGCAGCCGGTGTTCAAGGGCCGAGCAGCCGCAGCGGAGAAGAAGGGAGAGCGCGGGAAACGCCATTTTGAGCCGCAGTGGAGAAAAAGGGGGAGCGCGGGAAAACGCCATTTTGAGACGCAAGAAGAAGGGAAAGCGCGGGAAAATGCCATTTTGAGCCAGTCTAACCACACCCAGGGATGCCGAAAAGTGGCAGTATCACAGCGTTCGACAATGAAGTCAAAGATTGGACGACATATGTCGAACGCATAGAACTGTACTGCAAGGCGAATGAAGTGCCAGATGAGAGGAAAGCGCTGGTATGGTTCAATTCCATGGGTGCAAAAATGTATGGCTTACTGCGAAACCTAGTAACCCCAGAGAAGCCAGTGGACAAGGATTTTGGAAACATAGTGTCAATCCTACAGGACCACTTAAACCCCACACCACTGCTGATAGCAGAAAGATTTAAGTTTCACAAAAGGAACCAGCATAAAGATGAAAGCAATGCTGAGTATTTAACGGAACTGCGCAAGCTATCGAAACACTGCCAGTTTGTAACGGGACTAGCAGATACTTTAAGGGACAAGTTTGTGTGTGGGCTTCAAAGTGAAGGAACCCAGAAACGGCTTCTATCAAAAAAGGATCTTACGCTGGACAAGGCTTTCAGCATGGCAGTATCACATGAAGCAGCCGCATGGGGCGCTGCAGAGATACAATGGAGACTGCAAGAATATGGCACAAATGAAATGTCATACGGAACAGTGAAGTGCTATCGCTGCGGCAGAACAACACACGACCATAATGATTGCCGGTTCAAGGACAAAGTGTGCAGACAGTGTGGAAAAATAGGACACATAGCAAGAGTCTGCAGGTCGGGAAAGAAAACCAGCAGCAAGAAATCTCCACAGGAGAAGTACAAGAAGGTACATAAGGTGACGGAGAGTAGTTCAGACAAACAGAAAAGTGATACAGACTCCGGTAGCAAGGAGCTGGGTTGTCTGAAACTACATAAGGTGATCCAAACGGAGGATCACCAAACTATCTGGGTCACGCTCAAGATAGCTGGAGTTTAAGTGAAAATGGAATTGGACACAGGATCAGCCCTAACAGTCATAAACCGAAGGGACTACAAGCGGCTATTCTCACATATACCCTTGAGAGATACAGAGATTGTCTTGAAGACGTACACGGGGCAAAAAGTCTACCCCAAAGGAAAAATAAGGGAGAACATTGTATATAACGGGACAGAAACACCAAAAATGGACCTATATATATTGCCAGATGGAGGACCACCACCACTAGGACGTGAATGGATCCGGAAGATACAGCTAGATTGGCATTCCATACAAGCACTGACTGTAGATGCCAAAAAGGATGACGACGTCACACCTGGACGACTGTCAAAAATGCTAACTGACGCACAAGAAGTGTTCCAGGAGGGACTCGGAACACTAAAAGGCATAACAGCGACGATCAAAATAGAGGAAAATGCAAGCCCAAAGTTTTTAAGGCCAGACCGGTGCCTTATGCGATCCGCCCAGCCGTCGAAGCAGAGCTGGAAGGTTTGGAACATTCAGGAGTACTGTCCAAAGTGGACTGGAGTGAGTGGGCCACACCCATCGTTCCTCTAATGAAGAGGTCGTTGAGTAATACGCCTGGGGAACCAAAGAAAGTTCGCATCTGTGGGGACTTTAAGGTGACATAGAAACATAGAAACGTAGAAGATAGGAGCAGGAGTAGGCCATTCGGCCCTTCGAGCCTGCTCCGCCATTCAATGAGATCATGGCTGATCATCCAAACTCAGTACCCTGTCCCTGCCTTCTCCCCATATCCCTTGATTCCTTTAGCCTTAAGAAATATATCCAACTCTTTTTTGAATATATTTAATGAACTGGCCTCCACCGCCCTCTGTGGCAGAGAATTCCACAGGCTCACCACTCTCTGGGTGAAGAAATTCCTCCTCATTTCAGTCCTAAATGGCTTACCCCTTATCCTTAGACTATGACCCCTGGTTCTGGACTCCCCGGCCATCATAAACATCCTTCCTGCATCTAGTCTGTCCAGGCCTGACAGAATTTTATAAGTTTCGATGAGATCCCCTCTCAATCTTCTAAACTCCAGTGAGTATAAGCCCAATCGACACAATCTCTCCTCATACGTCATTCCTGCCATCCCAGGTATCAGTCTGGTGAATCTTCACTGCACTCTCTCCATGGCAAGAACATCCTTCCTCAGGTAAGGCGACCAAAACTGCACACAATACTCAAGGTGCGGTCTCACCAAGGCCCTGTACAACTGTAGCAAGACATCCTTGCTCCTGTACTCGAACCCTCTTGCTACGAAGGCCAACATACCATTTGCCTTCTTAACCGCCTGCTGCACCTGCATGCTTACCTTCAGCGACTGGTGCACAAGAACACCCAGGTCTCTTTGCACTTCCCCTTCTCCCAATCTATTGCCATTCAAATAATAATCTGCCTTCCTGTTTTTGCCACCAAAGTGGATAACCTCACATTTATCCACATTATAGTGCATTTGCCATGTTTCTGCCCAATCACCCAATCTGTCCAAATCGTACTGGAGTTTCACGACATCCTCCTCACAGCTTACCCTCCCACCCAGCTTTGTGTCGTCTGCAAATTTGGAGATATTACATCCAATTCCCTCGTCCAGATCATTAATATATATTGTGAACAGCTGGGGTCCTAGGACTGATCCTTGCGGTACCCCACTAGTCACTGCCTGCCACTCGGAAAATGGCCCGTTTATTCCAACTCTTTGCTTTCTGTCCGCCAACCAGTTCTCTATCCAAGTCAATACCTTGCCCCCAATCCCATGTGCCTTAATTTTGCACGCTAATCTCTTATGTGGGACCTTATCGAAAGCCTTCTGAAAGTCCAAATACACCACATCCACTGGTTCTCCCTTATCTATTTTACCAGTTACATCCTCAAAAAATTCCAGTAGATTAGTCAAGCATGATTTACCTTTTGTAAATCCATGTTGACTTTGTCCGATCCTGTCACTGCTTACCAAGTGCTCTGCTATTACATCCTTTATAATAGATTCTAGCATTTTCCCCACTACCGATGTCAGGCTTACTGGTCTATAATTCCCCGCTTTTTCTCGACCACCTTTTTTGAATAGTGGGGTAACATTAGCTACCCTCCAATCCATGGGTACTGTTCCAGAGTCTATCGCGTTCTGGAAGATGACCAGCAATGCATCTACTATTTCTACGGTCACTTCCTTAAGTACCCTAGGATGTAGATTATCAGGCCCTGGGGATTTATCGGCCTTTATTCCCATCAATTTTCCTAACACCATTTCCCTACAAATACTGATTTCTTTCAGTTCCACCCTTTCATCAGGCCCTATGTTCCCCGGCATCTCTGGGAGGTTATTTGTGTCCTCCTTTGTGAAGACAGAACCAAAGTATGAATTAAGTTGGTCTGCCATTTCTTTGTTTCCCATTATAAATTCCCCTGATTCTGACTGTAAGGGCCCTACGCTTGACTTCACCAATCTTTTTCTCTTCACATATCTATAAAAGCTTTTACAGTCAGTTTTTATGTTCCCTGCGAGCTTACTCTCATATTCTATTTTCCCTTTCTTAATTAATCCCTTTGTCCTCCTTTGTTGAATCCTAAACTGCTCCCAATCCTCAGGATTATTGCTTTTTCTGGCCAATTTATATGTCGTCTCCTTGGATCTTATGCTATCCCTAATTTCCCTTGTTAGCCACGGTTGAGTCACCTTTTTTGTTTTATTTTTATGCCAAACTGTGATGAACAAATTCTGTAGCTCATCCATTCGGTCTTTGAATGTTTGCCATTGCCTATCCACCGTCAACCCTTTGAGTGTCATTCCCCAATCAATCCTACCCAACTCGCTCCTCAGACCATCGTAGTTTCCTTTATTTAAATTGAGGACCTTAGTCTCTGAGTCAACTACTTCATTCTCCATCTTAATGAAGAATTCGTTCATATTATGATCGCTCAGACCCAAGGGGCCTCATACAACAAGATTGCTGATTAATCCTTTTTCGTTACATAATACCCAGTCTAAGATGGCCTGATCTCTGGTTGGTTCCTCGACATATTGGTCCAGGAAACCATCCCGTAAACACTCCAGGAATTCCTCCTCCACAGTATTGTTACTAATTTGGTTGGCCCAATCTATATGTAGATTAAAGTCACCCATGATGACTGCTGTGCCCTTATTGCACGCTTCTTTAATTTCCCTTTTAATGCCATCCCCAGCCTCCGCCTTACTGTTGGGAGGTCTATATACCACTCCCACTAATGTTTTTTTCCCCTTAGTATTTCTCAATTCTACCCATACAGATTCCACATCATCAGAGCTAATATCCTTCATTACAATTGTATTAATCCCTTCTTTAACCAGTAATGCTACCCCACCTCCCTTTCCTTTTTGCCTATCTTTCCTGAATATCGAATACACCTGGATGTTGAGTTCCCAGTCTTGGCCATCCTTGAGCCACGTTTCCATAATCCCAACCAAATCATATTCGTTTACCTCTATTTGCGCAGCCAATTCATCCACCTTATTACAAATGCTCCTTGCATTAAGACACAAAGCCTTCAGGCTTGTTTTTTTAACGCTCTTAGACCTATTAGAATTATTATTTACTGTGGCCACGTTTGATTTAAACCGTTGATTTCTCTGACTGCCACTTTTGTTTTTCTCCTTCCTATCTTTTGCTTTTATCCCTGTTTCCCTTTCCTCTGTCTCCCTGCTCAGGTTCCCAGCCACCTGCCATTTTAGTTTAAACCCCCCCGAACAGTGCTAGCAAACCTCCCCGCAAGGATATTTGTCCCACTCTGGTTCAGGTGCAACCCGTCCGACTTGTACAAGTCCCACCTTCCCCAGAAGCAGGCTCAGTGATCCAGGAAACTAAAGCCCTCCCTCCTGCACCAACTCTTTAGCCACGCATTCATCTGCTCTATCCTCCTATTCCTATACTCACTAGCACGTGGCTCTTTAATCTGCTACCTAGCTCCCTAAATTCTTGCTGCAGGACCTCATCCCTCTTCCTACCCATGTCATTGGTCCCAATGTGAACCACGACCTCTGACTGTTCACCCTCCCCCTTCAGAATGCCCTGCAGCCGTTCAGTGACATCCTTGACCCTGGCACCAGGGTGGCAACAAACCATCCTGGAGTCATGTCTACGGCCACAGAAACGTCTATCTGTACCCCTTACGATAGAATCCCCTACCACTATTGCTCTCCCACTCTTTTTCCTCCCTTCCTGAGCAGCAGAAGCACCCCTTGTGCCGGGAAGTTGGCTGCTGCTGCCTTCCTCTGGTAAGTCATCCCCCTCAACAGTATCCAAATCGGGATACCTGTTTGAGAGGGGGATGGCCACAGGGGTGCCCTGCACTACCTGCCTGCCTCTACTGCTCTGCCTGATGGTCACCCATTTCCCTTCTGCCTGTGCAGCCCTTACCTGCAGTGTGACCAACTCACTAAACGTGTTATCCACGACCCTCTCAGCATCGTGAATGCTCCAAAGCCCATCCATCCGCAGCTCCAGCGCTGCAATGCGGTCTGCTAGTAGCCGCAGCTGGATGCATTTCTGGCACACGTGGTCATCAGGGACACCGGCAGTGTCCCTGAATTCCCACATAGAGCAAGAGGAGCATAACATGGGGCTGGGCTCTCCTGGCATGACTTACCCTTTAATTAATTTAAATTAATTCACTATCACCAATTAAAGATAAACTCTAAGGTGCTCGTATGGTTTACCAACAGTCCCTGCTACACCAGAAAAGACCTTAGCAACTATAAACTACAGAGTTAAAGTTTAAAAAAGTGAAATATTCACCAACCAATCACTTACCTGCTCCCTGGTGACGTCACACTCAGATAACCTTTTACCTCTCTCCCCGCTGCTGAGTTGGTCGGGCCTCGCCTCGCTCCTCCTTTTATAGTGCCGCCTCGGTGCTCTCCTGGTCCGATCTGGTCGGGCCTCGCCTCGCTCCTCCTTTTATACTGCCGCCTCGGTGCTCTCCTGGTCCGATCTGGTCGGGCCTCGCCTCGCTCTTCCTTTTATACTGCCGCCTCGGTGCTCTCCTGGTCCGTGAACCCAGTCCTTCACACGGTACAATATCCGCTTCCGCGGATTGAAGATATTTTCGCCTCGCTATCTGGAGGGAAACGCTTCACTAAGATTGATCTGGCCCAGGCGTACCTGCAAATGGAGGTAGAAGAAGCCTCAAAACAGTACCTCACGATCAACACTCATAAAGGTCTCTACCAATACAACCGGCTGGTGTTCGGGGTAGCATCAGCTCCGGCTATTTGGCAAAGGGCAATGGATCAAGCCCTGCAAGGGATTCCAGGGACCAAGTGTTATTTGGATGACATCCTGGTCACGGGCGAAAATGAGAGTGCTCACCTTGCCAACCTGAAGCAGGTGCTCACTAGATAGAAGGAATATGGGCTCCGAGCAAACCGCCACAAATGCGAGTTTTTCCAGAAGCAGATCTCGTATTGTGGCCACGTTATTGATGAAGAGGGGTTACATAAGTCCCCTGAAAAGATTGAGGCAGTAGTCAAGGCTCCAGCACCGGAAAATGTGTCACAACTGAGGTCGCTCCTCGGGCTGGTGAACTACTATCATAAGTTCTTGCCGAATTTGTCTACAGTACTACACCTACTGAACACCCTACTGCAAGCGGGGGTACCATGGAAGTGGAATGACGAATGTAAACGAGCTTTCCAGAAGTGCAAAGAATTGATCACATCAAAAGAGGTGTTGGCTCATTTCAACCCAGCACTACCAATTCGGTTGGCGTGTGATGCATCACCCTATGGCATTGGAGCGGTGCTGTCGCACAAGTTCCCGGATGGCTCAGAGAGGCCGGTAGCCTTTGCGTCTCGGTCACTAACCTCAGCCGAGCATAACTACGCCCAGATTGACAGGGAGGCCCTCAGCCTAGTGTGGGGAGTGAAAAAGTTCAACCACTATCTGCACGGGCAGAAGTTCACCTTGCTGACGGACCACCAACCACTTGTCTCCATCTTTAATCCAAAGAAGGGCGTGCCAGTGATGACTGCGCAATGGCTACAAAGATGGTCGCTTTTTCTAGGGGCGAACCAATATGAAATCGAGTATAAGGGCACGAAACAGCATGGAAACGCTGATGGGCTATCATGCCTGCCACTGCCTACTGCGGAGGAAGCACCAGCAGTGGACCCTGTCGAAATATTTCATTCAACTATAATTGAACGCTTGCCAGTAACTAACGCTGATATAGAGAAGGAGACCCGAAATGATTCGACACTGTCTCGGGTATATGACTTGACAGTGAAGGGATGGCTAACACATGGCGACTCACAGTTGCCAGCATTCTCATCCAGAAGAGAACAGCTGTCAGTATGCCAGGGGGCCTTGATGTGTGTATCCCGAGTGGTAATTCCACCCAAGTTAAGGGAGAGAGTGCTCAATGAGCTTCACGAAGGCCATCTGGGAGGGGTGAAAATGAAAAGCCTTGCTAGGGCTTATGTGTGGTGGCCGGGGATCGATCAGCAAATCGAGGACCAGACAAAGAGCTGCTCAGGATGCCAGAAGGTCCAAAATGCACCACCACATGCCCCTCTACACCCATGGGAGTGGCCCTCATCTCCATGGCAACGGGTGCATATTGATTTTGCTGGTCCATTCATGGACTCAATGTTTTTAATAGCCGTGGATGCGCACTCGAAATGGCCTGAGGTGATCAAAATGTCGTCCACCACCACGGAGAAAACTATTGCAGTCCTACGGACCATATTTGCCAGGAACGGCTTGCCAGAGCAGGTTTGCTCTGATAACGGACCACAGTTTGTGTCCGAAGAGTTTCGAAGATTCATGAAAAGGAATGGGGTAAGGCATTACACATCTGCCCCATATCATCCAGCCACAAATGGATTGGCTGAGAGGTTCGTACAAACCTTTAAGAAAGCAGTAAGGGCCATGTGCGATGACGACATTCCACTGCAGCATAAGGTGGACAATTTCCTATTAGCCTACAGAAATGCGACACATGCAGTCACCAACCAGACCCCGGCCATGATGTTCTTTAACCGAAGGCTGAGATCTCATCTGGATTTGCTCAGACCAAATGTACGAAGAGATGTTGAGAATAAGCAATTCCAGCACATCAATGAGAAGCCGACAAGGAGCTTCAATGTAGGGCAACCAGTCTTGGCCCGCGACTACCGAACAGAGAAATGGCAACCAGGAACGATATGCACACGGCAGGGGCCACTAATGTACACAGTGGATGTTGGGGGGAACATTGTGAGACGCCATGTCGACCAGATCCTAGAGTCACAGGAACGAGTCAACCCCATGTCTCGCGCACCTGGTGATGAACCCGACATACAGGTAGCATCTACCCCAGAAACAGTAGCATCGGAAGCTGATGAACCAACTGACGACAAGGGGCCTCCGCACCAAGAACAAGACATTCAGGAAAGGCGCTATCCAGAAAGGATCAGGAAGCCGCCCCAAAGACTGAATTTATAAATGGACTATTTTCAGTTAATGTGCATGTTAAAAGTGTTAATTGTTAAATGAATGTTATGGTACTGTCAATCTAAAAGGGGAGGAATTGTAGTGTATGTACCTTTAAGGGGAGAACTACTTTTTACAGCTCCTGTATACTGTAGTACCGGTAGTGACCACACCTATATATAAACCCTGAGTAGGGATCTGTACAATTAGTTTTAGAGTAACCCTCATCCAGTAAATACCTGTTGATTGTTCCTGCAGTCTCGTGTCTAGTTATTGAAGGACACACAACATCAAAAATACACGGATCTAACAGTGGCAATCGAGACAATGCATCTGCCAGCGCCATTTCTTTTCTTGGCCGGTATTTTAATTCGAAGTCATCACTTTGGAGTCTTAACAGTAACCTTTGCAGTCTTGCTGGGGCCTTGTTTAGGTTTTTCTTGTAAATTTGTTCGAGTGGACGATGGTCACTCTCTACCTCGAATTTTCTCCCGTATAAGTAGGTGTGGAACTTTTCGCATCCGTATACTACTGCCAATAGCTCTCTTTCGATGTTTGCGTATCTTGTCTCTGCTGATAAGAACCTAAGAACATAAGAAATAGGAGCAGGAGTAGGCCAATCGGCCCCTCGAGCCTGCTCCGCCATTCAATAAGATCATGGCTGATCTGATCCTAACCGCCAATCCACTATCACAGAACCATCTCCTGAATCTAACAGAATTAGACACACGATGTCAATGCCTTCGATGCGAAAGCTATTGGTTTTCCTTCCTGCACGAGGGCTGCCCCTAGCCCCCTGGTAGAGGCATCTACCTGTAGGGTGACAGGTTTTTTTCTATCATAATAAGACAGGCTGGTTTCTTTACATAATAATTCCTTTAGGTGTTAGAATTTCTCTCATGGGATTCTGACCATTGGTATTCGGTGTCTTCTTTTAGTAATTCTCTTAGGTTCGCTGTGTAGTCTGACATGTTCGGGATGAAAGAGCTCATATACTGGACCAAGCCAAGGTAGCTTCTCAGCTCCTTCTTGTCGTTTGGAGGTTTCATCTCTGCTATCGCCTCGACCTTTTCAGGATTAGGCTTGACACTCTCCGGTGTGTAGATCATGCCAAAGAATTTGCATTTTGTACTTTTAACGATGCACTTCTCGGCATTCAGCTTGATGCCAGCCATTCTGGTGCGCTCCATGGCCTCGTGCAAGTGCACGTCATGGTCTCTTTCATTTGTTCCGTAAACTTGGATGTCATCAGCGATTCCAATGGCTCCTTCACAGCCTTTGTATGTTTCATCGATCTTTTGTTGGAAGATGTCTTGGCTGACTTTCAACCCGAATGGCAGCCGCAGGAATTTATAACGCCCCAATGATGTATTAAAATTCATCAGGTTAGTTGATTCTTCGTCCAGTTTGACGTTCCAGTAGCCGTTTCTGGCATCCAGTTTGGAGAAGACTTTGGCTCCTGCCAGTGCTGGTGTGATTTCTTCTAATGTTGGTGTGGGGTAGTGGTCCCGCTTTATTACCTGGTTTAAGTCTTTGGGGTCCAGACAGATTCTGAGCCGCCCGTTCGGCTTTTCCCGTACCACAATCGAGTTTACCCAGTCTGTGGGTTCAGTGACCTTTGCGATTATTTCTTTCTCTTCCATTTCTTTTAGTTCGGTGTATAATTTTTCTTTTAGCTCGATGGGTATTTTTCTTGGAGCGTGGATGACGGGTTTTACCTCTGGATCTATTGTTATTTGGTACTTGAGCTCTCCGAAGCATCCTACAGTGTCATCAAAACACTCTGGATACATGTCCATCAAATGTTTCGTGTCCATGATTTGTGGACGATTTTCCAGTGGGGTGGTGCTGTCGACTTTCAGTGATGTTTTTGTTAGTTCGTGGTTTACCGAGATTAACCCCAGCTTCCCGCAGCTATTTAATCCCAGCATCGCCAGTCCCTCTGATTCGGTCACATAGAACATGCAATTGATGTTTCTGCTTTTGTGTGTTCCTTTTATATAGGTTGTTCCGAGTTGTCTGATCCCGCTCCCCCCATACGCTGTCAGCGTGACGTTGTTTGCTTTTAAACATCCTCTTTTCGGGTATCTATCTTCGCCCAAGTTTTCGGGGAAGATCCTCTGGTATAGCCTCAGTGGAAGGATGTTGCTCTGAGCTGCTGTGTCCAACTTTACTTTTAGATTGACGGTTGTAGGCTGTCCTTCGATCCTCTTTTTAATCTGGATGATAGTGTGCCATTCTTTCTTTGGGGTGCTTTCCGCTCTGGAGGTTTCGTGTAAGAGAACCTTTATGGTTTCAATGTTCAGAGCTTTGTCGTACCCGCAGTCTTCGTCATCTTGCTCACCCATGGTATGGATTTTGTTTTTCTTTTGTTGGTTCTGTTGTCCACCTCTGCTTTTGGTGTGTAGCCCCTCTCTTTTAGCTCTGCACATCTTTTGCCAGTGGTTTGCTTTACCACACGTGTTGCAGCTTGTTCCATACGCTGGGCATTTTCTTCTGTCTGTGTAGTCGTGTTGTCTTCCGCAGTTTCTACACGTATTCTTCCCGCTGTCATATACTTGTTTTTGTGTGCTGTGCTTTTTGCACACTGCATCTACCCTGTGATCCGGTTCGGGAGTTGTCCGCACGTCAGCCATATGAGTAGTCAGCGTTTTCATCTGTTGTTTTGTGGCTTCGTGAGCCCTCGCTCTATCTATGGCTTCTGATATTCCGAGCTTTTCTTTTCCTATTAGTTCTTTTTGCACTTCTATATGTGCTGATCCCCATATTAATTGGTCTACCAGCCTTTCTTCTAGTTCCGTAAACTTGCATTTGCTGGCTTCGTTTTTTAATCTCGTCAGGAAATTGTCAGCCGTTTCACCAGGTTCCTGTTTTAAGCTTTGGAATTTATACCTGTGTATGCGCTGGTTTGATTTAGGCTCGAGATGGCTACTGAACTTTTCATAAATCTCCGTAGGGTTCATTTTATCCTCTTCGGATAAACTCCAGCTGTTGTAGCGATCTAAGCCTTTTTCTCCCGCCCACAGTAGAATGTAGCTGACTTTTCAGGAAACTTTTAAATGTAAGCTCGCATTTTTGCTTAAATTCCCGGAAAGCTTCCACGATATCGTCGGCTTCCCAGTTCATGATGGGGAGCATATTCGCGGTCAGTGCATTGGACGCCGCCATTTTAGCTGCCCGAACGATTCATGGTTAAAACGCTGCAGAGTTTAATTTTAAATTTCTTTCTTCAATCTGATATCATTTTTATTTGCGTAAGTTTTACTCACTTATACCGCTGCCACCATGTTATGTCTTCTAGCGCTCTTAGTGCTTTGTAAAGACGACTCTGGACTCGGTAGTTTGTAATTATCAACTACTGTTTTATTTGTGTTGTAAATGGTTGCGTGCCGCATGGTGCGGAGTGATATTTCCAAAAACCCTTGTGCGGCACCTGCGTACTGCTTTCCCAGCATCGTAGTGCTGCTACACTTGATTTGAGTGTTAGTACACTTGTACAATGTAGTCCCAACATAACTATGTAACACCCCGTCTCACTGTTCAGGAGGGATATTAAACCGAGGCCCCATCTCACTGTTCAGGGGGGATGTTAAACCGAGGCCCCGTCTCCCTGTTCAGGGGTTGTTAAACCGAGGCTCTGTCTCCCTGTTCAAGGGGGATGTTAATCCGAGGCCCCGTCTCCCTGTTCGGAGGGATTTTAAACCGAGGCCCCGTCTCCCTGTTCAGGGGGTGGTTAAGCCGAGGCCCCGTCTCCCTGTTCAGTGGGATGTTCAACCGCGGCCCCGTCTCCCTGTTCAGGGGGGATGTTAAACCGAGTCCCTGTCTCTCTGTTCAGGGGGGATGTTAAACCGAGGCCCCGTCTCTCTGTTCAGGGGAATGTTAAACTGAGGCACGGTCTTCCTGTTCAGGGAAATGTTAAACTGAGGCCCTTCTCCCTGTTCAGGGGGAATGTTAAACTGAGGCCCCGTCTCCCTGTTCAGGGGGGATGTTAAACCGAGGCCCCGTCTCCCTGTTCAGGGGGGATGTTAAACTGAGGCCCCGTCTCCCTGTTCGGAGGGATTTTAAGCCGAGGCCCCGTCTCCCTGTTCAGTGGGATGTTCAACCGCGGCCCCGTCTCCCTGTTCAGGGGGGATGTTAAACCGAGTCCCTGTCTCTCTGTTCAGGGGGGCTGTTAATCCGAGTCCCCGTCTCCCTGTTCAGGGGGGATGTTAAACCGAGGCCTCGTCTCTATGTTCAGAGTGATGTTAAACCGAGGCCTCGTCTCCCTGTTCAGGGAAATGTTAAACTGAGGCCCTTCTCCCTGTTCAGGGGGAATGTTAAACTGGGGCCCCGTCTCCCTGTTCAGGGGGGATGTTAAACCGAGGCCCCGTCTCCCTGTTCAGGGGGGATGTTAAACCGAGGCCCCGTCTCTATGTTCAGAGTGATGTTAAACCGAGGCCTCGTCTCCCTGTTCAGAGTGATGTTAAACCGAGGCCTCGTCTCTATGTTCAGGGGGATGTTAAACCGAAGCCCCGTCTCCCTGTTCAGGGGATGTTAAACCGAGGCCCCGTCTCCCTGTTCAGGGAGGATGTTAAACCGAGGCCCCGTCTCTCTGTTCAGGGGGGATGTTAAACCAAGGCCCCGTCTCCCTGTTCAGGGGGGGATGTTAAACCGAGGCCCCGTCTCCCTGTTCAGGGGGGATGTTAAACTGAGGCCTCGTCTCTATGTTCAGGGGGAATGTTAAACCGAGGCCCCGTCTCCCTGTTCAGGGGATGTTAAACCGAGGCCCCGTCTCCCTGTTCAGGGGGGATGTTAAACCGAGGCCCCGTCTCCCTGTTCAGGGGGGATGTTAAACTGAGGCCCCGTCTCCCTGTTCAGGGGGATGGTAAACCGAGGCCCCGTCTCCCTGTTCAGGGAGGATGTTAAACCGAGGCCCCGTCTCACTCTTCGGCGGGATGTTAAGCCGAGGCCCCGTCTCCCTGTTCAGTGAGGATGTTAAACCGAGGCCCCGTCCCCCTGTTCAGGGAAATGTTAAACTGAGGCCCTTCTCCCTGTTCAGGGGGAATGTTAAACTGAGGCCCCGTCTCCCTGTTCAGGGGGGATGTTAAACCGAGGCCCCGTCTCCCTGTTCAGGGGGGATGTTAATCCAAGGCCTCGTCTCTATGTTCAGGGGGAATGTTAAACCAAGGCCCCGTCTCCCTGTTCAGGGGATGTTAAACCGAGGCCCCGTCTCCCTGTTCAGGGAGGATGTTAAACCGAGGCCCCGTCTCTCTGTTCAGGGGGGATGTTAAACCAAGGCCCCGTCTCCCTGTTCAGGGGGGGATGTTAAACCGAGGCCCCGTCTCCCTGTTCAGGGGGGATGTTAAACTGAGGCCCCGTCTCCCTGTTCAGGGGGATGGTAAACCGAGGCCCCGTCTCCCTGTTCAGGGGGGATGTTAATCCAAGGCCTCGTCTCTATGTTCAGGGGGAATGTTAAACCGAGGCCCCGTCTCCCTGTTCAGGGGGGATGTTAATCCAAGGCTTCGTCTCTATGTTCAGGGGGAATGTTAAACCGAGGCCCCGTCTCCCTGTTCAGGGGATGTTAAACCGAGGCCCCGTCTCCCTGTTCAGGGGGGATGTTAAACCGAGGCCCCGTCTCCCTGTTCAGGGGGGATGTTAAACCGAGGCCCCGTCTCTCTGTTCAGGGGGGATGTTAAACCAAGGCCCCGTCTCCCTGTTCAGGGGGGGATGTTAAACCGAGGCCCCGTCTCCCTGTTCAGGGGGGATGTTAAACTGAGGCCCCGTCTCCCTGTTCAGGGGGGATGTTAAACTGAGGCCCCGTCTCCCTGTTCAGGGGGATGGTAAACCGAGGCCCCGTCTCCCTGTTCAGGGAGGATGTTAAACCGAGGCCCCGTCTCCCTGTTCAGGGGGATTTTAAACCAAGGCCCCGTCTCACTCTTCGGCGGGATGTTAAGCCGAGGCCCCGTCTCCCTGTTCAGTGAGGATGTTAAACCGAGGCCCCGTCTCACTGTTCAGGGGGGATGTTAAACCGAGGCCCCGTCTCCCTGTTCAGGGGGATGTTAAACCGAGACCCCGTCTCTCTGTTCAGGGAGATGTTAAACCGAGACCCCGTCTCCCTGTTCAAGGGGATGTTAAACCGAGGCCCCATCTCCCTGTTCAGGGGGATGTTAAACCAAGGCCCCATCTCCCTGTTCAGGGGGTATGAAAAGACTTGCATTTCTATAGCGCCTTTCACAACCTCAGGACGTCCCAAAATGCTTGACAGCCAATGACGTACTTTTTGAAGTGTAGTCACTGTTGTAATGTGGGAAACGCAGCAGCCAGTTTGCGCACAGCAAGCTCCCACAAAAAGCAATGCGATAATGACCAGATCATCTCTTTTAGTGATACAATAGCAAAATACTGCGGGTGCTGGAAATCTGAAATAACAACAGAAAACACTGGAAAAACTCAGCAGGCCAGGCAGCATCCGTGGAGAGAGAAACAGAGTTAACGTTTCAGGTCGAAGACCCTTCGTCAGAACTGGAAAAAAAGCAGGAAATGAGGCAGATTTAAAAGCAAGTTTAGGGGCTGGGAAATGGGGGAGGGGATGAAAGAACAAAAGGGAAGGTCTGTGATAGGATGGAAGGCAGGAGAAGTAAAGAGACATTAAGAGATATTCAAGGCGAGAGGAGATGGTAATGGGACAGGTATAGAAACAAAGGATGGCTCTTGATGAAGTGTGAATTGCGCTGGCAGAATGGAAGACAGCTGCCATGTGGGAGAGAAGAAAAGGCACAAACCAAAAGTGTGGATAAAAAATATAGATATGTGATAGGGGCCGAGGTTATGATCTGAAATTGTTGAACTCTATGTTGAGTCCAGAAGGCTGTAAAGTGCCTAATCGAAAGATGAGGTGCTGTTCCTCGAGTTTACGCTGAACTTCAGTGGAACAATGCAAGAGGCCGAGGATGGTGAGGTCTGAGTGGGAGTGGAGTGGAGAATTAAAATGACAGGCGACCGGAAGCTCGGGGTCACCCTTACGGACTGAACGGAGGTGTTTCGCAAAGCAGTCACCCAATCTGCGTTTGGTCTCCCCAATGTAGAGGAGGCCACATTGTGAGCAGCGAATACAGTATACTAGATTGGAAGAAGTACAAGTAAATCGCTGTTTCATCTGGAAGGGGTGTTTGGGGCCCTGGACAGTGGGAAGGGGGGAGGTATAAGGGCAGGTGTTGCATCTCCTGCGCTTGCACGGGAAGGTGCTGGGCGAAGGGGAAGGGGTGCTGGGGGTGATAGAGGAGTGGACTGGGGGCTCCAAGTAGGACTGCAACAAAGAGTGTTCCACATATCTTGCTTGCTTGCAGATGATACAAAGCTGGGTGGGCGTGTGTGCTGTGAGGAGGATGCCGTGAAACTCCAGTATGATTTGGACAGGTTGGGTGATTGGGCAGAAGCATGGCAGATGCAATATACGTGGATAAATGTGAGGTTATCCACTTTGGTGTCAAAAACAGGAAGACAGACTATTATCTGAATGGCAATAGATTGGGAGAAGGCGAAGTGCAACGAGACCTGGGTGTCCTTGTGCACCAGTTGCTGAAGGTAAGCATGCAGGTGCAGCAGGTGGTTAAGAAGGCAAATGGTATGTTGGCCTTCGTAGCAAGAGGGTTCGAGTACAGGAACAAGGATGTCTTGCTGCAGTTGTACAGGGCATTGGTGAGACCACACCTTGAGTATTGTGTGCCGTTTTGGTCGCCTTATCTGAGGAAGGATGTTCTTGCCATAGAGGGAGTGCAGCGAAGATTCACCAGGCTGTTACCTGGGATGGCAGGAATGACGTATGAGGAGAGATTGGGTCGATTGGGCTTATACTCGCTGGAGTTTAGAAGAATGAGAGGGGATCGCATTGAAACTTATAAAATTCTAACAGGGCTAGACAGACTAGATGCAGGAAGGGTGTTCCCGATGGTGGGGGAGTCCAGAACCAGGGGTCACAGTCTAAGGATAAGGGGTAAGCCATTTAGGACTGAGATGAGGAGGAATTTCTTCACCCAGAGAGTGGTGAACCTGTGGAATTCTCTACCACACAAGGCAGTTGAGGCCAATTCATTAAATATATTCAAGAAGGAGTTAGATATATTTCTTAAAGCTAAAGGGATCAAGGGATATGGGGAGATGGCAGGGAAAGGGTACTGAATTTGGATGATCAGCCATGATCTCATTGAATGGAGGAGCAGGCTCGAGGGGTCGAATGGCCTACTCCTGCTCCTATCTTCTATGTATCTATGTGTGGACCCAGAAACACTCCTCCACCCCTCCCCACTCTCGACACAGCCGTTTTTACCATGACCCTTCCTGTATCTACTCCTGGAAATCGGAGAGTTTTAATCATCACTCAGGCTCAAACTGACAACTTGATGGAGTTTGTGTTGAGGGGATGACATGGTCGCCCCCCCTCGCTCTCCCTGTCCCCCTCACCGAATATCCCCCCCGCCCCCCCCACCGACTGCTGCCGATCTCTCTCTGAACTTTGGACCAGCCCCTCCCAGTAATGTGAGAATTTGCATCAGATGACAGGAAAGAACATAACTTCCTGATAAACCAATTTACTGTGCAGTGTAAGTAATGCATAAAGATGACTCCGATAAAGAACTGGTTTAAGGTCAGTGAGAGAGAGGGTGAAAAACAGAATCAGAAACAGAGAGACAGTTACAGAAAGAGAGAGAGACACACAGATACAGAAAGCGAGAGAGAGACACACAGGAGAGCGAGAAGGGAGCAGGAGAAGGGGATTAGGAGAAGGGTTCCAGGCAAGGAGGAGAGAGGGTTCAGGAGAGGGGAGAAAGGGTTCAGGAGAAGGGAATAGTGTTTCACGAGAGGGGGAGGAGAGATGGGGTTTGAGGAGAGTGGGAGGAGAGATGGGGGTTCAGGAGAGCTGGTGGAGAGTTGGAGGTTGAGGAGAGGGAGGAGAGATGGGGTTTCAGGAGAGGGGGAGGAGAGATGGGGTTGAAGAGAGGAGGAGGAAAGATGGGGGTTCAGGTTGGCTGGTGGACAGTTGGGTCTTGAGGAGAGAGGGAGGAGAGATGAGGTTTCAGGAGAGAGCGAGGAGAGATGGGGGTTGAGGAGAGGAGCAGGAGAGATGGGGGTTCAGGAGAGGGGGAGGAGAGATGGGGGTTGAGGAGAGGGGTAGGAGATATGGGGGTTGAGGAGAGGAGCAGGAGAGATGGGCGTTCAGGAGAGGGGAGGAGAGATGGGGGTTCAGGAGAGGGGGAGGAGAGATGGGGTTCAGGAGAGGAGGAGGAGAGATGGGGGTTCAGGAGAGGGGGAGGAGAGATGGGGGTTGAGGAGAGGGGTAGGAGACATGGGGTTGAGGAGAGGGGGAGGAGAGATGGGGGTTCAGGAGAGGGGGAGGAGAGATGGGGGTTCAGGAGAGGGGGAGGAGAGATGGGGTTGAGGAGAGGGGTAGGAGACATGGGGTTGAGGAGAGGGGGAGGAGAGATGGGGTTGAGGAGAGGGGTAGGAGACATGGGGTTGAGGAGAGGGGGAGGAGAGATGGGGGTTCAGGAGAGGGGGAGGAGAGATGGGGTTCAGGAGAGGAGGAGGAGAGATGGGGGTTCAGGAGAGGGGGAGGAGAGATGGGGGTTCAGGAGAGGGGGAGGAGAGATGAGGGTTGAGGAGAGAGGGAGGAGAGATGGGGGTTCAGGAGAGGGGAGGAGAGATGGGGGTTCAGGAGAGGGGGAGGAGAGATGAGGGTTCAGGAGAGGGGGAGGAGAGATGGGGGTTCAGGAGAGGGGGAGGAGAGATGAGGGTTCAGGAGAGAGGGAGGAGAGATGGGGGTTCAGGAGAGAGGAGGAGAGATGGGGGTTCAGGAGAGGGGTTGGAGAGATGGGGGTTCAGGAGAGGGGGAGGAGAGATGAGGGTTCAGGAGAGAGGAGGAGAGATGGGGGTTCAGGAGAGGGGAGGAGAGATGGGGGTTCAGGAGAGGGGGAGGAGAGATGAGGGTTCAGGAGAGGGGGAGGAGAGATGGGGGTTCAGGAGAGGGAGAGGAGAGATGGGGTTGAGGAGAGGATGAGGAGAGATTGGGGTTCAGGAGAGGATGAGGAGAGATGGGGGTTCAGGAGAGGGGGAGGAGAGATGGGGTTGAGGAGAGGATGAGGAGAGATGGGGGTTCAGGAGAGGATGAGGAGAGATGGGGTTCAGGAGAGGGGGAGGAGATATGGGGGTTCAGGAGAGGGGGAGGAGAGATGGGGTTGAGGAGAGGGGGAGGAGAGATGGGGGTTCAGGAGAGGGGGAGGAGAGATGGGGGTTCAGGAGAGGGGGAGGAGAGATGGGGGTTTGAGGAGAGCGGGAGGAGAGATGGGGGTTGAGGGGAGTGGGAGGAGAGATGGGGGTTCAGGAGAGGAGGAGGAGAGATTGGGGTTCAGGAGAGGAGGAGGAGAGATGGGGGTTCAGGAGAGGGGGAGGAGAGATGAGGGTTCAGGAGAGGGGGAGGAGAGATGGGGGTTCAGGAGAAAGGGAGGAGAGATGGGGGTTCAGGAGAGGGGGAGGAGAGATGGGGGTTCAGGAGAGGGGGAGGAGAGATGGGCGTTCAGGAGAGAGGGAGGAGAGATGGGCGTTCAGGAGAGAGGTAGGAGATATAGGGGTTCAGGAGAGGGGGAGGAGAGATGTGGGTTCAGGAGAGAGGTAGGAGATATAGGGGTTCAGGAGAGGGGGAGGAGAGATGAAGGTTCAGGAGAGGATGAGGAGAGATGGGGGTTCAGGAGATGGGGAGGAGAGATGGGTGTTCAGGAAAGGGGGAGGAGAGATGGGGGTTCAGGAGAGGGGGAGGAGAGATGGGGGTTCAGGAGAGGGGGAGGAGAGATGGGGGTTTGAGGAGAGGGGGAGGAGAGATGGGGGTTGAGGAGAGGTGGAGGAGAGATTGGGGTTCAGGAGAGGAGGAGGAGAGATGGGGGTTCAGGAGAGTGGGAGGAGAGATGAGGGTTCAGGAGAAAGGGAGGAGAGATGGGGGTTCAGGAGAGGGGGAGGAGAGATGGGGGTTCAGGAGAGAGGGAGGAGAGATGGGGGTTCAAGAGAGTGGGAGGAGAGATGGGGGTTCAGGAGAGGATGAGGAGAGATGGGGGTTCAGGAGAGGGGGAGGAGAGAAGGGGGTTCAGGAGAGAGGGAGGAGAGATGGGGGTTCAAGAGAGTGGGAGGAGAGATGGGGGTTCAGGAGAGAGGTAGGAGATATAGGTGTTCAGGAGAGGGGAGGAGAGATGAAGGTTCAGGAGAGGATGAGGAGAGATGGGGGTTCAGGAGATGGGGAGGAGAGATGGGTGTTCAGGAGAGGGGGAGGAAAGATGGGGTTGAGGAGAGGGGGAGGAGAGATGGGGGTTCAGGAGAGGGGGAGGAGAGATGGGGGTTCAGGAGAGGGGGAGGAGAGATGGGGGTTCAGGAGAGGGGGAGGAGAGATGGGGGTTCAGGAGAGGGGGAGGAGAGATGGGGGTTGAGGAGAGGAGGAGGAGAGATTGGGGTTCAGGAGAGGAGGAGGAGAGATGGGGGTTCAGGAGAGTGGGAGGAGAGATGAGGGTTCAGGAGAAAGGGAGGAGAGATGGGGGTTCAGGAGAGGGGGAGGGGAGAAGGGGGTTCAGGAGAGAGGGAGGAGAGATGGGGGTTCAGGAGAGGGGGAGGGGAGAAGGGGGTTCAGGAGAGGGGGAGGAGAGATGGGAGTTCAGGAGAGGGGGAGGAGAGATGGGAGTTCAGGAGAGGGGGAGGAGAGATGGGGGCTCAGGAGTGAGGGAGGAGAGATGGGGGTTCAGGAGAGGGGGAGGGGAGAAGGGGGTTCAGGAGAGGGGGAGGAGAGATGGGAGTTCAGGAGAGGGGGAGGAGAGATGGGAGTTCAGGAGAGGGGGAGGAGAGATGGGGGCTCAGGAGTGAGGGAGGAGAGATGGGGGTTCAGGAGAGGATGAGGAGAGATGGGGGTTCAGGAGAGGGGGAGGAGAGATGAAGGTTCAGGAGAGGATGAGGAGAGATGGGGTTCAGGAGAGAGGGAGGAGAGATGGGGGTTCAGGAGAGAGGGAGTAGAGGTGAGGGTTCAGGAGAGGGGGAGGAGAGATGAAGGTTCACGAGAGGATGAGGAGAGATGGGGGTTCAGGAGAGAGGGAGGAGAGATGGGGGTTCAGGAGAGAGGGAGGAGAGATGGGGGTTCAGGAGGGAGGGAGGAGAGATGGGGGTTCAGGAGAGGGGAAGGAGAGATGGGGGTTGAGGAGAGGGAGTGGAGAGATGGGGTTGAGCAGAACGGGCGGTATCACATTGACAGCGTGTTATAGCCTCACCCACGACCCCCCAACCACCCGAAATTGGACTGATTATCAGTCGGGGCGTGTAACGTGCCCGTAGCATACCATGCCAAGACTTGACTAGTCAACCTAATTGGCCTGGGTTTTTTAATCTGTTTTCTCGCCTCTCCTGGGAGTTCACATGGTTTCGGGTGGGGTGCGGAGTGTATATATTGTGATAGAAATATAGAAACAGAGACATAGAAGATAGGAGCAGGAGTAGGCCATTCGGCCCCTCGAGCCTTTTCTACCATTTAATGAGATCATGGCTGATCATCCAAACTCAGTACCCTGTCCCTGCCTTCTCCCCATATCACTTGATCCCTTTAGCCTTAAGAAATATATCCAACTCCTTCTTGAATATATTTAATGAATTGGCCTCAACTGCCTTGTGTGGTAGAGAATTCCACAGGTTCACCACTCTCTGGGTGAAGAAATTCCTCCTCATCTCAGTCCTAAATGGCTTACCCCTTAACCTTAGTCTGTGACCCCTGGTTCCGGACTCCACCGCCATCAGGAACATCCTTCCTGCATCTAGTCTGTCTAGTCCTGTTAGAATTTTATAAGTTTCAATGAGATCTCCTCTCATTCTTCCAAACTCTAGTGAATATAAGCCTAATCGACCCAAGCTCTCTTCATAAGTTATTCCTGCCATCCCAGGTATCAGTCTGGTGAATCTTCGCTGCACTGCCTCCATGGCAAGAACATCCTTCCTCAGATAAGGGGACCAAAACTGCACACAATACTCAAGGTATAGTCTCACCATGGCCCTGTACAACTGCAGCAAGACATCCTTGCTCCTGTACTCGAATTCTCTCGATATGAAGGCCAACATACCATTTGCCTTCTTAACCGCCTGCTGCAACTGCATGCTTACCTTCAGCGACTGGTGCACAAGGACACCCAGGTCTCATTGCACTTCCCCTTTTCCCAATCTATTGCCGTTCAGATAATAATCTGTCTTCCTGTTTTTGCCACCAAAGTGGATAACCTCACATTTATCCACATTATACTGCATCTGCCATGCATCTGCCCAATCACCCGACCTGTCCAAAACATACTGGAGTTTCTCTGCATCCTCCTCACAGCACACACGCCCACCCAGCTCTGTGTTGTCTGCAAACTTGGAGATATTACATCTAGTCCCCTCGTCTAGATCATTGTGAATAGCTGGGGTCCTAGCACCAATCCCTGCTGTACCCCACTAGTCACTGCCTGCCACTCGGAAAAAGATCCATTTATTCCAACTCTTTGCTTCCTGTCTGCCAACCAGTTCTCTATCCAAGTCAGTACCTTACCCCCAATCCCATATACTTTAACTTTCCACGCTAATCTCTTATGCGGTTCCTTATCGAAAGCCTTCTGAAAGTCCAAATACACCACATCCACTGGTTCTCCCTTATCTATTCTATGAGTTACATCCTCAAAAAATTCCGGTAGATTAGTCAAGCGTGATTTACCTTTTGTAAATCCATGTTGACTTTGTCCGATCCTGTCACTGTTTTCCAAGTGCTCTGCTATTACAACTTTTATAATGGACTCTAGCATTTTCCCCACTACTGATGTCAGGCTTACTGGTCTATAATTCCCCGTTTTCTCTCTACCACCTTTTTTAAGTGTAAGAAGTCACACAACACCAGGTTATAGTCCAACAGTTTTATTTGAAATCACAAGCTTTCGGAGCGCTGCTCCTTCGTCAGGTGACCTTTTTTAAGCAGTGGGGTTACATTAGCTACCCTCCAATCCATGGGAACTGTTCCAGAGTCTATAGAATTTTGGAAGATGACCAGCAATGCATCTACTCTTTCTAGGGCCACTTCCTTAAGTTCCCTAGGATGTAGATTATCAGGCCCTGGGGATTTATCGGCCTTCAATCCCATCAATTCCCCTAACACCATGTCCCTACAAATACTGATTTCATTCAATTCCTCCCTCTCATTAGACCCTATGTTCCCCGACATCTCTGGGAGGTTATTTGTGTCCTCCTTTGTGAAGACAGAACCAAAGTATGCATTTAATTGGTCTGCCATTTATTTGTTCCCCATTATAAATTCCCCTGATTCTGACTGCAAGGGACCTACGCTTGACTTCACCAATCTTTTTCTCTTCACATATCTATCTATAGAAGCTTTTACAGTCAGTTTTTATGTTCCCTGAAAGCTTACTCTCAAATTCTATTTTCCCCCTCTTAATTAATCCCATTGTCCTCCTTTGCTGAATCCTAAACTGCTCCCAATCCTCAGGTTTGCTGCTTTTTCTGGCCAAATTATATGTCCTCTCCTTGGATCTTATGCTATCCCTAATTTCCCTTGTTAGCCACGGTTGAGTCATCTTTTTTGTTTTATTTTTATGCCGAACAGGGATGAACAAATTCTGTAGTTCATCCATGCGATCTTTAAATGTTTGCCATTGCCTATCCACCATCAACCCTTTAAGTAACACTCCACAATCCATCCTAGCCAACTTGCGCCTCATACCATCGTAGTTTCCTTTATTTAAATTCAGGACCCTAGTCTATCAAAGTATCACCATTGTGCGGGATGGGCTGGATGGACCCAAGGGTCTTTACCTGTCCGTCATTGCTCATGTGTGTTCAAAATCCCTCCATGGCCTCCTCGCCCCCGGCCGATCTCTGTAACCTCCTCCAGCCCGAGAACCCTCCAAGATCTCTGCGCTCCTACAATTCTGGCCTCTTGCGCATCCCTGATTTCCATCAGCCCACCATTGGTGGCCGTGCCTTCAGCTGACTAGGAATTAAACTCTGGAATTCCCCCTCTAAATCAGTCCACCTCTCTCTCCTCCTTAAAAGCTTACGGGATCCTGGGCTTCATGAACAGAGGCACCGAGTACAAAAGACTAGAAGTTATGATGAACCTATAGCAAACACTGGTTTGGCCTCAACTGGAGTATTGTGTCCAATTCTGGGAACCGCACTTTAGGAAGGATGTGGAGGCCTTAGAGAGGGTGCAGAAAAGATTTACTAAAATGGTCCCAAGGATGAGGGACTTCAGTTACGTGGATAGACTGGAGAAGCTGGGGTTGTTCTCCTTAGAGCAGGGAAGATTGAGAGGAGATTTGATCGAGGTGTTCAAAATCATGAGGGGTCTGGACAGAGTAGATAGAGAGAAACTGTCCCCATTGGTGGAAGGGTCGAGAACCAGAGGACACAGATTTGAGGTGATTGGCAGAAGAACCAAAGGCGACGTGAGAAAAAACTTTTTTTTACGCAGCGAGTGGTCAGGATCTGGAATGCTCTGCTTGCAAGGGTGGTGGAGGCAGACTCAATCGTGGCTTTCAAAATGGAATTGGATAAGTACCTGAAGGAAAAAAATTTGCAGGGCTACAGGGAAAGGGCGGGGGAGTGGGACTAGCTGAAGTGCTCTTGCAGAGAGCCGGCACGGGCTCGAGGGGCCGAATGGCCGCCTTCTGTTCTGTAACCATTCAGTGATTCTAGGATTCTATGAAAACATTCTTTGAAAGCAAACTCTTGGACCAAGCTTTTGATCACCTGTCCTAATATCTCCTTATGTGACTCAGTGTCAATTTCTTTGTCCGATTATGCTCCTGTGCAGCATCTTGGGACGTTTTACGAATACTTTTTTGACACTAAGGGGTATGGGGATCGGGCGGGAAAGTGGAGTTGAGGTCGAAGATCAGCCATGATCTTATTGAATGGCGGAGCAGGCTCGAGGTACCGTATGGCCTACTCCTGCTCCGAATTCTTATGTTCTTTTGTAAAGATGCTATATAAATGCAAGTTGTTGAGATATATTATAAACTCCAGTTGGACATGGTCTCGTGCTGATGTTGTACAATGATCACTGTTAATAGTCATCCATTGTGTCTTGTTTAGAGAGAGCGGAGTGAAAACTAGGAGGCTAATTTCAGAATAAGGGGGCACTCTTTTAAATCGGAAATGAGGAGGAATTTCTTCTCTCAGAGGGTTGTGAATCTGTGGAATTCTCTTCCCCAGAGAGCTGTGGAGGCCGGGTCATTGAATATATTTAAGGTGGAGATAGACAGATTTTTGAACGATAAGGGAGTCAAGGGTTATGGGGAGCGGGCAGGGAAGTGGAGTTAAGGCCAAGATCAGATCAGCCACGATCTTATTGAATGGCGGAGCAGGCTCGAGTGGCCAAATGACCAACGGCTTATGTTCTTATGAATTGTTTCTTTCTGGGAGCCGATGGGTTAACATTTAACGGTACACTGAACATTGAGGGCAAGTTTCATTGCCCCCTGCCTGGTGGAACATCACCTAAACTGGGTCCCAATATAGAGAAGTGCGAGGTGATACCATTTGGTAGGAAGAGAAAGGAGGCCACATACTCCTTGGAAAATAAATGTCTAAATAGGGCGGAGTAACAGTGAGATCTGGGGCTACAGATACACAGATCACTAAAAGCAGTGACGCAGGTTAATGAATCCATAAATAAAACAAACAAAGCACTGGGGTTAATTTTTAGTGAGATATAATTGAAAAGCAGAGAAGTTATGTTAAACTTGTACAGCACCTTGGTTAGACCACACTTGGAGCACTGTGTACAGTTCTGGTCTCCATATACCTTGGTTAGACCACACTTGGAGCACTGTGCTCAGTTCTGGTCTCCATATACCTTGGTTAGACCACACTTGGAACACTGCGCACAGTTCTGGTCTCCATATACCTTGGTTAGACCACACTTGGAGCACTGCACATAGTTCAGGTCTCCATATACCTTGGATAGACCACACTTGGAGCACTGTGCACAGTTCTGGTCTCCATATACCTTGGTTAGACCTCACTTGGAGCACTGTGTACAGTTCTGGTCTCCATATACCTTGGTTAGACCACACTTGGAGCACTCTGTACAGTTCTGGTCTCCATATACCTTGGTTAGACAACACTTGGAGCATTGTGCTCAGTTCTGATGGCCATATACCTGGGTTAGACCATACTTGGAGCACTGTGCACAGTTCTGGTCTCCATATACCTTGGTGAGACCACGCTTGGAGCACTGTGCACAATTCTGGTCTCCATATACCTTGGTGAGACCACGCTTGGAGCACTGTGCACAATTCTGGTCTCCATATACCTTGGTGAGACCACACTTGGAGCACCGTGCACAGTTCTGGTCTCCGTATACCTTGGTTAGGCCACACTTGGAGCACTGTGCACAATTCTGGTCTCCGTATACCTTGGTTAGACCACACTTGGAGCACCGTGCACAGTTCTGGTCTCCATATACCTTGGTTAGACCACACTTGGAGCACTGTGCACAGTTCTGGTCTCCATATACCTTGGTTAGACCACACTTGGAGCACTGTGCACAGTTCTGGTCTCCATATACCTTGGTTAGACCTCACTTGGAGCACTGTGTACAGTTCTGGTCTCCATATACCTTGGTTAGACCACACTTGGAGCACTCTGTACAGTTCTGGTCTCCATATACCTTGGTTAGACAACACTTGGAGCATTGTGCTCAGTTCTGATGGCCATATACCTGGGTTAGACCATACTTGGAGCACTGTGCACAGTTCTGGTCTCCATATACCTTGGTGAGACCACGCTTGGAGCACTGTGCACAATTCTGGTCTCCATATACCTTGGTGAGACCACGCTTGGAGCACTGTGCACAATTCTGGTCTCCATATACCTTGGTGAGACCACACTTGGAGCACCGTGCACAGTTCTGGTCTCCATATACCTTGGTTAGGCCACACTTGGAGCACTGTGCACAATTCTGGTCTCCGTATACCTTGGTTAGACCACACTTGGAGCACCGTGCACAGTTCTGGTCTCCATATACCTTGGTTAGACCACACTTGGAGCACTGTGCACAGTTCTGGTCTCCATATACCTTGGTTAGACCACACTTGGAGCACTGTGCACAGTTCTGGTCTCCATATACCTTGGTTAGACCTCACTTGGAGCACTGTGTACAGTTCTGGTCTCCATATACCTTGGTTAGACCACACTTGGAGCACTGTGCACAGTTCTGGTCTCCATATACCTTGGTTAGACCACAGTTGGAGCACTGTGCACAGTTCTGGTCTCCATATACCTTGGTTAGACCACACTTGGAGCACCGTGCACAGTTCTGGTCTCCATATACCTTGGTTAGACCACACTTGGAGCACTGTGCACAGTTCTGGTCTCCATATACCTTGGTTAGACCACACTTGGAGCACTGTGCACAGTTCTGGTCTCCATATACCTTGGTTAGACCACAGTTGGAGCACTGTGCACAGTTCTGGTCTCCATATTATAAAAAGGATATAGAGGCACTGGAGAAGGTGCAACAAAGATTTACTAGAATGATACTAGAACTGAGAGGTTATACCTATTGGGAAAGATTGAGCAAGTTGGTGTTCTGTTCTCTAGAAAAGAGAATGCTGAGGGGGGAGGGGTGACCTGATAGAGATATTCAAGATTATTAAAGGTTTTGATAGGGTAGACGTAGAGAAGATGTTTCCACTTGTGGGGAGAGACCAGAACTAGGGGCCGTCAATCTAAGACAGACACTAATAAATCCACTAGGGAATTCAGGAGAAACTTCTTTACCCAGAGAGTGGTGAGAATGGGGAACTCGCTACCACAGTGAGCGGTTGAGGTGAAGAGCACAGGTACATTTAAGGGGAAGCTAGATAACTACATGAGGGGGACAGGAATAGCGGGATATGTTGATGGGGTTGGATGACGAGGGGTGGGGGGAGGCTGGTGTGGAGCATAAACACCGGCAGGGACCAGTTGGGCCGAATGGTTGTCTCTGTGCTGTAAATGCTTTATAATACATTGCAATGCACATAATTCGCCACCTTCCCATGAGTGTGTTGGTACCCTACCTATGATGGTTTGGTTGTTGCAGAGGTCAGATTGGCAGCACCTATCAGCCGTGTACGCTGAGTATGCACTGCCGCTACTGAAGGACAGAGTTCCAGTACAGTTCCCGCAGCCGTTGATGACAAAATCATGGGATGTTCCAGCTGAAAAAATAGAACCACGGACTTTATTCAGTTAAAGTTCCGACGCAGACTGTGAGAACCACAGAAGGAAGTTTTGCTACAATTGTTCAGGGCTTTGGTGCGACCACACCTGGAGCACTGTGCACAGTTTGGTCTCCTTATCTGAGGATGTACATACTTGCCTTAGAGACGGTGCAATGAAAATTCACTCGATTGATCACTGGGATGAGAGCGTTGTCCTATGAGGAAAGATTGAGCTGATTGGGCCTATACTCCCTGGAGTTTAGAAGAATGAGAGGTGATCTCGTTGATACATATAAGAATCCAAGGGGGATTGAAAGGTTAGGTGCTGAGAGACTGTTTCCCTTGGCTGGAGAGTCTAGATATAGGGGGCATAGTCTCAGGATAAGGTGGAGATGAGGAGAAATTTCTTCACTCGGAGGGTTGTGAATCTTTGGGATTCTCTACCCCAGAGGGCTGTGGATGCTGAATCGTTGAGTATATTCCAGGCTGAGATCGATAGATTTTTGGACTCTAGGGGAATCAAAGGATATGGAGATCGGGCGGGAAAGTGGAGTTAAGGTCGAAGATCAGCCATGATCTTATTGAATGTAGGAGCAGGCTCGAGGGGCCGTATGGCTGACTCCTGTTCTGAATTCTTATGTTCTTATGTTCCTATGACCTTACGGACAGGTTGCTGCCCCCATTCTCCTGAAGGCAGCTAAGTTCATGCAACGTTCTGGGCAGCCCTCGAGTATCTACCCATGTTGGTGTCCTTCATATGTAAGAAGTCACACAACACCAGGTTATAGTTCAACAGCTTTATTTGAAATCACAAGCTTTCGGAGCACTGCTCCTTCGTCAGGTGAAGTGGAGAGATGCATATAGACACAGCATATATAGTCAGAGAATACTGCCAGATGATTACAGGTAAACTTTCTAACTGCCCTTTATCACACCTCAGCAGAGAGATAATCACAGCAATCAAAGGTGTGAATGATGTCCAAACAGGTCAGTCAGGAAAACATTACATCAAAGAACAATGAGGTGGGGTCACAAGGGGTCAAACGTTGCAGATGCTGGGGTCTGTATGAGAAACAAAAAACAAACAAAAAACTATTTTTTTGCTGGAAATCATCTGTGTAGAGAGAACAAACCAACGACGACTCAAGTCTGGATGACTCTATGTCAGGTGGGGTTACATGTAGCGTGACATGAACCCAAGAGGCCGTCCTCATGAGTGAAGAACTTGGCTATCAGTTTCTGCTCGACGATTTTGCGTTGTTGTGTGTCTCGAAGGCCGCCTTGGAGAATGCTTACCCGAAGATCGGAGGCTGAATGTCCTTGACTGCTGAAGTGTTCCCTGACTGGGAGGGAACACTCCTGTCTGGCGATTGTTGTGCGGTGCCCGTTCATCCGTTGTCGCAGTGTCTGCATGGTTTTGCCAATGTACCGTGCTCCGGGGCATCCTTTCCTGCAACGTATGAGGTAGACAACGTTGGCCAAGTCACATGAGTATGTACCATGTACCTGGTGGGTGGTGTCCTCATATGTGATGATGGTATTTGTGTTGATGATCTGGCATGTCTTGCAGAGGTTGCCGTGGCAGGGTTGTGTGGTGTCGTGGTCGCTGTTCTCCTGAAAGCTGGGTAATTTGCTGCGAACGATGGTCTGTTTGAGGTTAGGCATCACGCTACATGTAACCCCACCTGACGCAGAGTCATCCAGACTCGAGTCGTCGTTGGTTTGTTCTCTCTACACAGATGGGGCCGGACCTGCTATGATTCCCAGCAAAAAATTAGTTTTTTGTTTGTTTTTTGTTTCTCATACAGACCCCAGCATCTGCAACATTTGACCCCTTGTGACCCCACCTCATTGTTCTTTGATGTAATGTTTTCCTGACTGACCTGTTTGGACACCATTCACACCTTTGATTGCTATGATTATCTCTCTGCCGAGGTGTGATAAAGGGCAGTTAGAAAGATTACCTGTAATCATCTGGCAGTATTCTCTGACTATATATGCTGTGTCTGTATGCATCTCTCCACTTCACCTGATGAAGGAGCAGCGCTCCGAAAGCTTGTGATTTCAAATAAAGCTGTTGGACTATAACCTGGTGTTGTGTGACTTCTTACATTTGTCCACCCCAGTCCAACACCGGCATCTCCCCATCATACGTGTCCTTCATGCCTTACATAGAATTTTCAGCACAGAAGGCGGCCAGCTCAATTTTGCTAACCAGTCTATTATATGGTAATTCCAAATTTCTCATCCTTGTTTTCAAATCACTCCATGGCCTCACCCCTCCCTATCTCTGTAACCTCCTTCAGCCCCACAACCCTCGAGATATATCTATCTGTCTATCCTATCTGTCTATCTATCTATCTATTTGTCTATGTGTCTATCTGTCTATCTATCTGCTACTACATGAAATTAATCTTATTTGGAGGAAGTCTCACTGATTGTGTGGTTAAGGTAGTTGAGCATTTGAGGTTCAGAGCTGGATCACAGACGGCTTCCTTCTCTGTACAGTTTCCTGTTGGATCCACAAAACTGAAACATTTCAGAGCCGAGGCTGCAACAAAGAGAACAAGGAAATAATCATCAGACTTGTTGCCGTCAATGAACGGACCTAATGTCAAAGTCTTGGGGGGGGAAATTCGGTTGGCTGCGCCACCCATTAGCACCTAAAGAGGTCGAGAAGTGGGGCGCTAACCAACTAGCGCCTGGGCGCAGCAAACCCTGTGCCTCTTCCCAAATTGAGCGGACATTTAGCGCTGGCGCTAAACTGTAGCGCCCGCTCACCAGCGCACGCAGATCATGACGTCATTCCAGAGTGCAATGCCCTTGGGGCGCCCCGGTCTGGAAATTCAGTTGCGCCCCCTGCCTTACCGCCTGGCGCTAGCAACGACTGGTTGAGGGGACCGTTATGCTGTCTGAAAGGGACTAGGGGAGCGCTATTTAAAGGGGAACATCTCCTGCCTTTTTTTGAAGGTGACATTTTTGCACCACACATTGTGAGAGAGAGAGACGGACTTCTGGAGAGATTCCACGCTGTGTGAAGGAGTTTTGCAGGTTGGTTTTGATTTGACCTTCCTTGTGTCGATTTAGAAGAGACTATGGGGTCTGCACTCTGAGATCTTTCCCTGGTTCTCTCCATTGTTCTTTCCAGCAGATTTGATGTACAGGTCTCTCCAGGCTGAGATTCAGGCCGAGATTCAAGGCTGCAATGAGCAGGATGTGGATTGAGAGCAAGATCAACCCTCCCCTTTAAGAAAAGAACAGAAAATGCAGGAGAAACTCAGTAGGTCAAGCAGCGTCTGTGAAGAGAGAAACAGATTTAACGTTTCAGGTCGATGACCATTCATCAGAACTCCCCTTTAAGAATTGGATGGTGCCAGTGTGTCTGTGTTCCATTGCTGACTGACATCACATGAGCTTCGCCAGCACTGTGAGGTAGCGCCACGCTCCGCTGGGTTAGCGCCTTAAGACTGTCGTGCAGCACCTGGTTTAGCGCAGCAATCACCCTCAGGGGCGCAGGTACCCAATTTCGCAGGAGGTGGCGATAATTTGCGCCTGGCGCTAAACTTTGCACACCGCCAATACTAGCGCCCCAAATGGGGCGATACCGAATTTCGCCCCCTTGGAATCTGGTGCTTTTCACATAGCTTGGGCAGCCTATTGTCCATGGCCGTCTCACTCTTGCTAGTCCTGCCTTGAGATGGTGGACATTTGAGATGGAAACGTGCAGACAGACCATTGCTCACAAAACATCG
This sequence comes from Somniosus microcephalus, assembly GCF_052327205.1. NCBI lineage: Eukaryota > Metazoa > Chordata > Chondrichthyes > Squaliformes > Somniosidae > Somniosus > Somniosus microcephalus. The sequence goes on along the minus strand of NC_140998.1, from coordinate 209,357,071 downwards.
CTTACATTTAAAACCAACAGAAAAGTCACCTGCTGCCCAAGATCTGGGTGAGTGAGGTACCAATTAATTGTCATTGGAATGAAATGAAGAGGTTGGCAGTTAAGCACCAATTAATTGTCATTGGATTGAATGAAGAGGTTGGCAGTTAAGCACCAATTAATTGTCATTGGATTGAATGAAGAGGTGGGCAGTTCAGCACCAATTAATTGTCATTGGATTGAATGAAGAGGTTGGCAGTTAAGCACCAATTAATTGTCATTGGATTGAATGAAGAGGTTGGCAGTTAAGCACCAATTAATTGTCATTGGATTGAATGAAGAGGTAGGCAGTTAAGCACCAATTAATTGTCATTGGATTGAATGAAGAGGTGGGCAGTTCAGCACCAATTAATTGTCATTGGATTGAATGAAGAGGTAGGCAGTTAAGCACCAATTCATTGTCATTGGATTGAATGAAGAGGTTGGCAGTTAAGCACCAATTAATTGTCATTGGATTGAATGAAGAGGTTGGCAGTTAAGCACCAATTAATTGTCATTGGATTGAATGAAGAGGTAGGCAGTTAAGCACCAATTAATTGTCATTGGATTGAATGAAGAGGTGGGCAGTTCAGCACCAATTAATTGTCATTGGATTGAATGAAGAGGTAGGCAGTTAAGCACCAATTCATTGTCATTGGATTGAATGAAGAGGTTGGCAGTTAAGCACCAATTAATTGTCATTGGATTGAATGAAGAGGTGGGCAGTTAAGCACCAATTAATTGTCATTGGATTGAATGAAGAGGTTGGCAGTTAAGCACCAATTAATTGTCATTGGATTGAATGAAGAGGTGGGCAGTTAAGCACCAATTAATTGTCATTGGATTGGAATTTTAAAAAGGTGGTAGAGAGAAAACGGGGAATTATAGACCGGTAAGCCTGACATCAGTAGTGGGGAAAATGCTAGAGTCCATTATAAAAGATGTAATAGCAGAGCACTTGGAAAACAGTGACAGGATCGGACAAAGTCAACATGGATTTACAAAAGGTAAATCATGCTTGACTAAGCTACTGGAATTTTTTGAGGATGTAACTCGTAGAATAGATAAGGGAGAACCAGTGGATGTGGTGTGTAGTGTATGTACCCGTCTACCTTTAAGGAAACTATTGTATGTAACCGTTCACCTTTAAGAGAACTACTTTAGGTGTGGCACTACTTGTTTGGCTTCTGTATACTGTAATACCGACAGTGACCACACCAGTATATAAGTGTTGTGACAGGATTGCTGGGGCAGATTCGCCCTGACCTTCGAATAGTAAAGACCTGTTTGTTTTTTACTTCTGAAGTCTGTGTATTTATTAACTGCACAACCCACAGACTTTACAGTGGCAACGAGTCCGATCGTACCCTGCGGCAAGACTACCAAAGCAACGAAGAGCATCGAAGAGAGGCAACCGCCTTCGTCGTGCTGCTGAAAGAAAACACGAGGCTGCAGCAGGAGAAAGGAGGAAGAATTTAGCAACAAAAGCTTCCATCAGCAACAGGCACTGACTACCCTTCTACCACGGTACAGAGTGAGCCGATTAGCTGGAACCAAGGCGGCCGCGGAGACTGTGAGTAGGGGAAAGTGTAAGGAGTATCCGGAGGATAAGGGCAGAGCACTCGACCTCGGTCGAGGGGGAGCTGAGCCGGTCAGAAGTCGGGTCCAACGGCGTCGGGTGACAGCCGGACCGCGATCGGCGGGTAAAATCCGGGCAGCGGCCGAAGCCATGAAGCGCTGAAACCGAGCGTGTGGGAGAGGCAGAGCCGAGCAAAGGAGGCTGCGCGAGAGCCAGCCCAGCGGCTGAACTGTTCTCCGCCAACGGGGTACCCAGCGCCGGTAGAGCCGAGCGTGCGGGAGAGGGAGAGAGACAGAGCCGAACAAGGGGGGAGAAACTGCGCGAGAGCCAGTCCAGCGGCTGAACTGTTCTCCACCAACGGGGTACCCAGCGCCGGTAGAGCCGAACGTGCGGGAGAGAGAGAGAGACAGAGCCGAACAAGGGGAGAGAGACTGCGCGAGAGCCAGCCCAGCAGCTGAACTGTCTCCATCAACGGGGTGTACCCAGCGCCGGTAGAGCCGTGCGGGCGGGAGGAAAATACAGAGCCGAGTAAGGGGAGCTGTGCGAGAGCCAGCCAGCGGCTGAACCTGTCCGCTGTGGGGAAAGCGTACCCCTTCCACCAGGAAGAAACGCGGGAAGCCGCCATTAGGCGGTGAAGACGGCAGAAGCGGGAAACCGCCATTGAAGTGGGCGGAGAGAGAAGGAGAGAGCGGGAAACCGCCATTTTCGCGGGAAAAGCCGCCATCTTAGAAAAAGAAAATACATAATAATTTAAAGAATTACTGGTGTTGTACCCAAAGAAAGGAAGATGCCTAAGTGTGGGGACATTAACAATTTTAATTCTGAGATAGAAGACTGGGCCACGTACGTGGAACGTATAGAGATACATTGTAAGGCGAACAAAATAGCTGAGGATGAAAAAGCTGTAACCTTACTTAACATGATGGGTGCGAAAACATTCGGGTTGTTGAAGCATCTTCTCTCACCAGCTAAACCGGCGGATCAGACTTTCGAAGAGATTGTGGCGGTGCTGAAGGACCACTTGAACCCCACACCGTTAATGCTGGCTGAACGATTCAAATTCCATACAAGAACACAGAAGAAAGACGAAAGCAACGCAGAATACTTGGTCGAACTGCGGCGGCTAGCGAAAGACTGCCAGTTCGGAGGGAACTTGACAGAGGCACTGCGGGACAAGTTCGTATGCGGATTGGCCAAAGAAGGGACGCAGAAGCGACTGCTGGAAGAGAACGACCTCACACTGGACAGGGCTGTCCTTATAGCTGCATCGCACGAAGCCGCAGCGAAGGGAACGGCGGAAATGCAGCTAAAGGCGGCGGCACTTGGGGTGGACCAAATTACCTCGAGCACAACAAAATGCTATCGTTGTGGGAGGACAACACACGACCAGAATCAATGCTGGTTTAAAAACCAAAATTGCAGGAAATGTGGAAAGATCGGGCACATAGCTAAGAGATGCCGGTCAAGAACGACGTACAACAATAATGAGTCACCACAAGAATGGTACAGAAAGGTACAAGAGGTGACTAGGAAGAGTCTGAAGGAACAGAAGTCGGACTCACACTCCAACTGCAAAGGACTGGACAGTCTGAGAATTCACAGTGTGAGTAATGAAGCTGACCGACAAACTATCTGGCTAACGCTACAGATTGAAAAGGTCCGAGAAAAAATGGAAGTAGACACCGGATCGGCATTGACGGTCATGAATAAGCATGACTATAAAAAGTTTTTCAAGCATATTCCACTACGGGATACGGAACTAGTACTGCAGACATACACGGGGCACAAAGTATTCCCCATCGGAAAGATAGAAGTCAAGGTGAGATACAAGGATAAAGATCACCACCGGTTGGATCTGTATGTGTTGCCTGAGGGAGGTCCACCACTTCTGGGACGGGAGTGGATCCGAAAAATAAAGATGGACTGGCATTCACTAAACACCATGACGGTGGATGCCGAAAAAGAGGATGTCAAACCGGAACGGTTGTCCAGAATATTGGACGAAGCTAAAGAGGTATTCCAGCCAGGACTGGGAAAGCTGCGAGGAATTAAAGCAAAGGTTAAGATTGCAGAACATGCAAGCCCAAAGTTTTTTAAGGCCAGATCGGTACCCTACGCAATACGACCAGCTGTGGAGGCAGAACTGGAAGAACTTGAACGATCAGGGGTTCTGTCAAAGGTGGACTGGAGCGAGTGGGCCACGCCCATTGTTCCCGTCATGAAATCCTCACCAAGTAATAAGCCAGGGGGACCAGGGAAGGTCCGTATCTGCGGAGATTTCAAGATCACAGTGAATCCGGTGCTTCACACGGTTCAATACCCGCTTCCGCGGATTGAAGATATTTTTGCTTCGTTGGCTGGAGGGAAGCATTTCACGAAAATAGACCTGGCTCAGGCATATTTACAGATGGAGGTTGAGGAAGAGTCACGCCAGTACCTCACCATCAACACTCACAGAGGCTTGTATCGCTATAATAGACTGGTCTTTGGGGTAGCTTCGGTGCCAGCAATTTGGCAGAGGGCCATGGAGCAGGTGTTACAAGGAATTCCAAGCACGCAGTGCTACTTAGATGATATCTTAATCACGGGAAAAGATGAGGAAGAACACCTCACGAATTTGAAACTGGTACTCACCAGGTTGAAGGAGTATGGCCTTCGAATTAATCGCAAGAAGTGTGAGTTCTTCCAAAAACGGATCTCATACTGCGGTCATGTCATTGACCGAGAAGGACTGCATAAGTCACCTGAAAAGATAGAAGCGGTCGTGAAGGCCCCCGCCCCAGGGAACGTATCACAGTTAAGATCATTCTTGGGGTTGATTAATTACTATCACAAGTTTCTGCCAAATTTATCCACGGTGCTGCATCCGCTGAATGAGCTGTTGCGGAAAGAAACACCATGGAAGTGGAGTGATGAATGCAAAAAGGCTTTTCGCAGAAGCAAGGAGTTGATTACCTCGGAAGAAGTGTTGGCCCATTTCAACCCAGCACTACCTCTTCGTCTAGCTTGTGATGCTTCCCCGTACGGTATTGGGGCGGTACTTTCGCACAGGCTACCAAATGGTTCTGAAAGGCCAGTGGCATTCGCGTCCCGATCATTGACACCCGCGGAGCGAAATTATGCTCAAATAGATAGGGAGGCCCTCAGTCTTGTGTGGGGCGTGAAGAAATTCAACCACTACCTACAATGTAAAAAGTTCACATTGCTGACAGACCACCAGCCGTTGGTGTTCATATTCAACCCAAACAAGGCCGTCTCCACCATGACAGCACAAAGGTTACAAAGATGGTCCGTTTTACTGGGGGCACATCAATATGACATCGAATACAAAAAGTCTAAACAACACGGAAATGCTGATGGGTTATCACGCTTGCCATTGCCGGTGGTAGAAGAAGCGAGTAAAGTGGACCCAGTAGAGTTGTTCCACTCATCCATAGTGGAGTGTCTACCGATTACAAACTCAATGATTGAGAATGAGACAAGGAATGACCCGACTCTTTCACGAGTCTATGATTTAACGGTGGAGGGATGGCCAGCACAGAGCGAACCAACACTGCAAGCATTTGCACAGAGGAAAGAACAACTGTCAGTGTGTCGAGGAACCCTGATGTGTGGGTCGAGAGTGGTGATTCCACCCAAACTCCAAAAGAAAGTGCTAAAGGAGCTGCACGAAGGACATCTGGGTGGAGTAAAGATGAAGAATCTAGCAAGGGCGTTTGTGTGGTGGCCAGGCATTGACGGAGACATAGAGGAGATCACGAAGAACTGCCTAGGATGTCAGAGGGTTCAGAACGCGCCACCACAGGCCCCTCTGCATCCATGGGAGTGGCCCTCATCTCCTTGGCAAAGAGTACACATCGACTTTGCTGGTCCATTTATGGACTCGATGTTCCTAATAGCAGTGGATGCCCACTCCAAGTGGCCGGAAGTAATTAAGATGACCATCACAACGACGGAAAAAACCATCACAGTGTTACGGACTATGTTTGCTCGGAATGGCTTGCCGGAACAGATCTGTTCTGATAATGGACCGCAATTTGTGTCCGAAGAATTCAAGAAATTCTTAAAGAGCAATGGGGTTAAGCATTACACGTCAGCCCCATACCATCCCGCCTCCAATGGATTGGCTGAGAGGTTTGTCCAGACCTTCAAGAAGGCCGTAAAGGCCATGGGTAATGAAGACATAAGTCTACAACATAAGGTGGATAGCTTTTTGTTGGCATATCGGAATGCAACACATGCGGTCACGAATCAAACTCCCGCAATGATGTTTTGTAATAGACGCCTAAGATGCCGGCTGGATTTACTCAAACCAAACGTCAGAAGGGACGTAGAGAACCGGCAATTCCAGGGCATGAATGAAAGGCCCACTAGATCTTTCCAGATCGGTCAACGAGTTTTGGCCCGGGACTACCGTACAGAGAAATGGCAGCCTGGAACTATTGGAAAAAGGCTAGGGCCGTTGATGTACACCGTGGACATTGGGGACAATATCATAAGGCGCCATGTTGACCAGATCATAGGGTCCGCCACAAATGGGCAACCGACTTCACCACCTTGCCCGGGTAATGTTGAGGCTGAGATACCCCGAACACCTACGTCCGATCTGGTAATACTGGAATCAGCTGAGCCTGACACTGGCTCTCAAGCCGAATCGACCTTGCCAGAAACACCGACTAACCCGCCTGGAATGACGACACCACTGCGGCGTTATCTGGACAGAATCCGGAAACCTCCGGAAAGACTGAATCTATGAACTGTCTGACATAAAGCTGTATATATGTTATAATGTTTGTTCACTATGGACTCCGTATGTTGAAATCTAAAAAGGGAGGATTGTAGTGTATGTACCCGTCTACCTTTAAGGAAACTATTGTATGTAACCGTTCACCTTTAAGAGAACTACTTTAGGTGTGGCACTACTTGTTTGGCTTCTGTATACGGTAATACTGTCAGTGACCACACCAGTATATAAGGGTTGTGACAGGATTGCTGGGGCAGATTCGCCCTGACCTTCGAATAGTAAAGACCTGTTTGTTTGTTACTTCTGAAGTCTGTGTATTTATTAACTGCACAACCCACAGACTTTACATGGTGTATTTGGACTTGCAGAAGGCTTTCGATAAGGTCCCGCATAAGAGATTAGCGTGCAAAGTTAAAGCACATGGGATTGGGGGTAAGATACTGTTTTGGATAGAGAACTGGTTGGCAGACAGGAAGCAAAGAGTTGGAATAAACCGGTCTTTTTCCAAGTGGCAGGCATTGACTAGTGGGGTACCGCAGGGATCGGTGCTAGGGCCCCAGCTATTCACAATATATTTAAATGATCTAAATGAGGGAACTAGATGTAATATCTCCAAGTTTGCAGATGACACAAAGTTGGGTGGGCGTGTGTGCTGTGAGGAGGTGCAGAGAAACTCCAGTATGATTTGGACAGGTTGGGTGATTGGGCAGATGCATGGCAAATGCAGTATAAAATGGATAAATGCGAGGTTATCCACTTCGGTGGCAAAAACAGGAAGACAGATTATTATCTGAATGGCAATAGATTGGGAAAAGGGGAAGAGCAATGAGACCTGGGTGTCCTTGTGCACCAGTCGCTGAAGGTAAGCATGCAGGTGCAGCAGGCGGTTAAGAAGGCAAATGGTATGTTGGCCTTCATAGTGAGAGGATTCGAGTACAGGAGCAAGGATGTCTTGCTGCAGTTGTACAGGGCCTTGTTGAGGCCACACCTTGAGTATTGTGTGCAGTTTTGGTCCCCTTATCTGAGGATGTTCTTGCCATGGAGAGAGTGCAGCAAAGATTCACCAGACTGATACCTGGGATGGCAAGAATGACATATGAGGAGAGATTGGGTCGATTAGGCTTATATTCGCTAGAGTTTAGAAGAATGAGAGGGGATATCATTGAAACTTATAAAATTCTAACAGGACTAGACAGACTAGATGCAGGAAGGATGTTCCCGATGGAGGGGGTGTCCAGAACCAGGGGTCACAGTCTAAGGATAAGGGGTAAGCCATTTAGGACTGAAATGAGGAGGAATTTCTTCACCCAGAGAGTGGTGAACCTGTGGAATTCTCTACCACAGAAGGCAGTTGAGGCCAATTCATTAAATATATTCAAGAAGGAGTTGGATATATTTCTTAAGGCTAAAGGGATCAAGGGCTATGGGGAGAAAGCAGGGACAGGGTACTGAATTTGGATGATCAGCCATGATCCTATTGAATGGCGGAGCAGGCTCGAGGGGCTGAATGGCCGACTCCTGCTCCTATCTTCTATGTTTCTATGAATGAAGAGTATTGATGATTGACCTTGGTATGGACACAAGGAAGTAGGGGACTCTGGATTTGGACCTGGGGGGAACTGCCTTTATTCTGTTTGAGATTTGTTGTCCAACCTCTTTCAGGACGAACGGGAAGGATGTTTGCTCTTTCGAAATCCACATTTCTGGTCAAGTGTTGTTCTTGCTCCTCCTCTGTGAAGAATGAATCCACCCTTGTTGATTATTTCCAGCCGGTTTGCCAATAAGTTGTTGAATTTAAATCTTGTTTCGGATTTTGCAATTGGTTCGGAAACAAACAGGGTTTCGAAAAGGTGAACTGTAGGATCCATTCCTCCCCCTCCCAACGGTAAAAATTGGACTATGAAATATAAAAACCCAGAACTGCAGAGCCAGTGAAAAGGGCTCGGCAATAAAGGGTTAATTCAGACATTGCGGCCGAAACTACGACTGGATCTCAGGCAATCTAAAATACGAATTCTTCTGAACAAGAAGATTCTCATATTCATTTACCTGAAGGGGTTACATTGTCAACCTTAGACCATGGCCCCCGAATAACTAGTTTCAGTGCAGGCTTAGACAATGGGCCGGGCCTCGAACCTTTTGAATACGAATGCTAACAGAAACCAACAACCTCGCATATGCAGTCACTTTGGGAGGGTTGCATTGTCAGAAAGATATCTCAAATCGATGGACAATACCAGGAACATTTCACACATTTTGAAACGAATCGTATGCTCAAGAGGGGGCCAGGAAATACTGCGAGTTGGTTTTTGGTTTAAAGTGAGATCACTTCGAAGACAGTGGTGTGGGAAGCTGACGGCAGAACAGCAAACAGAAAGATTCGGGCCGACAATCGACTCCAAGAGACAGCCGGTCGGGAGTGGGGATTGTATGTTTCAGCTAAATCATAGAGGGGGCTTTTGTGATTGAGTCTGAGTAAGTTTGTAAGTTTCAGTCAGATCATAATAAGGGTTTTGTGATTGAGTCTGGGTAACTTTATAAGTGACAGTCAAATTGCGGACGGGTTTAGCTGTGTCATATTGTGTCGATGCAACTGACCCTTGCGTAGGGGGTTTGTATTTTGGGGTTGTTAGCCTGATATAAATTGTAGAAATTTATACCAGGGAAATAATTGTGAGTGTGTGTTCAATAAACGAACAACTCAAAGGTTGAGCCATGTGGTGAAATAAGTTTTATAAGTATATACCTTATTCTACCTGTGTATAGTTTTGATATACCTATCAATTCGCCCAATAAAAAGCGACGAGTTAGGAACGTAACTAAAGGTTTTTATTGACTAAATAACAGAGCCCACCCTCGTGGGTGATCGGGTCCAACAAGGAGGAATACCAGCCAGTCGACTACCTTTATACCTGGGCAGGTAGGTGGAGCCATGGGCGGAGTCGGAGGTGGTCAGCCCAGGGAAAACTGCGCGACAAGAGGCGACCTCGTATAGTGATACAACAGTGAGAACAGTGATAACAATACAACAGTGATAACTATAGTGTAACGATAGTGAACGATAAAAGTGGTTTACCACATTCACCCCTTGTTTAGATTTGAGTCCGGCGGGGTGAAGTGTACTACCAGTTCTGGTATGTCAGTCTGTCCGGAGGCCTCGTAAGCCTCTCCGATCGTCGCAGCGGCGGTGCTGCGTTATTCGGTGTTAATGCTGGTGTCTGCGTGGTCGGCGAAGGCTCGTGGGGTTCCGGCATGCCGTCTACCTGGGCTGGAATTGGGGGGGTGGTGGGGCGGGGTAAAGGTGGTGTCTCCGGAGTGCCCGAGGGTGCGAGGTCTCGTAAGGAGACAGTGTCCTCCCGCCCGTCTGGGTAAGCCACGTAGGCGTACTGGGGGTTGGCGTGCAGGAGGTTCACCCTCTCGACCAGGGGGTTGTTTTATGGGCCCTCACGTGCTTTCGCAGCAAGACGGGCCCCGGAGAGGTCAGCCAGGTTGGTAGAGTGGTTCCCGTAGTCGACTTCCTGGGGAAAACAAACATTCGTTCATGGGGGGTGGCGTTACCGGCAGTGCAAAGTAGTGACCGGATGGAGTGCAGCGCTGTCGGGAGGACTTCCTGCCAGCGGGAGGTTGGGAGGCCCTTAGACTTTAAGGCTAAGAGGACGGCCTTCCATACTGTCGCGTTCTCTCTTTCCACCTGGCCGTTCCCTCGGGGGTTGTAGCTGGTGGTCCTACTTGCTGCAATACCTCTCGCTAGTAGGAACTGACGGAGTTCCTCGCTCATGAAGGAGGAGCCCCGGTCACTATGTATATAGTTCGGGAACCCGAACAAGGCGAAGAGGTCGTTCAGGCACTTGATGACCGTGGTACTGGTCATGTCTGGGCAGGGGAAGGCAAAAGGGAAACGGGAGTACTCATCAACGATGTTGAGGAAGTACACATTGCGGTCAGATGACGGTAGAGGCCCCTTAAAGTCGATGCTCAGGCGCTCGAAGGGGCGGGTGGCCTTGATCAGGCTTGCTCTGTCCGGCCTATAGAAGTGCGGTTTGCACTCGGCGCAGGTCTGGCAGTTCCTGGTCATGGTCCTGACCTCCTCGATGGAGTAGGTCAGGTTGCGGGCCTTAATGAAATCGTACAGTCTGGTGACCCCGGGGTGGCAGAGGTCGTTGTGGAGGGTCTGAAGTCTATCAATATGCGCGCTGGCGCATGTAATTCGTGAAAGAGCATCAGGGGGTTCGTTCAGCTTACCTGGCCGGTACAAGATATCATAATCGTAGGTGGATAGCTCGATTCTCCACCTCAAGATCTTGTCATTCTTGATTTTGCCCCTCAGCTTGTTATTAAACATGAAAGCAACCGAACGTTGGTCGGTGAGGAGGGTAAATCGTTTGCCTGCCAGGTAATGCCTCCAGCGCCGTACCGCCTCCACAATTGCCTGGGCTTCCTTCTCGACCGACGAGTGTCGGATCTCGGGGCCCTGTAGGGTCCTAGAGAAGAAGGCCACCGGCCTCCCCTCCTGGTTAAGGGTAGCGGCTAGGGCGAAGTCGGATGCATCGCTCTCCACTTGGAAGGGGATGGACTCATCCACTGCGTGCATTGTGGCCTTGGCTATATCTCCCTTGATGAGGGAGAAGGCCGCGCACGCTTCCTCCGTGAGGGGGAAGGATGTGGACTTCATGAGGGGTCTGGCTTTGTCCGCATAATTGGGCACCCATTGGGCATAGTAGGCGAAGAGCCCCAGGGTTCTCTTAAGTGCCTTAGGGCAGTGGGGGAGGGGTAGCTCCATGAGGGGGCGCATTCTTTCGGGGTCGGGGCCGATGAGTCCGTTCTCTACTACACAGCCAAGGATGGCAAGGCGCGAGGTGTTAAACACACATTTCTCCTTATTGTAGGTGAGGTTCAGCCGTTGGGCCGTACGGAGGAATTTCTCCAGATTCACGTCATGGTCCTGCCGGTCGCGGCCGCAGATGGTGACGTTATCTAGATAGGGGAATGTGGCCTGCAGTCCGTTCTGGTCAACCATCCGGTCCATCTCCCTTTGGAAGACCGAGACCCCGTTGGTGACACTGAAGGGGACCCTAAGGAAGTGGTATAGGCGCCCATTCGCCTCGAAGGCGGTGTACTGGCGGTCCTCGGGGTGGATAGGGAGTTGGTGGTAGGCCGACTTAAGGTCGATGGTCGAGAATACGCGGTATTGTGCAATCTGATTGACCATGTCAGATATGCGGGGAAGGGGGTATGCGTCCAGCTGGGTGTATCTGTTTATGGTCTGGCTGTAGTCGATGACCAGGCGATTTTTATCACCGGTCTTAACGACCACGACCTGGGCACGCCAGGGGCTGTTGCTCCCCTCGATAATGCCCTCTTTCAGGAGGCGCCGCACCTCAGCTAATGAAGGCTCTGTCCCCAGCGCTGTACCGCCTGCTCTTGGTAGCGACGGGTTTGCAGTCGGGGGTGAGGTTAGCGAACAGGGAAGGTGGCGGCACCTTGAGGGTGGATAGGCTGCAGGTGTTACGCGGTGGGCGGTTTAACATTCGCTTGTTGTCGACTGTGAGTGGGGGGAGGGGTCCACCGTATGCTAGGGTTACACTTTGGAGGTGGGATTGGAAGTCCAGCCCTAGTAGGACGGCAGCGCAGAGCTGGGGGAGGACGAGGAGTTTAAAATTTTTATACTCCGTACCCTTAACCGACAAGGTCACAACACAGTAGCCGCTAATGTCCGTGGCGTGGGACCTCGATGCCATCGAGATTCGGTTGCGCGTTGGCAGGACAGGGAGGGAGTAGTGGCTCACCGTGTCTGGGTGGATGAAGCTCTCCGTGCTTCCGCTGTCGAACAGGCAGGTCGTGGCGTGGCCATTTACTTTGATGTCCATCATCGACTTGGACAGGTGGTGTGGGCGGGCTTGATCCAGAGTGACGGAGGCTAGTGTGTAGGTAAGCGAGTCGTTGTCGTCTGCGGGTGAGGCGGTCGTCGGGTCCGGGGGCCCGGTGGCAGTCGGGCGTGGTGGGTAAAATGGCGTCTCCCACGAGGTAGGACAAAATGGCGGAGAAGATGGCTGCCCCCATAACTCACATGAGGCACTATTGGGGTCGGCTGCCTTGATCAAAGATGGCCGCCCCCATGACTCACGTGTGGGGATGCTGGCCTCAGTTGCCTTGAAAGAAGATGGCCGCCCCCACAGTTCGCATGAGGCACTGCTGGCCTCTGAAGATCCGCTCCTGCAGGCCATAGAGAAGTGGCCTTTCTTCCTGCAGGTTGAGCAGGTAGAGTTCCTGGCTGGGCAGCGCGACCTCGGGTGCTTCTCCTGGCCGCAAAAGAAGCAGCCGGCGGCCCGATCGCGGGTGCCCGATGTCGGAGCCGGTACCGGGGGTGGCGGTCCCGGTCGGGTCCGGGACGCCAACGCTGAGGTAGGTCCCGGGGGCGGCGCTGCGAAGGGTATTGCGGTAGGGGTCAGGCCCGAGTCCCAGGGTCGCGAGCAGTACCTGGAAAACGCCTCCTGGTCCTGATGGGCCACCTCTAGGGAGAGAGCGAGGGCTTCAGCTTTGTCCAGGCCGAGGTCTTTAGCTTCAAGCAGTCTTTGCCGTGAGTAGTCGGACCGTAGGCCTTTCACAAAGGCATCGCGGATATTATCTTCCGTATTTTCAACAGCCGACACCGCTTTAAAGTCACAGTTCCTGCCGAGTGCTCTTAGCGCCCGTAAAAATTCAGCTACCGACTCTCCTGGCTGTTGCGGGCGGGATCTTAGGAGGTGCCTGGTGTACATGTAATTTACCGGGCTCCGGTACTGCTGTTTCAGTAGGTTGATAGCGGCCTCGTATGTAGTCGTGTCCTGGATGAGTGCGTATACTCTCGGGCTCGCTTGGGCGTTCAGAACTCTTAGTTTGGATCTCTGAGGGACGCCGGATTCTTCCAGGTAGGATTCGAAGCAGTCCAGCCAGTGTTTGAAGTTGAGGGCTGAGTTTGCTGCCTGTGGGTTTAGATCCAGGTACGGTGGTTTGAGGGCTTGCAGCCAAGCCGGCTGGTGTGGCTGGCGTAGCCCGGTGTCTGAAAGCTGCTGTGGCTGTGCTTCTGGGAGGGCTTCTGGCTGGCCAGTAGTAGACATCTTTAAAATTTAGTCAATAAAATTGATATACCTATCAATTCGTCCAATAAAAAGCGACGAGTTAGGAACGTAACTAAAGGTTTTTATTGACTAAATAACAGAGCCCACCCTCGTGGGTGATCGGGTCCAACAAGGAGGAATACCAGCCAGTCGACTACCTTTATACCTGGGCAGGTAGGTGGAGCCATGGGCGGAGTCGGAGGTGGTCAGCCCAGGTATAACAGCGCGACAAGAGGCGACCTCGTATAGTGATACAACAGTGAGAACAATACAACAGTGATAACTATAGTGTAACGATAGTGAACGATAAAAGTGGTTTACCACAAGTTTCCTATTGTAATCTATTGTAACCCTGCTGTTTTCTTGGTTGGCCAGGAATGCTGATGTACTGTATACCACTCTGCTGTGCCATTGCTTGTCCTGATCTGTTACTTCGCCCCTGGCTCCGCCTCCTAGTTCACTTCTGAGAAGCTGGTCAGAAGGCTAACGTGTGCTCTGTTCTGTCCAGTTCTAAGCTATTAAAAGCCAACTGTTTGAGTTATAACTACCAGTCTCTGTAGCTATTTAAGGTATATCAATTTCAATAGCTTATTACTTCCAGGGATGGACAGACTCCTGAAGCCGGAGCGTCTAGACAGTGATCCACATTCGGCGGATGCATCGAAGAAATTCGCACATTGGCTCCGGTGTTTCGAACATTTCATTGCATCGCTCGATGATGAGGCCAACAAACTGGGCCTACTGACTAACCTAAGTAAGTCATCGGACCTACTCGCTAATCGAGGACGCTCCTACCTACGAGGATGCACTCGCGACTCTCAAGGCCCAATACCTGAAGCCTGTTAACGAGGCGTATGCCAGGCATCTCTTGGCTACCCGCAGGCAACTACCGGAGGAATCGCTGGATGATTTTCTACAGAATCTAAAGGCCCTGGCGAAGGACTGCAACTACAAGGCCGTGACGGACATTTTGTACCAGGAAGAAGCGGTTCGCGATTCGTTTATATCGGGCCTTCGATCAAATTGCGTTAGGCAGAGGTTGCTTGAAAGGGACACTCTGGGTCTAAAGACGGCCGTGGCTACAGCTCGATCGCTGGATGTGGCGCAGAAGAACTCCGAGACCTATGCGTCAGGCCATGCGGCCCTCTCAGCCTCGTGCGCGCCGAGCGAGGAGGCGCCATCCTCTCCGCCTGGACCTCGGACCAGCCCTACACCACGGGAGTCTCCACCCAGCCCCACCACTGCAGCGATGTCCCGCGGACCAAGATGCTACTTCTGCGGCCAGCTCAAGCACCCCAGACACCGATGTCCTGCGAAAGACGCCACATGTTTCAAGTGCAAGAAACGGGGACATTTCAGCAAGGTATGTAAGGGGAATCCCGTACCTGATACAGTCTCCGCGGCCCTACACGTGGTCCCAGAATTTGATACCGTCTCAGCGGCCGCCTACGGATCTACGATAGCCTTAGTCACGGTTGACCAGTCCAGACCGCATCCACTATCAAAGTCTATGATGGACGTTAAGGTAAACGGACACCCGACGAAGTGTTTAATCGATTGCGGGAGTACTGAGAGTTTTATTCACCCTAGCCTCATCAAACCGTACTCATAAAGCTGTACCCTACCCAGAGCAAAATCGCGATGGCATCTAAGTCCCTCACTTCGGAGGTAATCGGTTTCTGTAAAGTAACACTGACTGTTAAGGGCACAGAGTATAAAGATTTTAAACTAATTCTAGGCCTAGATTTCCAGTGCCACCACGAGAGTGTCACACTTGCATATGGCGGATCCCAGCCCCCGCTCACAGTTTGCGGCCTCTCCACTTTAAAGATAAGCCCGCCATCCCTGTTTGCGAACCTCGCCCCAAACTGTAGACCTATCGCGACCAAAAGTCGACGGTACAGTTCGGAAGATAAAAAATTTATAAAAGAAGAAGTAGGAAGGCTACAGCGGGAGGGTATCATCGAAAATAGTAATAGCCCGTGGCGTGCTCAGGTAGTGGTGGTTAAAACTAACGAAAAGAAACGGCTCGTGGTCGACTACAGCCAGACCATCAACATATATACGCAACTAGACGCTTATCCCTTGCCTCGCATCTCCAGGATGGTGAACCAGATTGCCCAGTATCGTGTGTTTTCCACTATTGACTTAAAGTCTGCCTATCACCAGCTCCCCATAAAAGTAGACGACCGTCCTTATACGGCTTTTGAAGCAGATGGGCGCCTGTACCAATTCCTTAGGGTACCCTTCGGGGTCACGAATGGAGTTTCCGTTTTCCAACGGGAAATGGACCGTATGGTAGATGAGAATGCGTTGGAGGCAACATTTCCGTACCTGGACAATGTTACTATCTGTGGACGCGACCAACAGGAGCATGACCGGAATCTCGCTAAATTTCTAGAGACTGCCCAAAAGCTAAACCTGACCTATAACGAGCACAAATGTACTTTCAACACTACTCGTCTGTGTATTCTCGGCTGTGTGGTAGAGAATGGGGTAATGGGGCCAGACCCTGAACGATTACGCCCACTTAAAGAACTACCACTGCCACATAACCCTAAGGCCTTAAGAAGGTGTCTGGGATTCTTCTCTTATTATGCTCAGTGGGTGGCCAACTACTCGGACAAAGCCCGAGCCCTTATCAAGTCGACGTCCTTCCCTCTATCAGTAGAAGCGCAGGAGGCATTCACCAACATCAAACGGGACATTGAAAAGGCCGTGGTATGTGCTGTAGATGAGAGGATACCCTTCCAGGTAGAGAGCGATGCTTCTGATTTCGCGTTGGCTGCAACCCTCAACCAGGCCGGGAGACCGGTAGCCTTCTTTTCCCGTACACTACAGGGTCCTGAAGTCAGGCATTCTTCCGTTGAGAAGGAAGCACAAGCAATTATCGAGGCAGTCAGACATTGGAGACATTATCTCGCCGGCAAACGTTTCACACTCCTCACTGACCAGCGGTCTGTGGCCTTCATGTTTAACACGAAGCAGAAAGGTAAGATAAAAAATGACAAGATCCTAAGATGGCGGATAGAACTGTCCACTTACGACTACGATATTATGTACAGGCCAGGAGCACTCAACGAGCCACCCGATGCCCTATCTCGAGGGGTATGTGCCAGCCTTAGTACTGACAAGCTCCAAAGTCTCCACGACGCACTCTGCCACCCAGGAATCACCCGATTGAATCACTTCATCAAGTCTCGCAACTTACCCTACTCCATTGAGGAGGTCCGAATGATGACCAGAGCCTGCCGCGTTTGTGCGGAATGCAAACCCCGCTTCTACAGGCCCGAACAAGCTCACCTCATCAAGGCAACTCGGCCATTCGAGCGCCTAAGCCTTGATTTCAAAGGTCCTCTCCCATCGGTTGATCGTAATGTCTATTTCCTCAACGTTATAGACGAATACTCTCGTTTCCCCTTTGCCATTCCCTGCCCGGACATGACCAGTGCTACGGTAATCAAAAGCCTCTGCAACTTATTCTGTCTGTTCGGTATGCCCAACTATATCCATAGCGACAGAGGGACGTCGTTTATGAGTGATGAGTTACGCCGGTTCTTACTATCAAAAGGGATTGCTACTAGTAGAACCACTAGCTACAACCCCCGGGGCAATGGGCAGGTTGAGAGGGAGAATGTGACAGTGTGGAAGGCAGTCGTTCTGTCTTTAAAATCGAAAGGCCTACCGACCTCTCGCTGGCAGGAAGTTCTTCCCGATGTACTGCATTCCATAAGGTCTCTGCTGTGCACCGCAACAAATGCTACTCCTCATGAGAGGATGTTCGGTTTCCCCAGGAAATCTTCCTCAGGTATTTCACTACCCGGGTGGTTGATGTCCCCGGGCACTGTACTGCTACGAAAACATGTGAGAGGTCATAAGACTGATCCCCTAGTGGAGGAAGTACAGCTCCTCCACGCCAATCCTCAGTACGCATATATTCAATACCCTGATGGACGTGAGGATACTGTTTCAATAAAGGACCTGGCTCCAGCAGGAGAAGAGAGAGAGAGCGATGCTGCTAGCGAAGATGCGGGTGTGGAGCACCGTGATGCGCCGCCTGTGGGGGTGGGATGCCCGGAGGTACAAGACGTACAAAACATCGTTTTGGAAAACCCAGCAGACGCCGGGACGGCGGAGGAACCTGAGCAAGTCCCCCAAGAGGTTCCTCGGCCGACGCTGCATCGCTCACTACGAACTGTAAAACCCCCGGTCAGACTTAACTTATAGGAGGGGTGAACGTGGTGAAATAAGTCTTATAAGTATATACCTTATTCTACCTGTGTATAGTTTCCTATTGTAATCTATTGTAACCCTGCTGTTTTCTTGGTTGGCCAGGAATGCTGATGTACTGTATACCACTCTGCTGTGCCATTGATTGTCCTGATCTGTTACTTCGCCCCTGGCTCCGCCTCCTAGTTCACTTCTGAGAAACTGGTCAGAAGGCTAACATGTGTGTTCTGTTCTGTCCAGTTCTAAGCTATTAAAAGCCAACTGTTTGAGTTATAACTACCAGTCTCTGTAGCTATTTAAGGTATATCAAGCCAAAACCCTGTGCCGTGTGTATTTTGTTCTTATACGTTCTGACGTCCAAGAACTGTGTGTAACGGGGGACCGGTATCGGAGAAAACCCCTTGCAGAAGTGACAACCAAAACTGAACCACCTTCTTATAAGAACACCAATATTTCAGCACAGCTTCATCGAATCAGGGAATGGTACAGCACAGAAGGAGGCCATTCAGACCATCGTGCCTGTGCCGGCTCTTTGAAAGAGCTCTCCAATTAGTCCCACTCCCCCCTGCGCTTTCCCCAGAGCCCTGCAAAATTATCCTCTTCAAGTATTCATCCAATTCCCTTTTGATAGTTACAACAAAGAGATATCGACAGAGTGAGTGAATGTGCAAAATGGATTTCAATGTAAGCAAATGTGAGGTCATCCACTTTGCACCTAAAGAGGATAGAACAGGGTACTTTCTAAATGGTGAAAGGTTAAAAACAATGGAGGTCCAACAAGTCCAATGTCCAGGTACATAGATCATTAAAATATCATGGACAGGTACAGGCAATAATCCAAAAGTCTAATGGAATGCTGGCCTTTATATCAGGAGGACTAGAGTACAAGAGGGTAGAAGTTTTTGTTTTTTATATTCGTTTATGGGATGTGGGCATCGCTGGCAAGGCCAGCATTTATTGCCCATCTCTAATTGCCCCTTGAGAAGGTGGTGGTGAGCCGCCTTCTTGAACCGCTGCAGTCCGTGTGGTGAAGGTGCTCCCACAGTGCTGTTAGGGAGGGAGTTCCAGGATTATGACCCAGCGACGATGAAGGATCGGTGATATACTTCTAAGTCAGGATGGTGTGTGACTTGGAGGGGAGCTTGGAGGTGGTGGTGTTCCCATGCGCCTGCTGCCCTTGTCCTTCTAGGTGGAAGAGGTCGCGGGTTTGGGAGGTGCTGCCGAAGAAGCCTTGGCGAGTTGCTGCAGTGCATCTTGTAGATGGTACACACTGCAGTCACGGTGCGCCGGTGGTGGAGGGAGTGAATGTTGAAGGTGGTGGATGGGGTGCCAATCAAGCGGGCTGCTTTGTCCTGGATGGTGTCGAGCTTCTTGAGTGTTGTTGGAGCTGCACTCATCCAGGCAAGTGGAGAGTATTCCATCACACTCCTCACTTGTGCCTTGTAGATGGTGGAAAGGCTTTGGGAAGTCAGGAGGTGAGATACTCGCCACAGAATACCCAGCCTCTGACCTGCTCTTGTTGCCACAGTATTTATGTGGCTGGTCCAGTTAAGTTTCTGGTCAATAGTGATCCCCAGGTTGTTGATGGTGGGGGATTCGGCGATGGTAGTGCCGTTGAATGTCAAGGGGAGGTGGTTAGACTCTCGCTTGTTGGAGATAGTCATTGCCTGACACTTGTGTGGCGCGAATGATATGCTGCAAATGTACAAAACCCTGGTCAGATCACTGTTAGAAATTAGAGGTGCCTGAAACATATATCGGTTATGCGAATAAGACTGTGATGCGAATAATACTGTGTTTCTGCTCGAGACATGTAGGGGGTTCATATAAAAGTTGTGTCTCACTGGCACCGTGTAAGGTTCGATTTCCCAGAAAGCTTGTATTCGAATTTGAAGACAAAGTGTTAGATTAAACGATGCCTAACATTTAACACAGGGGGCCCGCCTTGCCTGCCAGGCATAGCTGCCTGTTTCTACAAGTTTAGGATTTCGACTTTGCTTTACGTATCTTTGATTTGGCCAATGAAGGCCCAACCTTGACACCAAGCAGTTCCAACACTGGGGCCTTTGACTGAAGGAGTCTGAAGGCCAAGCTTGGTGTGTCTGGGCTGCTGACTTCAGTCCAGGAGGAGGGGAGGGGAGGGGGACAAGACAGGATGTGATAAATAGGGCTAGAAATTGGCTAGATTAGGGCCTCCGCTTGGCGCCCCGCCCGGGCGTTATCGGGCAGCTAAGGGGTTAGTGCCCGGGTGGGCCGATAACAACGCCGCACTATAAATTGAGTTGGTGGTGAACACCAGCGTTAACACTTAATGCTGTGTCTCTCTCTCCTTCTGTATCTGTCTCTCTCTCTCTCTCTTTCTGTATCTGTGTCTCTCTCTATTTCTGTATCTGTCTCTCTCTCTCTTTCTGTATCTGTGTCTCTCTCTCTTTCTGTATCTGTGTCTCTCACTCTTTCTGTATCTGTCTCTCTCTCTTTCTGTATCTGTGTCTCTCTCTCTTTCTGTATCTGTCTATCTCTCTCTTTCTGTATCTGTCTATCTCTCTCTTTCTGTATCTGTCTCTCTCTCTTTCTGTATCTGTGTCTCTCTCTTTCTATATCTGTCTCTCTCTCTCTCTTTCTGTATCTGTGTCTCTCTCTCTTTCTGTATCTGTCTCTCTCTCTCTCTGTCCAGTTCAAATGCTTTATTGGCATGAAAGTTTACAGAGAACCATATTGCCAAAGCTTACATAGCAAAAAGGTACAGTTTTCCAACATTCTGTAGGTGTCAATCGATTTGACATTTGTTGGGTACATACAATATTACTTTTAAACAATATTAATTTTAAAGAGTCTTTGTACTTCATTTGGTACGTTCAATATTAATTTTAAACAGTCTTAGTTTTAAACAGTCCTCAGGTTGTGACATGTTGTTACATATTTGGCCTCTGTCTCTCTGTCTCTCTCTCTGTCTCTCTCTCTGTCTCTCTCTGTCTCTCTCTCTCTGTCTCTCTCTCTGTCTCTCTCTCTCTCTCTCTTTCTGTATCTGTCTCTCTCTCTTTCTGCATCTGTCTCTCTCTCTTTCTGTTTCTCTCTCTCTCTCTCTTTCTGTATCTGTGTCTCTCTCTCTTTCTGTCTCTCTCTCTCTTTCTGTATCTGTATCTCTCTCTCTTTCTGTATCTGTCTCTCTCTCTTTCTGTATCTGTGTCTCTCTCTCTTTCTGTATCTGTGTCTCTCTCTCTTTCTGTTTCTCTCTCTCTCTCTTTCTGTATCTGTGTCTCTCTCTCTTTCTGTCTCTCTCTCTCTTTCTGTATCTGTGTCTCTCTCTCTTTCTGTATCTGTGTCTCTCTCTCTTTCTGTCTCTCTCTCTCTTTCTGTATCTGTGTCTCTCTCTCTTTCTGTGTCTGTGTCTCTCTCTCTGTCTGTATCTGTCTCTCTCTCTTTCTGTATCTGTCTCTCTCTCTCATTCTGTATCTGTGTCTCTCTCTCTATCTGTATCTGTCTCTGTCTCTCTTTCTGTATCTGTCTCTCTCTCTCTTTCTGTATCTGTCTCTCTCTCTCTTTCTGTATCTGTGTCTCTCTCTCTTTCTGTATCTGTGTCTCTCTCTCTTTCTGTATCTGTCTCTCTCTCTCTTTCTGTATCTGTCTCTCTCTCTCTTTCTGTATCTGTGTCTCTCTCTCTTTCTGTATCTGTCTCTCTCTCTCTTTCTGTATCTGTGTCTCTCTCTTTCTGTATCTGTCTCTCTGTCTGTATCTGTCTCTCTCTCTTTCTGTATCTGTCTCTCTCTCTTTCTGTATCTGTGTCTCTCTCTCTTTCTGTATCTCTCTCTCTCTTTCTGTATCTGTCTCTCTCTCTTTCTGTATCTGTCTCTCTCTCTCTTCCTGTATCTGTCTCTCTCTCTCTATTCTGTATCTGTCTCTCTCTATTCTGTATCTGTCACTCTCTCTATTCTGTATCTGTCACTCTCTCTATTCTGTATCTGTGTCTTACTCTCTATTCTGTATCTCTCTCTCTCTCTCTTTCTGTGCATAAGTACATAAGAAATAGAAGCAGGAGTCGGCCATTTGACCCCTCGAGCCTGCTCCGCCATTGAATGAAATCATGGCTGATCTCGGGCTCAACTCCACTTCCCTGCACGCTCCCCATAACCCTTGACTCCTTTATCGTTCAAAAATCTGTCTATCTCCACCTTAAATGTATTTAAAGACCCAGCCTCCACAGCTAAGGAGTTAGTGCCCGAATTGGCCGATAACAGCGCCGCACTATAAATTGAGTTGGCGGTGAACACCAGCGCTAACATTTAATGCTGTGTCTCTCTCTCTTTCTGTATCTGTGTCTCTCTCTCTTTCTGTCTCTCTCTCTCTTTCTGTATCTGTCTCTCTCAGTTCAAATGCTTTATTGGCATGAAAGTTTACAGAGAACCATATTGCCAAAGCTTACATAGCAAAAAGGTACAGTTTTCCAACATTCTGTAGGTGTCAATCGATTTGACATTTGTTGGGTACATACAATATTACTTTTAAACAATATTAATTTTAAACAGTCTTTGTACTTCATTTGGTACGTTCAATATTAATTTTAAACAGTCTTAATTTTAAACAGTCCTCAGGTTGTGACATGTTGTTACATATTTGGCCCCTAGGTATGGTCTGTCTCCTTCTCCTAGGACTAATCTCAATTTTGACAGGTCATCCAATTCCTTGAAATCTGGGGTTGTTTGGCTTAGCTTGTTGAATAATATGTTTCTTGATGTGTTGAATTTTTCGCATTTTAGGAGGAAATGCATCTCTGTTTCAACCTCGCCGGCCAGACATTGATCGCATATTCTATTCTCTCTAGGCTGCCAGGATTTCTTGTATCTGCCTTTTTCAATTTCCAGTTGGTGGTCGCTTAGTCTGTACCTGGTGAGGGTCTGTCTCTGTTTTGTGTCTCTGATGGTCGTGAGGTAGTCTGCCAGTTTATATTCTCTTTTTAGGGCCCGGTAACATTCTAATCTGCTTTGGCTTTCGGTTATTTTGTTCCAATGTTCCAGGTAGGTTTCTTTGCATTTTTTAATGATTTGGTTCACTCGGATTGGTGTTTGGACGGCTGTGTTGGTCTGGGGCTGGTCAGGGTCCGGCTGAGTACTTAGTTTCAGTAGCAGCTGACTCAGGGGACTTTTTTCTGGGTTTAGCTCTTGGGTCTGAAAGGCTTTGAAATGGAGGGTGTCTGGGGAGCTAGATTTGAGGTGATTTAGGAAGTTTAGTGCTCGTTTTTGGATGTTTATTATCAGTGGGTATCTGCCTAGTTCGGCTCTGCATGCATTTGTTGGCGTTTTTCTTTGGGTGCGAAGGATGCTTCGGCAGAATTCTGCATGTAGGGCTTCTATTGTGTGTTTTTCCCATTTAGTGTAGCTTTGGTGATTTAGCGGGCCCCATACTTCACTACCGTACAGTGCAATGGGCAGGATTATGCTGTCAAATATTTTGAGCCAGATTTTGATTGGGATTTGGATGTTGTAGAATTTTCTTTTTATTGCATATAGGGCTCTTCGTGCTTTTTCTTTTAGTGCATTCACTGCTATGCTGAAGCTCCCTGATGCTGTAATAGTTAGACCAAGGTAGGTGTAGCTCATAGTGTGTCCTATAGTGGTATCACTGAGGGTAAACTGGTATTTGTTTTCCTGACATCTGGGCCTTTTTTGAAAAACCATGATGTTGGTTTTCTTTAGATTTACTGTTAGAGCCCAATTTTGGCAGTATTTGTCGAGTAGGTCTAGTTGTTGCTGTAATCCCTGTTCTGTGGGAGACAGCAGAACCATGTCGTCCGCATAGAACAGGGATTTCACTTCTCCATCCAGGAGACGGAGACCTGGTGACTCGCTTTGCTCCAGCATGTCTGCTAATTCATTTATGTATATGTTGAACAGGGTCGGGCTCAAATTGCAGCCCTGCCGGACGCCTCTTCTCTGGGTGAAGAAATCGGTGCGTTTGTCTCCAATTTTGACCCTCTCTTTCTGTATCTGTCTCTCTCTCTCTTTCTGTATGTCTCTCTCTTTCTGTATCTGTCTTTCTCTTTCTGTATCTGTCTCTCTCTCTCTTTCTGTATCTGTGTGTCTCTCTCTTTCTGTATCTGTCTCTCTCTCTCTTTCTGTATCTGTCTCTCTCTCTCTTTCTGTATCTGTCTCTCTCTCTCTTTCTGTATCTGTCTCTCCCTTTCTGTATCTGCCTCTCTCTCTTTCTGTATCTGTGTCTCTCTCTCTTTCTCTATCTGTGTCTCTCTCTTTCTGTATCTGTGTCTCTCTCTCTTTCTGTATCTGTCTCTCTCTATTCTGTATCTGCTCCTCTCTCTTTCTGTATCTGTGTCTCTCTCTCTTTCTGTATCTGCCTCTCTCTCTTTCTGTATCTGTGTCTCTCTCTTTCTGTATTTGTGTCTCTCTCTCTTTCTGTATCTGTCTCTCTCTATTTTGTATCTGCTCCTCTCTCTTTCTGTATCTGTGTCTCTCTCTCTTTCTGTATCTGCCTCTCTCTCTTTCTGTATCTGTCTCTCTCTCTTTCTGAATCTGTGTCTCTCTCTCTCTTTCTGTATCTGTCTCTCTCTTTCTGTATCTGTGTCTCTCTCTCTTTCTGTATCTGTGTCTCTCTCTCTTTCTGTATCTGTGTCTCTCTCTCTTTCTGTATCTGTCTCTCTCTCTCTTTCTGTATCTGTCTCTCTCTCTCTTTCTGTATCTGTGTCTCTCTCTCTTTCTGTATCTGTGTCTCTCTCTCTTTCTGTATCTGTCTCTCTCTCTCTTTCTGTATCTGTCTCTCTCTCTCTTTCTGTATCTGTCTCTCTCTCTCTTTCTGTATCTGTGTCTCTCTCTCTTTCTGTATCTGTCTCTCTCTCTTTCTGTATCTGTCTCTCTCTTTCTGTATCTGTCTCTCTCTCTCTTTCTGTATCTGTCTCTCTTTTTGTATCTGTCTCTCTCTCTCTTTCTGTATCTGTGTCTCTCTCTCTCTTTCTGTATCTGTGTCTCTCTCTCTCTTTCTGTATCTGTCTCTCTCTCTTTCTGTATCTGTCTCTCTCTCTCTTTCTGTATCTGTGTCTCTCTCTCTTTCTGCATCTGTGTCTCTCTCTCTTTCTGTATCTGTCTCTCTCTCTTTCTGTATCTGTCTCTCTCTCCCTTTCTGTGTCTCTCTCATTCTGTATCTGTCTCTCTCTCTTTATCTGTCTCTCTCCCTTTCTGTATCTGTCTCGCTCTCTCTTTCTGTGTCTCTCTCTCTTTCTGTATCTGTCTCTCTCTCTCTTTCTGTGTCTCTCTCTCTCTTTCTGTATCTGTCTCTCTCTCTTTCTGTGTCTCTCTCTCTTTCTGTATCTCTCTCTTTCTGTATCTGTCTCTCTCTCTTTCTGTATCTGTGTCTCTCTTTCTTTGTGTCTCTCTCTCTTTCTGTATCTGTGTCTCTCTCTCTCTTTCTGTGTCTGTCTCTCTCTTTCTGTATCTGTCTCTCTCTCTTTCTGTGTCTCTCTCTCTTTCTGTATCTCTCTCTTTCTGTATCTGTCTCTCTCTCTTTCTGTGTCTCTCTCTTTTTCTGTATCTGTCACTCTCTCTTTCTGTATCTGTCTCTCTCTCTTTCTGTATCTGTCTCTCTCTCTCTCTTTCTGTATCTGTCTCTCTCTCTTTCTGTATCTGTCTCTCTCACTTTCTGTATCCGTCTCTCTCTCTCTTTCTGTATCTGTCTGTCTCTCTTTCTGTATCTGTTTCTCTCTCTTTCTGTATCCGTCTCTCTCTCTCTCTCTCTGTATCATTGGCTGTCAAGTGCTTTGGGACATCCTGAAGTCATGAAACACGCTTGAATAATGCAAAGCAATGTTTTTATTAAATAAAAGAGAGAGAGTTGATCTTGGGTTAAAACAGATGGGATCACGGCAGCTTAATAGACACTAAACCGCAAGGGGCATTAGCTTGAACAGATTAAAGCCGCATCACTACACTGGAAGCAAACGTTTATGGCCCCGATCGCCAAGGTTGCATTCTGAATGTCTTTCTTTCGCCCACTCGTGAAAGGTGTCGCCTGAAATCCACAGCAAGTGGCAGAGAAAGCGATTGTCCCCTCGCAGTCACATCCCGCTCGAGAGATACCGGTATACAGAGGGAAACTTCCCCGCAGTTGTCAGTCAGGGTCAACACTGGGGGGGACGGGAGGGGCAGGATCATCAGTCAGTGTCAGCCCTGGGAAGAAGGTCCCTCAGTCACCAGGACACCACCAGGGGGAGCTGGAGCCTCAGACAGAGTGACCACCAGGGGGAGCAGGAGCCTCAGTCAGAGTGACCACCAGGGGGAGCAGGAGCCTCAGTCAGAGTGACCACCAGGGGGAGCAGGAGCCTCAGTCAGAGTGACCACCAGGGGGAGCAGGAGCCTCAGTCAGAGTGACCACCAGGGGGAGCAGGAGCCTCAGTCAGAGTCACCACCAGGGGGAGCAGGAGCCTCAGTCAGAGTCAATTCAATTCAATTCAATTCAATTCAAACCGCTTTATTGGCATGACAAGTTACACCTTATGTTGCCAAAGCATCGAAAAACATTCATGTTTGTACACAAAAATACAGATCTATCCATACAGTGTATAAGCAGATATATCCCTGAGTGTATAAATATACATTCATATAATTTATATATACTCTTTTCTTATATTTAGTGGTTGTCCCTCTGTTTATGGCAAGCTGTAACATAGTGTGCCGCTAGTGTTACACAATTTCTCTCTTCCCCTAGTAGGTATGGGAGTTTTTGGTCGTCATTCAAATTTCTGAATTCCGGGCATATTTTTGTGAATTTTGGGTAGAAATTCTCCCTTATGCCCTGATATTTTCTGCAAGCTGTGAGGAAGTGCATCTCTGTCTCCACCACTCCCTGACTGCAGTGAGAGCATATCCTGTCCTCTCTTGGTAGCCGGGTCTGCCTGTGTCTACCTTTTTCGATCGCCAGACTATGTTCACTAAGTCTGTACATTGTCAAGGTTTTTCTCAGTTTGCTATCCTTTACCATGGTCAGGTAATCAGCCATGTTGTATTGTCTGTTTAGGGCCAAGTAGCAATTGAGTTTGCTTTGGGTTTTTTTTGTTTCTGCCCAATATGACAGATATTTTTCCTTTTGCTTAGCGACGATTGTGTTGGGTCGAATTCTTTGTGTTACGCTGTCACTGTCCTGGGGCTGGTTATTGTTAGTAGTGTTAGTAGTTACTTCACTGAGTCCCAGGACTAGTTGACTGAGGGTATTCTTCTTTATGGTCCTCTCTTGGCATTTCAGGGCTTCGTAATGACAGCATTGGGGGTTGCTCATTTCTAGGTGTTTCCAAAATTTGGTGGCTCTTTTTTGGATAGTGATTATTAATGGATATTGGCCTAGTTCTGCCCTGCATGCATTGTTTACGGTTTTCCTTTGAGTCCGGAGGGTACTTTAAAAGAATTCTGCATGTAGGATCTCAATTGGGTGTTTGTCCCATTTTGCAAATTCTTGTTGTGTTAGCGGTCCCCACACCTCACTGCCATAGAGTGCAATTGGTTCAATTACTGATTTGAAAATTTTGACCCAAATGCTATTGGGATTTCTATTTGGATTGATTTTTTAATGGCATAGAAAGCCCTTCTTGCTTTCTCTTTCAGTTCATTCACAGCCAGATGGAAATTTCCCGTAGAACTGATTTTTAAGCCCAAGTATGTGTAGTTAGTGGTTTGTTCAATTTTGGTTGTTCCTAGTGTGAAATTTATTTTGGGTCCCTGATGTCTGGATTGATATACCTATCAATTCCTCCAATAAAAGGCGAAGAGTTACGAAGGTGACTAAAGGTTTTTATTGACTAAATAACAGAGCCCACTCTCGTGGGTGATCCGATCCAAGCAGGAGGAATACCAGTCAGTCGCTCACCTTTATACCTGGCCTGGTGGGTGGAGCCAAGGCGGAGTCGGCGGTGGTCATCCCAGGTATAGCAGTGTGGCAAGAGGCGACCTCGTACCGTGATACAATAGTGGTCAGTGATACAGTTATAACGAACAGTGGTGAACAGTGCTAACTACTAACAGTGATACGATAGTGAACGTGGTTTACCACATTCACCCCTTGTTTAGAATTAAGTCCGGCGGGGTGAAGTGTACTACCAATTCTGGTAGGTCAGTCTGTCCGGAGGCTTCGTAAGCCTCTCCGATCGCCGCAGCGGTGGTGTTGCCTTATCCGGTGCTGGTGCCTTATCCGGTGTTGATGCTGGTGTTTGCGTGGTCGGCGAGGGCTCGTGGGGTTCCGGCATGCCGTCTACCTGGGCTGGGGTTGGGGGGGGTGGTGGCGGTGTTTCCGGATCGGCTGAGGGTGCGAGGTCTCGTAGGGAGACAGTGTCCTCCCGCCCGTCTGGGTACGCCACGTAGGCGTACTGGGGGTTGGCGTGCAGGAGGTTCACCCTCTCGACCAGGGGGTCCGTTTTATGGGCCCTCACGTGTTTCCGCAGCCAGACCGGCCCCGGGGCGGTCAGCCAGGTTGGTAGAGTGGTTCCCGTAGTCGACTTCCTGGGGAAAACGAACATTCGTTCATGGGGGGTGGTGTTAGTGGCCGTGCAAAGTAATGACCGGATGGAGTGCAGCGCTGTCGGGAGGACTTCTTGCCAGCGGGAGGTTGGGAGGCCCTTAGACTTTAAGGCTAAGAGGACGGCCTTCCATACCGTCGCGTTCTCTCTTTCCACCTGACCGTTACCTCTGGGGTTGTAGCTGGTGGTCCTGCTTGCTGCAATACCTCTCTCTAGGAGGAATTGCCGGAGTTCCTCGCTCATGAAGGAGGAGCCCCGGTCGCTGTGTATATAGTTCGGGAACCCGAACAAGGCGAAGAGGGCATTCAGGCACTTGATGACCGTGCTACTGGTCATGTCGGGGCAGGGGAAGGCAAAGGGGAAACGGGAGTACTCATCAACGATGTTGAGGAAGTACACATTACGGTCAGAGGACGGGAGGGGCCCCTTAAAGTCGATGCTCAGGCGCTCGAAGGGGCGGGTGGCCTTGATCAGGCTTGCTCGGTCCGGCCTATAGAAGTGCGGTTTGCACTCCGCACAGGTCTGGCAGTTCCTGGTCATGGTCCTGACCTCCTCGATGGAGTAGGTCAGGTTGCGGGCCTTAATGAAATGGTAGAGTCTGGTGACTCCGGGGTGGCAGAGCTGGTCGTGGAGGGTCTGAAGCCTATCGATATGCGCGCTGGCGCATGTCATTCGTGAAAGGGCATCAGGGGATTCGTTCAGCTTGCCTGGCCGGTACAAGATCTCATAATCGTAGGTGGAGAGCTCGATTCTCCATCTCAAAATCTTGTCATTCTTGATTTTGCCCTTCAGCTTGTTATTAAACATGAAAGCCACCGAACGCTGGTCGGTGAGGAGGGTAAATCGTTTGCCTGCCAGGTAGTGCCTCCAGCGCCGTACTGCCTCCACGATCGCCTGGGCCTCTTTCTCGACCGACGAATGTCGGATCTCGGGGCCCTGTAGGGTCCTTGAGAAGAAGGCCACTGGCCTCCCCTCCTGGTTTAGGGTGGCGGCTAAGGCGAAGTCGGATGCGTCGCTCTCCACCTGGAAGGGGATGGACTCGTCCACTGCGTGCATCGTGGCCTTGGCTATGTCTCCCTTAATGAGGGAGAAGGCCGCGCACGCCTCCTCCGTGAGGGGGAAGGAAGTGGCTTTCAGGAGGGGTCTGGCTTTGTCCGCGTAATTGGGTACCCATTGGGCATAGTAGGCGAAAAGCCCCAGGGTTCTCCTAAGTGCTTTAGGGCAGTGGGGGAGGGGTAGCTCCATGAGGGGGCGCATTCTTTCTGGGTCGGGGCCGATGATTCCGTTCTCCACTACGCAGCCGAGGATGGCAAGGCGGGTGGTGTTAAACACGCATTTCTCCTTATTGTAGGTGAGGTTCAGCCGTTGGGCCGTACGGAGGAATTTCTCCAGATTCGCGTCATGTTCCTGCCGGTCGCGGCCGCAGATAGTGACGTTATCTAGGTAGGGGAATGTAGCCTGCAGTTCGTTCTGGTCAACCATCTGGTCCATCTCCCTTTGGAAGACCGAGACCCCATTAGTGACACCGAAGGGGACCCTAAGGAAGTGGTATAGGCGCCCATTCGCCTCGAAGGCGGTATACTGGCGGTCCTCAGGGTGGATAGGGAGTTGGTGGTAGGCCGACTTCAGGTCGATGGTCGAGAATACTTTATACTGTGCAATCTGATTGACCATGTCAGATATGCGGGGGAGGGGGTATGCGTCCAGCTGGGTATATCTGTTTATGGTCTGGCTGTAGTCGATGACCAGGCGGTTTTTATCGCCGGTCTTTACGACTACGACCTGGGCACGCCAGGGGCTGCTGCTCCCCTCGATAATGCCCTCTTTCAGGAGGCGCCGCACCTCAGAGCTAATGAAGGCTCTGTCCCCGGCGCTATACCGCCTGCTCTTGGTAGCGACGGGTTTGCAGTCAGGGGTAAGGTTAGCAAACAGAGAGGGTGGCGGGACCTTGAGGGTGGAGAGGCTGCAGGTGTTACGCGGTGGGCGGTTTAACGTTTGCTGGTTGTTGACTGTGAGTGGGGGGAGGGGTCCACCGTATGCTAGGGTTACGCTTTGGAGGTGGGATTGGAAGTCCAGCCCTAGTAGGACGGCAGCGCAGAGATGGGGGAGGACGAGGAGTTTAAAGTTTTTATACTCCATGCCCTTAACCGACAGGGTCACGACACAGTAGCCGCTGATGTCCGTGGCGTGGGACCTCGATGCCATCGAGATTCGGCTGCGCGTTGGTAGGACAGAGAGGGAGTAGTGGCTCACCGTGTCTGGGTGGATGAAGCTCTCCGTGCTTCCGCTGTCGAACAGGCAGGTCGTGGCGTGGCCGTTCACTTTGATGTCCATCATTGACTTGGACAGATGGTGCGGGCGGGCTTGGTCCAGGGTGACGGAAGCTAGTGTGTAGCTGAGCGAGTCGTTGTCATCTGCGGGCGAGGCGGTCGGGCGTGGTGAGTAAAATGGCGTCTCCCACGAGGTAGGGCAAAATGACGGAGAAGATGGCTGCCCCCGTAGCTCACATGAGGCACTATTGGGGTCGGTTGCCTTAATCAAAGATGGCCGCCCCCATGACTCATGTGTGGGGATGCTGGCCTCAGTTGCCCTAAACAAAGATGGCCGCCCCCATGACTCATGTGTGGGGATGCTGGCCTCAGTTGCCCTAAACGAAGATGGCCGCCCCCATAGTTCGCATGCGGCACTGCTGGCCTCTGAGGATCCGCTCCTGCAGGCCTTGGAGAAGTGGCCTTTCTTCAGGCAGGTTCTGCATGTGGAGTTCTTGGCTGGGCAGCGCGACCTCGGGTGCTTCTCCTGGCCACAAAAAAAACAGCCGGCGGCCCGATCGCGGATGCCCGATGTCGGGGCCGGTGCCGGGGGTGGCGGGGCCGGTCGGGTCCGGGACGCCGACGCAGAGGTAGGTCCCGGGGGCGGCGCTGGGAAGGGTGCTGTGGTAGGGGTCGGGCCCGAGTCCCAGGGTCGCGAGCAGTACCTGGTGAATGCTTCCTGATCTTGGTGGGCCACTTCCAGGGAGATAGCGAGGGCTTCAGCTTTTTCCATGCTGAGGTCTTTAGCTTCCAGCAGTCTTTGCCGTGAGTACTCGGACCGTAGGCCTTTCAGGAATGCGTCGCGGATATTATCTTCAGTATTTTCGGCTGCCGACACCGATTTAAAGTCACAGTTCCTGGCGAGTGCATATAGCGCCTGTGAGAATTCGGCTACTGATTCTCCTGGCTGTTGCGGCCGTGATCTTAGGAGGTGCCTAGCGTACATGTAGTTTACCGGGGTCCGGTACTTCTGTTTCAGCAGGTTGATGGCGGTCTCGTAGGTAGTCATGTCCTCGATGAGAGTGTATACTCTCGGGCTCAGTTGCGCCTGCAGGACACTTAGTTTGGATGCCTGAGGGACGCTGGATTCTCTCAGGTATGATTCGAAGCAGACCAGCCAGTGTTTAAAGTCTGCGGCTGAGTTTGCTGCTCGTGGGTTCAGGTCCAGGTACGGCGGTCTGAGGGCTCGCAGCCAAGCTGGCTGGTGTGGCTGTGCTCCTGGGAGCTGCGCTGGTGGCTCCTCCGCCGGTTGTGACTCGTTGTCGGACATCATTAAATTTAGTCAATAAAATTGATATACCTATCAATTCCTCCAATAAAAGGCGAAGAGTTACGAAGGTGACTAAAGGTTTTTATTGACTAAATAACAGAGCCCACTCTCGTGGGTGATCCGATCCAAGCAGGAGGAATACCAGTCAGTCGCTCACCTTTATACCTGGCCTGGTGGGTGGAGCCAAGGCGGAGTCGGCGGTGGTCATCCCAGGTATAGCAGTGTGGCAAGAGGCGACCTCGTACCGTGATACAATAGTGGTCAGTGATACAGTTATAACGAACAGTGGTGAACAGTGCTAACTACTAACAGTGATACGATAGTGAACGTGGTTTACCACATGGATCTTTGCTGGAACACCAGGACTTTGGTTTTTTGGGGATTTATTGTCAGGGCCCAAGTCTGGCAGTATGACTCCAGCAGATCCAGCTTCTGCTGTAGACCCTCCTTAGTTGGTGACAGCAGAACCAGGTCATCTGCATAGAGGAGGAATTTAACCTTGGATTCATATAGGGTGAGGCCGGGTGCTGTAGATTGTTCAAGTAGTTTTGCCAATTCATTTATGTAAATATTAAAGAGTGTTGGTGAGATTGGCGAGCCCTGCGTCACCCCCCGCCCCTGTGGGAAGTATTTTGTTTGTTTGTCTCCAATTTTAACTGCACATTTGTTGTTTGTATACATTGATTTAATTACATCATATGTTTTTCCCCCTACCCCGCTTTCGATAAGTTTCAGGAATAAACCGTCGTGCCAGATGGAATCGAAAGCCTTCTGGAAATCTATAAAGCATGCGTAGATTTTGCTTTTGTTTTGATGAACGTGTTTGTCAATTAGGGTCTGTAGGGTGAAGATATGATCTGATGTTCTATAGTTTGGCAGGAATCCAATTTGGCTTTTACTCAAGACATTGTGCTCCTCAAGGAAGTTTATAAGTCTTTTGTTTATGATACTGTTGTGTATGTAACCGTTTACCTTTAAGGGAACTATAGAATGTAACCGTTCGCCTTTAAGAGCACTACTTTAGGGTGGCACTATTTATTGGCTCATGTATACTGTAATACCGATAGTGACCACACCAGTATATAAGGGTTGGAATACGTTAACTAGGGCAGGAATCGCCCGAGCCTCTGAATAGTAAAGACGTGTTTTATTTTGTTAACCGTGGAGTCTGTGATTATTTATAATACAACCCACAGACTTAACACTGGCGACGAGTCGGTTCGAACCCTGTGGCAGTTATTCCACGGCGGCTTCGTCCAAAGACAGGACGTTGAAGAGAGGTTCCAATCCTCAACACCCCAATGAAAACTGAAGGGCAGCAGAAATCCTGACAGCTTCCAGCGACTGGAAGCGACAGGCATTAGGACCCTGAAGCCTCCATAACCTCGTGGGTAAGCCAGAGCCCGGGAGGGCGCGAGCAAGAGCCACCGAGTGGGTGAGCCAGAGGCCGGGAGCCGCTTCAAGCGGGAGGCGCTTAGCGGGCCAGCGATCGCACCGGTGATAAGGGCTGAGAACCGTTTCGGGCGGGCGGCGCACCAGCGATCGCACAGGAGATAAGAGCCGCAGTCGGGCTGAAAGTCAGCGGCGAGAAGCGCGGGAAAACCGCCATTGAAGTGGGCGGGGAGAGCGAGAAGCGCGGGAAAGCCGCCATTTTTCACGGGAAAACCGCTGGGGAAGAAGGCAGAAGCGGGAAACCGCCATCTTAGAAAATTAATAAGAATTTTCAGAAACAAGAAAATTAATAATAAGTAAAGAAATACTTGTGTTGTTCTCGAGAAGAGAAGAAGATGCCTAAACGAGGTAATATCACCAAATGCTATCGTTGTGGGAAGTCAACACACGACCAAAAGCAATGCTGGGGTAAAAACCAGGAATGCTGGAAATGTGGCAAGATCGGGCACATAGCTAAAGTGTGCCGGTCAGGAACGACGTGCAACAATAATGAGTCCTCACAAAAATGGGACAGAAAGGTACATGACGCAAATAGGAAGAGTCTGAAGGAACAGAAGTCGGACACACACGCCAAAGGCAGAGGACTGGACGGTCTAAGAATTCACAACTTGAGCAATGAAGCCGACCGGCAAACTATTTGGATAACGCTACCGATTGAAAAGGTCCCAGTAAAAATGGAAGTGGACACCGGATCGGCGTTGACGGTCATGAATAAGCATGACTATCAAAAGTTTTTCAAGCATATTCCACTACGGGATGCGGATCTGATACTGAAGACA
The DNA here is from genome assembly GCF_052327205.1 of Somniosus microcephalus. NCBI lineage: Eukaryota > Metazoa > Chordata > Chondrichthyes > Squaliformes > Somniosidae > Somniosus > Somniosus microcephalus. Next base: position 209,323,090 of record NC_140998.1, on the reverse strand, counting down.
TACACGGGGCAAAAAGTATTCCCCATCGGGAAGATAGAGGTCAAGGTGAAATACAAAGATAAAGTTCACCACCGGTTGGAGCTGTATGTGTTGTCTGAGGGAGGCCCACCACTTCTGGGACGGGAGTGGATCCGGAAAATAAAGATGGATTGGCATGCACTAACCACCACGACGGAAAAAACCATTACGGTGCTAAGGACAATGTTTGCGCGGAATGGTCTGCCAGAACAGGTCTGTTCCGATAATGGGCCGCAATTTGTGTCTGAGGAATTTAAGAAATTTCTAAAAAGCAATGGGGTTAAACATTACACATCAGCCCCATACCATCCCGCCTCCAATGGACTGGCTGAAAGATTTGTCCAGACCTTCAAGAAGGCCATAAAGGCCATGAGTAATGAAGACATAAGTTTACAGCATAAGGTGGATAGCTTTTTGTTGGCCTATCGAAATGCAACACATGCGGTCACGAATCAAACTCCCGCAATGATGTTTTGCAATAGACGCCTAAGATGCCGGCTGGATTTGCTCAAACCAAACGTAAGAAGGGACGTAGAGAACCGGCAATTCCAGGGCATGAATAAAAGGGCCACCAGATCTTTCCAGATGGGGCAACAAGTTTTGGCCCGGGACTACCGTACGGAGAAATGGCAGCCTGGAACTATTAAAAAAAGGCTAGGACCATTGATGTACACGGTGGACATTGGGGACAAGGTAATAAGGCGCCATGTTGACCAGATCATAGGGTCCGCCACAAATGAGCAGCCGACTTCACCACCTTACCCGAGTAATGTTGAAACTGAAGTACCCAGAACACCTACTTCTGATCTAGTAATACTAGAATCAGATAAACCTGACACTGTTGTTCCAGCTGAATCGACTTTACCAGAGACACCTACTGGACCGCTGGGAATGACGACACCACTGCGGCGTTATCCGGACAGAATCCGGAAACCTCCACAGAGACTGAACCTGTAAACTGTTTCCACTAAGAGTATGTTGCAACTGTTCCTACGGAGACTGAATCTGTGATCTGTTTTGACATGAAGTTATATATGTTATTATGTTATGTTAAACATGAAGTTATATGACGTTGACTCCATCGAGAGTATATCTGCAAACTGTCTATATAAGTTGAAGATTGTATGTTTAACGGGATTCTGTAAGTAATAAGCTAGAAAGGGAGGAGTGTTGTGTATGTAACCGTTTACCTTTAAGGGAACTATAGAATGTAACCGTTCGCCTTTAAGAGCACTACTTTAGGGTGGCACTATTTATTGGCTCATGTATACTGTAATACCGATAGTGACCACACCAGTATATAAGGGTTGGAATACGTTAACTAGGGCAGGAATCGCCCGAGCCTCTGAATAGTAAAGACGTGTTTTATTTTGTTAACCGTGGAGTCTGTGATTATTTATAATACAACCCACAGACTTAACAGATACTACAGAATACCTTCCCCAGGTTACTGTTTACACAGATGCTTCGGTAGTTATTTGGGTCGACTTTGTCCCCACTTTTGTATATGGGCATTATGAGTCCTTTGTTCCAGATATCAGGGAAGTAACCGACACTCAGAACCAAGTTGAAGAGTTTTAGGATAGCCAGTTTCATTTTATTGTCTGTGTGTTTAATCATCTCGCTTAGTATGCCGTCTGCCCTGCAAGCTTTTCCTGGTCGCAGGTCCTTGAGTTTTTCAAATAGTTCTTTTTCTGTTATTATGGAGTCTAGCGGGTTTTGTTTATCTTTTATGGCCATTTCTAGCTTTTCCAGTTTTTTGCATATTTGGTGTTGCTCTGGCCTTAATGTGTTTTTCTGGTATAATTTTTCAAAGTGGTTTTCCCATGTGTCTCCATTTTGAATGGCCAATTCGTCATGTTGTTTTTTGTGTAATGTATTCCAGTTGTCCCAGAAACAATTGGAATCAATGGATTCCTCAATGGAGCTGAGTGTATTCTTAATATACTGCTCTTTTTTGGTTCTGAGTGTGTTTCTGTATTGTGTTAGTGTCTGACAATAAGTAAGGCGTAATTCCTCATTTTCTGGATGTCTGTGTTTTTGGTTTGATATTTTTCTAAGTTTTTTCCTCATGTTATGGCAATCTGGGTCAAACCATTTTTCATAGTTTTTTGTTTTGGGTTTGTTCTTGCGAGCTTTCAAGTTTGACCTTGTTGCCAAATTATCAAAAATATTGTTTAGGTTATTCACTGCCCGGTTTACGCCTTCTTTATTGTGAGTGTATATGTTATCCAGAAAGGTGTCCAAGAGAGCTTGAGTTGATTCATTGCTAATTGCTTTCTGGTATTTTTCCGTGCTGTTTTTGGCCCATCTGTACGATTTTTTGGTGTTGTACAGCTTACTGGGTTGTGTTTCTGTGTTGGTTGTTTCTGTCTTTTTAAGATACATAGTAATTTGACTGTGGTCTGACAGTGTTGTTTGTGGTTTGACTGTGAATGCTCTGAAAGAGGATGGGTCCAAATCCATAATCATATAGTCTACGGTGCTGCAGCCAAGAGGTGAGCAATAGGTCAATCTTCCTAGGAGGTCTCCCATGAACCTACTATTGACAATGTACAGACCCAGGCTTCGACAGAGCTGCAGGAGCTGTTTTCCGTTGGTATTTGTCTGCTTGTCGCAGTTATGCCTGTATGGAAGGGAAGGGATATCGAAGTGGTTATTCCCGAATACGTAATTGTTTCCCTGATTATTGGTGAAGTCTGGTTCTTCGCCAGTTCTTGAATTGAGGTCACCACAGATCAACACGTTCCCCTGGGCCTGGTATTGGATAATTTCCCCCTCAATGTTGGAGAAGGTGTCCTCTTTAAAGTGCGGGGATTCCATTGGGGGGATATAGAGTGCGCAAATGAAAACATCTTGGGTGTTAGAGATAATCCCCCTCTCAATTTTGAGCCACATGTGGTTTTCGCCCTTTTTTATAAATTTGATGCAATTCTTAAGCTCTGTTTTAAACCAAATCGGTATGCCTCCGGAGTCTCTGCCTTGGGTTACTCCTGGTAATTTATTGGAGGGGACCACCAGCTCTGTGTACCCTTGGGGACGGCCAGTGTGTCCTTTTCCTTTATACCAAGTTTCCTGTAAAATGATAATATCTAGATCTTTAGTTTCACCTATGAACTCTGGGGTCCTACTCTTCACGTCGAGCACCGAAGAGCGTAGACCTTGGATATTCCAGGTCGAAATATATAAGGATTTCATGTTAAGTTTGATCTTGTACTATGATATGTTAAAGAATGATATGTATTTGTCGTGTCTAAATGTGGGGGGAAAAAATCATCTCAGTTGTCTATAAACGCTAATACTACTTGGTTACAATTCTTTCTATTAATTAGTCCTTGATTTTTTTCATTTTCTGATCCATAAGATCCAGAGTCACCACCAGAGGGAGCAGGAGCCTCAGTCAGAGTGACCACCAGGGGGAGCAGGAGCCTCAGTCAGAGTCACCACCAGGGGGAGCAGGAGTCTCAGTCACCAGCACACCCGATGCTCTGGAAAACCAGGTTCATCCCTCAAGAAATCACACGGGACCGGAGTCTGCATCTGGAGGAGGGAAAGACAGGAATTCAGACGCATCAGTTTGACTTCAACGTGCATTTATCTCGCATCTTTACAACCTCTCAAGACACGTCACGGAGCGTAAATCGGACAAAAAGTTGAGACCGAGGTATTTGGCTAGGTGAGCAAAACCTTGGTCAAAGAGGTCGGTTTTAAGGAGGGTCTTAAAGGGGGAGAGAGAGGCGGAGAGGTTTAGGGAGGGAATTCCAGAGCTTAGGGCCCAGGTAACAGAAGGCACGGCCGCCAATGGTGGAGCGATGGAAATCGGGGAGGGGATGTGCAAGAGGCCAGAATTGGAGGAGCGCAGAGATCTTGGGGGGTTGCAGGGCTGGAGGAGGTTACAGAGATAGGGAGTTCTGGTCAGACTGCACATGGAGAACTGGGGAGTTGGATATATTGCTGAAAGGGATAAATTTGCAGATCAGGGGGAGTGGGAGCAAAATGGCCGGCACAGGCACGATGGGGCGAGTGGCCTCCTCCCGTGCTGCCTGATTCTATGATTCCAAGTTGAAAGTCTACCATACTGACCTCTTTTCCTGTTGTACCAATATATCAGCAACAATATCAGGATTCCGGCTACGAGTCCAACTGCAATTCCCACAATCCGTCCAACACTGGCTGCAGGAGGAATCAGAACAAAGATTGAAAAATAACAATACTGAGGAGAGCTGGGCTACGTCGTTCCGTGATGCTAAGCACAGGTCAGAGGTCAGTGTAGGCCAGGCCCTGTCCTGTCTGCAACCAGACCCAATCCCTATTAAACAGGAACAGGAGGAGGCCCATTCAGCCCCTCGAGCCTGTTACACAGGAACAGGAGGAGGCCATTCAGCCCGTCGAGCCTGTTACACAGGAACAGGAGGAGGCCCATTCAGCCCCTCGAGCCTGTTACACAGGAACAGGAGGAGGCCCATTCAGCCCCTCGAGCCTGTTACATAGGAACAGGAGGAGGCCATTCAGCCCCTCGAGCCTGTTACACAGGAACAGCAGGAGGCCCATTCAGCCCCTCGAGCCTGTTACACAGGAACAGGAGGAGGCCCATTCAGCCCCTCGAGCCTGTTACACAGGAACAGGAGGAGGCCATTCAGCCCGTCGAGCCTGTTACACAGGAACAGGAGGAGGCCCATTCAGCCCCTCGAGCCTGTTACACAGGAACAGGAGGAGGCCCATTCAGCCCCTCGAGCCTGTTACATAGGAACAGGAGGAGGCCATTCAGCCCCTCGAGCCTGTTACACAGGAACAGCAGGAGGCCCATTCAGCCCCTCGAGCCTGTTACACAGGAACAGGAGGAGGCCATTCAGCCCCTCGAGCTTGTTACACAGGAACAGGAGGAGGCCCATTCAGCCCCTCGAGCCTGTTACACAGGAACAGGAGGAGGCCCATTCAGCCCCATGGACCTGTTACACAGGAACAGGAGGAGGCCCATTCAACCCCTCGAGCCTGTTACACAGGAACAGGAGGAGGCCCATTCAGCCCCTCGAGCCTGTTACACCGGAACAGGAGGAGGCCCGTTCAGCTCCTCGAGCCTGTTACACAGGAACAGGAGAAGGCCCATTCAGCCCCTCGAGTCAGTTACACAGGAACAGGAGGAGGCCCATTCAACCCCTCGAGCCTGTTACACAGGAACAGGAGAAGGCCCATTCAGCCCCTCGAGCCTGTTACACAGGAACAGGAGGAGGCCATTCAGCCCCTCGAGCCTGTTACACAGGAACAGGAGGAGGCCCATTCAGCCCCTCGAGCCTGTTACACAGGAACAGGAGGAGGCCATTCAGCCCCACGGGCCTGTTACACAGGAACAGGAGGAGGCTCATTCAGCCCCTCGAGTCTGTTACACAGGAACAGGAGGGGGCTCATTCAGCCCCTCGAGCCTGTTACACAGGAACAGGAGGAGGCCCATTCAGCCCTCGAGCCTTTTACACAGGAACAGGAGGAGGCTCATTCAGCCCCTCGAGTTTGTTACACAGGAACAGGAGGAGGCCATTCAGCCCCACGGGCCTGTTACACAGGAACAGGAGGAGGCTCATTCAGCCCCTCGAGTCTGTTACACAGGAACAGGAGGAGGCCATTCAGCCCCTCGAGCCTGTTACACAGGAACAGGAGGAGGCCATTCAGCCCCACGGGCCTTTTACACAGGAACAGGAGGAGGCTCATTCAGCCCCTCGAGTCTGTTACACAGGAACAGGAGGAGGCTCATTCAGCCCCTCGAGCCTGTTACACAGGAACAGGAGGCGGCCCATTCAGCCCCTCGAGCCTGTTACACAAGAACAGGAGGCGGCCCATTCAGCCCCTCGAGCCTGTTACACAAGAACAGGAGGCGGCCCATTCAGCCTCTCGAGCCTGTTACACAAGAACAGGAGGAGGCCCATTCAGCCTCTCGAGCCTTCCACACAGGAAGAGGAGGAGGCCGTTCAGTCCCTTGGGCCTCTTATATAGGAATGCGGAGGATGCCATTCACCCCCATGGGCCTGTTATATAGGAAAAGATTAGCGAAAGTAAATGTGGGACCCTTACAGGCTGAGACAGGAGAAATTATAATGGGGAATAAGAAAATGGCGGGGAAACTAAACAGATACTTTGTGTCTGTCTTCACGGAAGAAGACGCAAAAAAGCTACCCGGAAATAGTGGAGAACCAAGGGTCTAGCGAGAATGAGGAAATTAAATACATTAATATTAGTTAAAAAATAGTACTGGAGAAATTAATGGGACTGAAAGCCGATAAATCTGGACTTGATGGCCTTCATTGAAAGAGGTAGCTATAGAGATAGTGGATGCATTGGTTGTCATTTTCCAAAATTCCATAGATTCTAGAACGGTTCCTGCAGATTGGAAGGTGGCAAATGTAACCCCAGTCTTTAAGAAATGAGGGAAAGAGACACCAGTTAGCCTGACATCAATAGTAGGGAACATGCGAGAATCTATTATTAAGGACATGGTAACAGGGCACTTAGAAAATAACAATGTGATTGGGCAGAGTCAACACGGATTTATGAAAGGGAAATCGTGTTTGACAAGTCTGTTTGTTTTTTGAGGTGGTATCTAGCAGAATAGATAAGGGGGAACCAGTGGAGGTGGTGTATTTGGATTTTCAGAAGGCATTCGATAAGGTGCCACACAAGAGGTTATTAAACAAAATTAGGGCTCATGGGATTGGGGGTAATATACTAGCATGGATTGAGGATTGGTTAACGGACAGAAAACAGAGAGTAAAAATAAACGGGTCATTTTTGGGTTGGCAGGCTGTAACTAGTGGGGTACCGCAAGGATCAGTGCTTGGGCCTCAGCTATTCACAATCTACGTCAATGATCTGGATGAGGGGACCAAATGTAATATATCCAAGTTGGCTGATGATACAAAGCTGGGAGGGAATGTAAGTTGTGAGGAGGATGCAAGGAGGCTTCAAGGGGATATAGACAGGCTAAGTGAACGGGCAAGAATATGGCAAATGGAATATAATGTGGAGAAATATGAAATTATCCACTTTGGTAGGAAAAATGGCAAAGCAGAGTATTTTAAAATGGTGAGAGATTGGGAAATGTTGGTGTTCAGAGGGACCTGGCTGTCCTTGTACAGGAATCACTGAAAGTTAACATGCAGGTCCCTGGCTGGGGAGTCTAGAACCAGGGGTCACAGTCTCAGAATAAGGGGTCGGCCATTTAGGACTGAGATGAGGAGGAATTTCTTCACTCAGAGGGCGGTGAATCTTTGGAATTCTCTACCCCAGAGGGCTGTGGAGGCTCAGTCGTTGAGTATATTCAAGGCTGAGATTGATAGATTTTTGAATATTAAGGGAATCAAGGGATATGGAGATAGTGCAGGAAAGTGGAGATGAGGTAGAAGATCAGCCATGATCTTATTGAATGTTGAAGCAGGCTCGAGGGGCCGAATGGCCGACTCCTGCTCCTATTTCTTATGTTCTTATACAGGAGGAGGCCTGTTACAGGGACACAGATCCCAGTCGTTGGGCGTTTGGTGGATATGTTTTGGGAATAAAACAAAATGCGATTCCTACCCCAGTTACCGGTCTGCCTTTGAGTACTGGTCCCAGGCGTCACTGTGCTGCTCATTCTGTCTCCTGATTCACCAAATCCAATGAAAGAGAGGAGAAATGAAGAGATCATTAAACCAAAGGCTAGAAATTCCATGCTCCTGACATAATAATCTTCCTGGGATTCATTCCAACAATTTACACAGGAACAGGAGGAGCCCCATTCAGCCCTTGAACCTGTTACACAGGAACAGGAGGAGGCCCATTGATCCCCTCGAGCCTGTTACACAGGAACAGGAGGAGGCCCATTGATCCCCTCGAGCCTGTTACACAGGAACAGGAGGAGGCCCATTCAGCCCCTTGAGCCTGTTACATAGGAACAGGAGGAGGCCCATTCACCCCCTCGAGCCTGTTACACAGGAACAGGAGGAGGCCCATTCAGCCTCTCGAGCCTGTTACACAGGAACAGGAGGAGGCCATTCAGCCCCTCAAGCCTGTTACACAGGAACAGGAGGAGGCCCATTCAGCCCCTCTAGCCTGTTACACAGGAACAGGAGGAGGCCACTCAGCCCCTCGGCCTGTTACTCAGGAACAGGAGGAGCCCCATTCAGCCCCTCGAACCTGTTGCACAGAAACAGGAGGAGGCCCATTCAGCCCCTCGAGCCTGTTACACAGGAACAGGAGGAGGCCCATTCAGCCCCTAGAGCTTTTTACACAGGAACAGGAGGAGGCCCATACAGCCCCTCGAGCCTGTTACACAGGAATAGGAGGAGGCCATTCAGCCACTTAAGCCTGTTGCACAGGAACAGGAGGAGGCCATTCAGACCCTCGAGCGTGTTACACAGGAACAGGAGGAGGCCCATTCAGCCCCTCGAGCCTGTTACACAGGAACAGGAGGAGGCCATTCAGCCCCTCGAGCCTGTTACACAGGAACAGGAGGAGGCCATTCAGCCCCTCGAGCCTGTTACACAGGAACAGGAGGAGGCCATTCAGCCCCTCGAGCCTGTTACTCAGGAACAGGAGGAGGCCCATTCAGCCCCTCGAGCCTGTTACACAGGAACAGGGGGAGGCCCATTCAGCCCCTCGAGCCTGTTACACAGGAACAGTAGGAGGCCACTCAGCCCCTCAGGCCTGTTACTCAGGAACAGGAGGAGGCCCATTCAGTCGCTCGAGCCTGTTGCACAGAAACAGGAGGAGGCCCATTCAGCCCCTTGAGCTTTTTACACAGGAACAGGAGGAGGCCCATTCAGCCCCTCGAGCTTGTTACACGGGAACAGGAGGAGGCCATTCAGCCACTTCAGCCTGTTACACAGGAACAGGAGTAGGCCCATTCAGCCCCTCGAGCCTGTTACACAGGAACAGGAGGAGGCCCATTCAGCCCCTCGAGCCTGTTACACAGGAACAGGAGGAGGCCATTCAGACCCTCGAGCCTGTTACACAGGAACAGGAGGAGGCCATTCAGACCCTCGAGCCTGTTGCACAGAAACAGGAGGAGGCCCATTCAGCCCCTCGAGCCTGTTACACAGGAACAGGAGGAGGCCATTCAGACCCTCGAGCCTGTTACATAGGAACAGGAGGAGGCCCATTCAGACCCTCGAGCCTGTTACACAGGAACAGGAGGTGGCCCATTCAGACCCTCGAGCCTGTTACACAGGAACAGGAGGAGGCCATTCAGCCCCTCGAGCCTGTTACACAGGAACAGGAGGAGGCCCATTAAGCCCCTAGAGCATTTTACACAGAAACAGGAGGAGGCCCATTCAGCCCCTCGAGCCTGTTACACAGGAATAGGAGGAGGCCATTCAGCCACTTAAGCCTGTTGCACAGGAACAGGAGGAGGCCATTCAGACCCTCGAGCGTGTTACACAGGAACAGGAGGAGGCCCATTCAGCCCCTCGAGCCTGTTGCACAGAAACAGGAGGAGGCCCATTCAGCCCCTCGAGCCTGTTACTCAGGAACAGGAGGAGGCCATTCAGCCCCTCGAGCCTGTTACACAGGAACAGGAGACATGTAACAGGGACAGAGATCCCTTTTTTGTTCTTTCTTTCTCTCTCTCTTTCTTTCTCTGTTTCTTTAGCTTCCTTCGTTCCTCTTTCTTTCTTTCTCTCTCACTCTCTTCCTCCCTCGCTCTCTCACGTTATGACGTTGATCTGTCGCGCTCCGCTCTGCGCCGGTTGTCTCTCCCTTACCTGGCTCACGTGTGGCAACGCTCCTGGCGTCCCCGTTGCAGAGGTTTCCCGCACAACACGCGGGAAGCTCATTGATCAACATACGGAAAGCGCGAAACTCGCTGGTGCCTTGGCAGCTCAGCTCCGAGGCACAGCCCCTGGTGAAGAACGGTTGCCCGATCGGCACTAGACACAGACGGGAAACAGGTTAGATATCGGGGGGGGGGGGTTTGATACAACATTCCCCGCCGGTTATAACGGGCGTGTTCGTGACAGCGACATTGGCCCGCTATACGTGATGGGCGGTTTAACGGGGCCGCACTGTGACAGTGCTCGACCAGTCCTTATACCTGTGCATCACCCTTGCTGCAATTACATCATACTTTATTGCCCAGGAGCAGGCCATTCGGCCCAACTCTTCTATGCCAATCTCTAGGATCCGCACAAGCCTCCTCCCTACTGTACTTGCATTTATTTACTGTTTCAGAAACCTTGAGAACTAGGATCAGGTGTTGGCCTTTAGGCCCCTCGAGACTGCTCCGCCATTCAGTGAGATCATGGCTGATCTTCGACCTCAACTCCACTTTCCCGCCTGATCTCCATATCCCTTGATTCCCCAAGAGTCCAAAAATCTATCGATCCCAGCCTTGAATATACTCAACGACTGAACATTCACAGCCCTCTGGGGCAGAGAATTCCAAAGATTCACCACCCTCCGAGTGAAGAAATTCCTCCTCATCTCAGCCCTAAATGGCCGACCCCTTATCCTGAGCCTATGACCTCCTGGTTCTCGGGGCAAAAATTCGCTATCGCCCATTTTGGGGCGCTAATATCAGCCGGGCGCATAGTTTAGTGCCCGGCGCTAATTATCGCCTCTGACTGCAAAATTCGCCTCTATCGCCCCTGGAGGTGATCAGGCGCTACACACCTCTCTTAAGGTGCTAACGTCGGGGAGCGAGGCGTTACCTCAGAGCGCTCCCGAAGCTCAGGCGATGTCCGTTACCATGGAAGCCAGACAGACTGGCGCCGTCCAGTTCTTAAAGGGGAGGGGCCATCTTGCTGGCCTGCCACTCCCCGCTCATTGCAGCCTTGAATCTCGGCCCGGAGAGACCTCGAAAGCAATTGTGTTGGAAGCACTAATGGATAGGCCCAGGGAAAGAGCTCGGCGCTTTGGAACCTCAAAAATGGTGCTGAGGGCCAAAACTCCTCAGGACAGCGTTAAAACCAAAAATTTTGCCGACAAGAAAAGGCAGGAAGTGCCCACCTTTAAACAGCGCTCCCCCAACCCCTTCCCGACTTGAAAACGTTCCCCTCTACCTGTCGTTCCTAGCGGCAGGCGCTAAGGCAGGGGGCGCGACTCAGTATCCGGTCCGGGGCAGTACCGGGGCATTGCACGCTTGACTGACGTCACGATCTGCGGGCGCAGGAGATCGTGGCGGTAGTGTTTAGCGCCGCTGCAAAATGACTGGTTCATTACGCGAACGGCACTAAAATCGCCGCGCTCAGGCGCTAAGTTCCTAGCTCCCCGTTAGCGCCCCCCGGAGGCACTAACAGGAGGCGCTAACGAACCAAATTTCGCTCCTCCGCACTCTCCAGCCTGAGGAAGCTACCTCTCAGCATCTACCCAGTCAATCCCCCTCAGAATCTTATGGGGGAGAAATTTGCAGTCGGAGACGATAATTGGCGCAGGGCGCTAAACTTTGCGCCCGGACGATATTAGCGTCTCAAAATGGGCGATACCGAATTTTTCCCCCTATTTGTTTCAATGAGATCACCTCTCATTCTTCTAAACTCCAGAGAGTATCGGCCCAATCTACACAATCTCTCATCATAGGACAGCCCTCTCATCCCAAGAATCAATCTCGTGAACCTTCGTTCCACCGCCTCCAAGGCAAGTATGTCCTTCCTCAGATAAGGAGACCAAAACTGTGCACAGTACTCCAGGTGTGGTCTCACCAAAGCCCTGTACAATTCTATTAAGACTTCCTTACTCTTATACTCCAACCCCCTACAATTAAAGGCCAACATGCCATTCGCCTTCCTAATTGCTTGCTGTACCAACATGCCAACTCTCGATGCTTCCTGTACAAAGACGCCTAAATCTCTCTGAACACCAACATTTAATAGTTTTGCACCATTTAATAAATATTCTGTTTTCTATTCTTCCTACCAAAGTGAATAACCTCACATTTCCCCACCTTCTACTCCACCTTATTGCCCACTCGCTGAACCTGTCTCTATCCCTTTGCAGACTCTGTGTGTTCTCCTCACAGCTTACTGTCCCACCTAGCTTTGTATCATCAGCAAACTTGGATACATTGCACTCGGTCCCTTCATCTAAGTCATTACTGTAGATTGTAAATTGCTGAGGCCCCAGCACTGATCCTTGCGGCACCCCACTAGTTACAGCCTGCCAACCCGAAAATGACCCGTTTATCCTTACTCTGTTTTCTGCCCGTTAACCAATCCTCTATCCACGTTAATAGATTACCCACAACCCCACGAGCCCTTATCTTGCGTAACAATCTTTTATGTGGCACCTTATCGAATGCCTTTTGAAAATCTAAATATACTACATCCACTGGTTCCCCTTTATCTACCCTGCATGTTCCATCCTCAAAAAACTCTAATAAATTTGTTAAACATGATTTCCCTTTCACAAAACCATGTTGACTCTGCCTAGCCATATTATCATTTTCTAAGTGCCCTGTTACCACTTCCTTAATAATGGATTCCAGCAATTTCCCAACGACTGATTTCAGGCTAAGTGGCCGGTAGTTCCCGGTTTTCTCTCTCCCACTTTTCTGGAATCAGATGAAGAGGCACTTTAAACATAATCTGTGTTTTAGTGATGTTGTTTGAGCGATAAATATTGGCCCCAGGACACTGGGAACAACTCCCCCCTGCTCTTCTTCCAATAGTGGCCATAGGATCCTTTACGTCCACCTGAGAGGGCAGACAGGGTCTCAGTTTAACGTCTCATCCAAAAGACGGGATCTCCGACAGTAAAGCGCTCCCTCACTACTGCCCCTCCGACATTGCAGTGCTCCCTCAGTACTGCCCCTCTGACAGTGCAGTGCTCCCAAAGTATGCCCCTCCGGCAGTGCAGTGCTCCCTCAGTACTGCCCCTCCGACAGTGCCGCGCTCCCTCAGTACTGCCCCTCCGACAGGGCAGCGCTCCCTCAGTACTGCCCCTCTGACAGTGCGGCGCTCCTTCAGTACTGCCCCTCCAACAGTGCGGCGCTTCCTCAGTACTGCCCCTCCGACAGTGTGGCGCTCCCTCAGTACCGCCCCTCCGACAGTGCGGCGCTCCCTCAGTACTGCCCCTCTGACAGTGCGGCGCTCCTTCAGTACTGCCCCTCCAACAGTGCGGCGCTTCCTCAGTACTGCCCCTCCGACAGTGTGGCGCTCCCTCAGTACCGCCCCTCCGACAGTGCGGCGCTCCCTCAGTACCGCCCCTCCGACAGTGCGGCGCTCCCTCAGTACTAGCACCGGGGGAGAGTCGGCCTGGATTATGGGGGCGCAAGTCTCTGGAGTGGGGGGACTCAAACCTGCGACGTTCTGACTCAGAGGCGAGAGAGTGTGCGGCTCTGTAAATTCTGACAACTACATGCATAGGTCATGGGAAAATGTGAAGAAGCGATTTTCTGGACTCGGGAAAGGTTGCCAAGGTCAGCTTTCTTCCACCTTGTCTTACAATAAATGCCAAAAGTAATTCACTCTCAGCAATGTGAAACTTCATAGAGGTAGCACGTGACTACCTGCAGCAACCTTCACTTCATTGGAAGGTGTCCATATTGCTGGAATAGAAATATGTTTCTAATACTGTACAAGCTGGGACACAGTGCACGGGCAACAATTATTTGACTGACTCCAGTTATTTCCACTCCCTTTATTTTTTTTGTGGATTCCGTCACAAAGATGCTGACTGCGCTCCAACCTGATGGGCTCGATTTTGCCAGGCCCGAGGAGGCGGGATTGGAGGTGTGTGAGTTCTTAAAATGGCCAAAAATGGTGGGCGGGCCGATGAAGAAAGACTGGACAAGCAGGGGTTGTTTTCCTTAGAGCAGAGAAGGCTGAGGGGGGACCTGATTGAGGTGTACAAAATTATGAGGGGCATAGATAGGGTAGATAGAAAGGAACATTTCCCCTGAGTAGAGGGGTCAATAACCAGGGGGCTTAGTTTCAAGGTAAGGGGCGGGAGGTTTAGAGGGGATTTGAGGAAAAACTTTTTCACCCAGAGGGTGGTTGGAATCTGGAACTCACTGCCTGAAAGGGTGGTAGAGGCAGGAACCCTCAACATTCAAGAAGCATTTAGATGAGCACTTGAAACGCCATAGCATACAAGGCTACGGACCAAGTGCTGGAAAATGGGATTAGAATAGACAGGGCTTGATGGCCGGCGCGGACACGATGGGCCGAAGGGCCTCTTTCTGTACTGTATAACTCTTACGGCTGGATTTTGCCAGGCCCGAGGAGGCAGGAATGGAGGCGTGTGGGGTGTTAAAATTGCCAAAAGTGGCGGGCGGGCCCGACCCCGTCTCCATCCCGCCTCCGAGCAATTTTCGCAAATGCGTGGATTCTGATCCCGTCACTGTCTCGCCTCCAAGAGGCGGGATAGGCCCTTAAGGCTCTTAACAACCACTAAATTGCCTCTATAATCCCATTTTGAGAGGCCTTTCTGATTTTAACACGTTTCCCACGTGATTCACGTCTCCTCTGAAACACGACGGTGAAACCTGTCGGGAGCGCATTAGGATTGCTGACTATCAGCTGCAGCTCAAACATTAAAGAGGAGATTTGATCAGCCATCATTTGCAGGTGGCAGGACTTTGTAGTCTCAGGTCTGGGGGAACTTTTAGCAGGCATAACCACAACTGTGGAAGTTTGGAGCCTGACACCCATCTCCAGTGTGACCTCCTGGGAAACCCCTCGCGCCACCTTCACTCAGCGCTTCCTCAACTGAGGCATCTACCAGAAGCATGGGAACCATTTACTTCCTTTCCTCCTGGACATCAGATAAGGACGAAGACCAGCCGCGGCAGCAGCAGAACCATCAACAACAGCAGCACCAACAGCAGCAGCAACAACAGGAGCGCAAAGCTGCTGCTCACCCACCTGAAGCTGCACAGGCCAGAAGGCGCCAGCCCATGGAAGGCTGTCGGCGCAGGAGATACCCCCCAAACAGGGTCTACAGACAGAAGATCAGCTACCTCAACATGAGTGAGCAGCAGTGCCAAAGGTGGCTCCGACTTTCGCGAGAGGTAGTGGGTGACATCTGCACAATGGTGCAGCAAGACCTGGAGCCCAGAGGAGCAGGTGGACACCACTTACCAGTGGCCATCAAAGTCACCACCGCACTCAACTTTTTTGCTTCAGGCTCATTCCAGGGATCAGCAGCAGACATCAGCGGCATCTCCCAGGCGGCCGCACACACTTGCATCACACACAATCACATCCATTTCTCCAAGGATCAAGCAAGTGTCTTGGCGCGTGCGGTTGGATTAGCTAATCTGGCAGGCTTTCCAAGGGTGCAGGGCATCGTTGACTGCACACATGTGGCCCTTAAGGCACCCCATCATAATCCAGGCATTTTTGTCAACCACAAGGGCTTCCACTCCCTAAACGTGCAGCTGGTGTGTGACCACAAGAAGGAAATTTTGCATGTTTGTGCTAAGTACCCTGGCAGTTGCCATGACTCCTTCATACTGCGCCAGTCTAGTGTGCCTCCGCTCTTCAGTCCGCCAGACCAACTTAACGGATGGCTACTTGGAGACAATGGCTATCCCCTGAAGATATGGCTAATGACGCCATTGGGGAGCCCATCCAACGAAGCTGAGGAGAGTTACAACTCCAGCTACATTTCCTCCAGATCCATATTCGAGCAAACCATCGGCATGCTGAAGATGCGCTTCAGATGCCTGGATAGATCAGGTGAAGCATTTATCCACACGAATATAAATCGATGTGGGAGATTGATGCTATTTTAGCTTAATTGTCCAATTGAGTTCCAACGTGTGGGAACCCTTGGCAAATGAGTTTTTCCAGTCAGAAAGTCGCATCTGATGATGTCATCATTGCTGCTGCATTTAAGGTCTGCAACAAGCCTTGCTTCTTATGCAGGCTGCCAAACTTTTGGCCTTTAATGCTAGAGGGACCTGGAGGCAGCGAAAGACCTAGGGCTGCTCCCAGGTTCGATGATGTTGCCCTGCAGGCTCTGGTTGAGGAAGCAAGAGCCAATAAAGAGGAAGAAGCCTCCCCAGCAGACCAAGGCTGTGTGGCTGCAAGTGGCAGAGGAGGTCAACTCCTTAACGGTTACCCGCAGAATCTGGATACAGTGCAGGAAGAGGTTTCATGACCTTCACCACACTGGAAAAGTGAGTATGCATTTCCCATCACCCTCAATCTGATCCCCATTGCCTTTCCTCGCCAGCACTCAGCTTTAGCAATCTCTTCCTCCACATCCCTCTTGACACTGACATCCCTGCACCCTTACCCATTCCCTTTCTCTCTATGGTCACATTCACCTAACTATTCAACTATGCAGCCCTCACACTCCCTATCACTGTGATGCTATGAAAACAACTGACAACACACAGGGAGGGCCCTTGGTCTTGCCACCTCCCTCCATCTTTGTCTCCTTCTAAGCATCTATGCTACTCCCTCCTTCATTCTCACTCAAACTCCACTTGTCTCCCTCATTGCAGGAAAAGAGAGCTCACAATAAGTGAGAAAGAGCGAGGACAGGAGGAGGGCCACCCTCAGTAGCCCAGCTCACCCCTTGGGAGGATGCGGTCCTGGAGATCGTGGGAGTGGAGGACGATGCGCAAGTGGGGGACAGAGAGACGGGTGCATCAGAGAATGCTGGTGACAGAATAGTTTTCCATCTCTCTCATTGACATTGCATGAGTCGCTGATAATGATTCTGAAGCTCTAACAGATGGACTTATGATCATCTGCAATATGCAATGTGCATGTAACCTTGGCATCACATCTCTGACTCTTTCCTTTACTCCCCCACAGGACCATCGAGAGCCCCCGTCCCCACTGTCCAGGAGGAAGAGCCTGAGTTTCCAGACTCCTCAGAAGAAGCTGCAACCTCTGAGGGCGCAGCGTCAGCAGAATTCACCACACCCAGCACCAGCGCAGACACTCACACCTCGGTGGGACCATCGCGAGATAGGGTAGTGTTGTCACCTGGTGTATCACAGCTCACAAGTGAGCATCAGCAGATTGTGGAGTCATGGACAGCAGTGGAGAGTCCTAGTCGGAGGGCGCAGGACTCTGCCAGCTCAGCTCAGCTGCATGTCAACTCTCTGTCTCTGGGTCCATCCATAAGATCAGCGGTGCTGGAACTCCAGGAACAGATGGCAGGTTTTGTCTCCAGGGTCGCTGCGAGTGTGGAGCGAATGGAGGAGTCCATAGCAAACATGAGCAGAGCCTTTGTGGAGGCATTGGCGCATGAACGCATCACCATGGAAAGGATGGCAACCTCCATGGAGGTGATAAGTTGCCAGAGTGCAGAAAACATGGTGAGTGTTCAGAATAGAATGACATCTCTGGAGAAGCAATGGTCATCTATTGAACAGAGAAACCAGACCTTCATGAAAGTCCTTCTGAGTATGACTGCCAGTGCAGATACG
The DNA here is from genome assembly GCF_052327205.1 of Somniosus microcephalus. Taxonomy (NCBI): domain Eukaryota; kingdom Metazoa; phylum Chordata; class Chondrichthyes; order Squaliformes; family Somniosidae; genus Somniosus; species Somniosus microcephalus. Next base: position 209,305,725 of record NC_140998.1, on the reverse strand, counting down.
GGTCCGCATGGCCCCCCTGATGTGCAGCAAGGTGCTCTCAAGCAACTTGCAAGTGCTGAGGAGGACCTGACCCATGAGAGGGAAGTTGATGGCAGACATCAAGGAAGTGGGGGCTCCTCTCCAAGCGCTCACACTTCCACTGCAGAGCCCTCGGTCAGAGCCCCACCAGAGTCCAAACCCAACTGAGATCGGCGTCTCAACCACTGCACAGCCGCAGGAGCAGCAGACTGTTGACGAACTCCCACAGGTTCGCAACCCCAGAGGACGTCCGCCAAAGGTGTCAAGACAGGAGCAACAGGAAAGTGAGTAAGGGGCCTCCACATCTGCTGAAGCCACAGGGGAAGCACCACGTAGGAGCATGCGTAAGAGAAAGATACTGCACAAATAGTCACAAGGGTAGTCACTTGGGTGAAATTTGATATTTTATGTGAAAAAGCCATCAGATGAATAATGTAAATAAAAAATCTGATGGCTACTGCTGTAGTTGTGGCGTGTGTCATTTCGCGAATGGGACTTTCACATTGAGGGCTTAGGATTACTTGCAATTGTCAGTATGGTGGTCAAATTGCTAGGAGTCAGCTGGTTCTTGGCCATTGTCGATGCTCAGGTAAGAAGATGCAAGGCAATAGTCCTTGAGTGGCTAGGCTAAGCAAATCTGGCAAAGATGAGTGCGTTCCTTGCATCCCGGGCAGCTATGTTCTCGCATACTGCTGACGCTGGTTGATGGGCCACTGCAAGATGTTCGTTTTCACTCTCCTCCTCCTCCTCCTCATCTGAGGAGGATATTGTGGTAAACCACTGTTATACCTGTCTGTACGTGTATGTGTATTCCACTAGGTACAGATCTGGACATGCCTTGGCTGACTCCTCCCACTATTCCAGGTATATAAGTGACTACCTCCCAGTCCCTTAGTATTCTGGACGGGTCGACCACTCGAGACTAGACCTTCATTCTTTAGTTAATAAAAGCCTGGTTGTTACTCGCTTAACCTCAGTCTTTTGAGTAATTGATGGCGCCTCAATTTTATTAACTAAATTTTTTATAATGGAGAAGATCCTCACACCAGCATGCCTGGACCTGGACAGTCGGGAAGCGGACGCTTCCACCAAGTTTGCTCACTGGCTCATGTGCTTCGAGGCATTCCTGACTGCCTCCACTGCGGTCGCAACGGATGCGGACAAACTGTCTGTCCTGATCTCCAAGGTGAACCACCGAGTGTACTCAGTCATCCGGGACGCGACCTCGTACACAGCCGCCCTCCAGCTCCTCAAGACCCAGTACACGCGCCCTGTGAACGAAGTTTACGCCAGGCACCTCCTGGGGAGTCACAAGCAACAACCTGGGGAATCGACTGAGGAATACCTCCAAGCACTGTCCGTGCTTGGCCGGGCCTGTGGGTGTAAGGCGGTAACGCCCACTAAGTACACGGAAGAACTGATCCGGGATGCCTTCGTAGCGGGCCACAGGTCCAACTGCACCCGACAGCGACTGCTGAAGCAGAGTGACCTCACCCTCGACAAAGCCTCCGAAATCACACTAACGCTGGACGCAGCCTACCGGGGCATGGATGCCTACTCCTCTGCACCGTGGACGCCGCGGGGAACGACAACCTGGGACACGGTAGGACAGCCCCATAGCACCGTGCCACCCCAGCCACAGCCCAACAACGGCCCAACCACCGCAGCAGTGTCCCAAAGCCAGACAGCAGTATCCCAAGGCCAGAAATGCTACTTCTGTGGCCAGGCCAAACACCCCAGAGCGCGCTGCCCGGCGAAGAATGCGACGTGCTCGGGCTGCGGGAAAAAGGGACACTACGCTAGCGTCTGCAAGGCCAAAGCCACCCCGAACGCCAGCAGCGCCGCGTGTGGGCCGTGCGAGCCGCCATCTTGGGCCCCCAACAGCGCCGCGTGAGGGCCGTGCGGGCCGCCATCTTGGGCCTCCCCAGCCATGTGCGAACCACCGCAGCAGCAGCCATCTTGGACGACTCCAGCCACATGGGAATCATGGACGCCGCCATCTTGGACACCAGCCGGGACGCAGCAGGCCGCCAACCCCCCCCCCATCTGATACCCGCAGCGACACACCGACCCCTACGCTGGCTTCTGTTACGCTGGACCAAACGAGACCGCACCAACTAGCTCGGTCCAAAATGGACGTTAAGGTAAACGGCCATGCAATAAATTGCCTTTTTGACTCCAGGAGCACAGAGAGCTTCCTCCACCCCGACACGGTGCGGCGTTGCTCTCTCCCAGTCCTGCCTGCGCACCAGCGGATTTCTATGGCCGCCGAGTCCCAGTCAGCGGACATTGGCGGCTACTGCATGGTGACACTAGTAGTAGACGGGACTGTGTTCAATAATTTTAAACTGCTGGTCCTGCCCCAACTTTGCGCTGCCGTTCTACTGGGGTTGGATTTCCAGTGCCACCTCAAAAGCGTTACGATGGCGTACGGTGGCCCCCTCCCCCCACTCACAGTCCGCAGCCAGCAGCCTCCAAATTGCCCGCCGCGCGCCAGATGCAACCTCTCCACACTCAGAGTCCCACCCCCCCCACTGTTTGCTAACCTCACCCCCGACTGTAAGCCCATCGCCACAAAGAGCAGGCGATACAGTGCCGGGGACAGGGTTTTCATCAAAACCGAAGTGGAGCGGCTCCTGAAGGAGGGGATTATTGAGGGCAGCTCCAGCCCCTGGCGAGCCCAGGTTGTGGTCGTTAAGACCGGCGAGAAACAACGCCTGGTCATCGACTACAGCCAAACTATAAACCGCTACACCCTGCTGGACGCCTACCCACTCCCCCGCATAGCTGACATGGTCAACCAGATCGCGCAGTACCGCGTCTTTTCGACCATTGACCTGAAATCAGCGTACCACCAGCTCCCCATCCGCCCCGAAGACCACCAGTATACTGCCTTTGAGGCAAACGGCCGCCTCTATCACTTCCTTAGGGTTCCCTTTGGCGTTACCAACGGGGTCTCCATCTTCCAAAGGGAGATGGACCGGATGGTCGATCAAAACGCGCTGCAGGCCACTTTCCCTTACCTAGACAATGTGACCATCTGTGGCCATGACTTGCAGGACCATGACGCAAACCTCGAGAAATTCCTCCGCACCGCCCAACTCCTGAACCTGACATATAACAAGGAGAAGTGCATATTCCGCACAGACCGCCTCGCCATCCTTGGCTGTGTTGTGGAACATGGGGTCATCGGTCCCGACCCGGACCGGATGCGTCCCCTTATGGAACTCCCACTGCCCCACTGCCTAAAAGCTCTGAAGAGGTGCCTAGGGTTTTTTTCCTACTACGCCCAGTGGGTCCCCTACTATGCAGACAAAGCCCGCCCGCTGATCAAATCCACCTCTTTTCCCCTGATGGCAGAGGCCCGCTCGGCCTTCCACCGTATCAAGGAGGACATTGCCAAAGCCACCATGCACGCAGTGGACGAATCCATCCCCTTCCAGGTGGAAAGCGATGCGTCCGACTTCGCTCTGGCCGCCACCCTTAATCAGGCGGGGAGACCTGTGGCATTCTTCTCACGAACCCTCCAGGGCCCGGAGACCAGACACTCCGCGGTCGAGAAGGAGGCCCAGGCTATTGTGGAGGCTGTGCATCATTGGAGGCACTACCTGGCCGGAAAACGATTTACCCTGCTCACTGACCAGCGTTCAGTCGCTTTTATGTTCAACAACAAGCAGAGGGGCAAAATCAAAAATGACAAGATCTTGAGGTGGAGAATCGAACTTTCCACCTACAATTACGAGATCTTGTACCGGCCCGGGAAGCTCAATGAACCCCCGGATACTCTATCGCGTGGCACCTGCGCCAGCGCACAGATCGATAGACTGCGGGCCCTCCACAATGGCCTCTGCCACCCGGGGGTCACCAGGTTCTTCCACTTCATCAAGGCCCGCAACCTGCCTTACTCCATTGAGGAGGTCAGGACCATGACCAAGAGCTGCCAAGTCTGCACTGAGTGCAAACCGCACTTTTATAGACCAGACAGAGCCCACCTGATAAAAGCCACTCGCCCTTTCGAACGCCTGAGCGTCGATTTTAAAGGGCCTCTCCCCTCCTCCGACCGCAATGTGTACTTCCTCAACATCATTGACGAGTACTCCCGTTTCCCGTTCACTATCCCCTGCCTGGGCATGACCAGTGCCACGGTCATTAAATGTCTGAACAGCCTCTTCACCCTGTTCGGTTTCCCCAGCTATATCCATAGCGACCGGGGCTCATTGTTTATGAGCGACGAACTCCGCCAGTACCTGCTAACTAGGGGTATTGCCACAAGCAGGACCACCAGTTACAACCCCCGGGGGAACGGACAGGTGGAAAGAGAGAATGCAACAGTTTGGAAGGCCGCCCTACTAGCCTTAAAGTCTAGGGGTCTTCCGACCTCCCGCTGGCAGGAGGTGCTCCCCGATGCGCTCCACTCTAGTCGGTCATTGCTCTGCACTGCCACCAATGCCACCCCTCACGAGAAAATGTTTGTCTTCCCAAGGAAGTCCACATCGGGGACAGCGTTACCGCCATGGCTGACGTCCCCAGGGCCGGTACTACTGAGAAGACACGTGAGGACCAATAAAACGGACCCCCTGGTCGAGAGGGTCGACCTCCTCCACGCCAACCCCCAGTACGCTTACATTGCATACCCGGATGGACGGGAGGACACAGTCTCCATACGAGACCTTGCACCCTCGGGGACCGCTGTAACCCACTACCCATTACCACCCCCCCCCACGACCAGATATCCAACACCAGCAGCCGGCTCGCCTTGGACCGTCACCCACGAGGACTACACTCCAGTGCCCCAGCCTACACGGGACGCGACGCCGGAAGCTCCACCACCCCTGCCGTCGCCACGTCGATCACAGCGGCAGACAAGACCTCCAGAGAGGCTCCAATACACGAACTTTTAAATACACTTCACCCCACCAGACTCATTTTTAAACAAGGGGTGAATGTGGTAAACCACTGTTATACCTGTCTGTACGTGTATGTGTATTCCACTAGGTACAGGTCTGGACATGCCTCGGCTGACTCCTCCCACTATTCCAGGTATATAAGTGACTACCTCCCAGTCCCTTAGTATTCTGGACGGGTCGACCACTCGAGACTAGACCTTCATTCTTTAGTTAATAAAAGCCTGGATGTTACTCGCTTAACCTCAGTCTTTTGAGTAATTGATGGCGCCTCAGATATGTGACGAGCCACTTGGCCCTCAGGAATCTGCAAGCCACGACGCTGTGCCATGTTGTGAAGTGCACAGCAAACCACGACGATTCTGGAGACCCTGGCTGCTGAGTGCTGTAGGGCTCCACCTGATCTATCCAGGCATCTGAAGCGCATCTTCAGCAAACCGATGGTTTGCTCAATAATGGATCTGCTGGAAATGTGGCTGGAGTTGTAGCGCTCCTCAGCTTCATTGGATGGCCTCCTCAACGGCGTCATTAGCCACGTCCTCAGGGGATAGCCCTTGTCTCCAAGTAGCCATCCACTAAGTTGGTCTGGCGGACTGAAGAGCGGAGGCACACTAGACTACCGCAGGATGAAGGAGTCATGGCAACTGCCAGGGTACTTGGCACAAACATGCAAAATTTCCTTCTTGTGGTCACACACCAGCTGCACATTGAGGGAGTGGAAGCCCTTGCGGTTGACAAAAATACCTGGATGGCGATGGGGTGCATTAAGGGCCACATGTGTGCAGTCAACGACGCCCTGCACCCTTGGAAAGCCTGCCAGATTGGCTAATCCAACCACACGCACCGTGACACTTGCTTGATCCTTGGTGAAATGGATGTGATTGTGCGCGTTGGCAAAGAGGGCATCGGTTACCTGCGTGATGCAAGTGTGTGCGGCCGACTGGGAGATGCCGCTGATGTCTGCTGCTGATCCCTGGAAGGAGCCTGAAGCAAAAAAGTTGAGTGCGGTGGTGACTTTGACAGCCACTGGTAAGGGGTGTCCACCTGGTCCTCTGGGCTGCAGGTGTTGTTGCAGCATTGCGCAGATGTCACCCACTACCTCTCGCGAAAGTCGGAGCCGCCTTTGGCACTGCTGCTCAGACATGTTGAGGTACCTGACCCTGTGTCTGTAGACCCTGTTTGGGGGGTATCTCCTGCGCCGACGGGCTTCCATGAGCTGGCCCCTTCTGGCCTGTGCAGCTTCAGATGGGTGAGCAGCAGCTTGGCGCTCCTGTTGTTGCTGCTGCTGTTGGTGCTGCTGTTGTTCCTGGTTCTGCTGGTGCCGCGGCTGGTCTTTGTCCTCATCTAATGTCCAGAAGGGAAGGAAATAAATGGTTCCCCTGCTTCTGGTAGATGCCTCAGTTGAGGAAGCGCTGAGTGAAGGTGGCGAGAGGGGTTTCCCAGGAGGTCACACTGGAGATGGGTGTCAGGCTCCAAACTTCCACAGCTGTGGTTATGCCTGCTAAAAGTTCCCCCACACCTGAGACTACAAAGTCCTGCCACCTGCAAATGATGGCTGATCAAATCTCCTCTTTAATGGTTGAGCTGCAGCTGATAGTCAGCAATCCAATTGTGCTCCCACCAGGTTTCACCGTCGTGTTTCAGAACAGGCATGCTTCACGTGGGAAAAGGGTTAAAATCACAACGGCCTTTCAAAATGGCATTATAGAGCCAATTTAGTGCTTGTTAAGGGCCTTAACGGCCTATCTCGCCTCTTGGAGGCGGGACGGAGACGGGACCACGACACGAATTATTTAAAATTGCTTGGAGGCGGGGTGGAGGCGGGGTTGGGCCCGCCCGCCAGGTTATGCAATTTTTAACCCCCCACACGCCTCCAATCCCGACGCCATGGCCCAATGAATATCCAGCCCTATATATGGTTAGTTATTGATTTGTAAGTTTAGCCAAGAGGCTATTTAAGGTAGATTATATTCGGGAGACTTTATTCTGTATTTTATTAGGATTTATTTGAATGGAAATTTGAAAGAATTTCCAGTGGGGGTATTTTTGATTGATAAGAACATAAGACATAGGAGTGGGAGTAGGTGATTCAGCCCCTCGAGCCTGCTCCGCCATTCAATAAGATCATGGCTGATCATCGACCTCAACTCCACTTTCCCGCCCGATCTCCATAACCATTGACTCCCTTATCGTTCAAAAACCTGTCAATCTCCACCTTGAATATATTCAATGACCCGGCCTCCACGGCTCTCTGGGGAAGAGAATTCCACAGATTCGCGACCCTCTGAGAGAAGAAATTCCTCCTCATCTCCGTCTTAACTGGGCGGGATTTGGATGAGGGAACCAAGTGTAATATTTCCAAGTTTGCTGACAACACGAGACTGGGTGGGATTGTGAGTTGTGAGGAGGATGCAAAGAGGCTTCAAGGCGATTTAGACAAGTTGAGTGAGTGGGCAAATACATGGCAGATGCAGTATAACGTGGATAAATGTGACGTTATCCACTTCGGTAGGAAAAACAGAAAGGTAGGGTATTATTTAAATGGTGCTAGATTGGAAATGCTGATGTACAAAGGGATCTGGGTGCCCTTGTACACCAGTCACTGAAAGCAAACATGCAGGTACAGCAAGCAGTTAGGAAGGCAAATGGTATGTTGGCCTTCATTGCAAGAGGATTTGAGTACAGGAGCAAGGATGTCTTACTACAGTTATACAGGGCCTTGGTGAGACCACACCTGGAGTACTGTGTGCAGTTTTGGTCTCCTTACCTAAGAAAGGATAAACTTGCCATGGAGGGAGTGCAGCGAAGGTTCACCAGACTGGTTCCTGGGATGGCAGGACTGTCGTATGAGGAGAGATTGGGTCGACTAGGCCTGTATTCACTAGAGTTTAGAAAAATGAGAGGGGATCTCATTGAAACGTATAAAATTCTGACAGGGCTGGACAGACTGGATGCAGGGAGAATGTTTCCCCTGGCAGGGGGCTCTGGAACGAGGGGTCACAGTCTCAGGATACGGGGTAGGACATTTGGGACTGAGATGAGGAGAAATTTCTTCACTCAGAGGGTGGTGAACCTGTGGAATTCTCTACCACAGAAGGCTGTGGAGGCCAAGTCACTGAATGGCCCAGAAATTCGGGTCTCCACGGGTGACTACACACGAGGTACTCACCCGTAGGCCCAATGGAAGTGCCAGTTTTGTGCGTGCACTGCGCATGCACGAGAAACCGGCACTTCCGTTCCCCTGAAAGCAGGGGTTCAGAGTTCGAACGCGTGCGCCGGAGAGGCTGCGCGTGCGCATCGAACTTCATTTTTTTTTGCAGGTTTCTCTGGGAGGGTAAGCCTCCAGAATTTACACATTTAAAAAGCAAGCGTAAGGCTTGCTTTTTACAAGGTAAGTGGTGAATTAATTAAAATTAAAACATTTTTTCCACAGGTTTATTATTTTTAAATACTTTAAAGAAAGGTAAGTTAATTTTAACCCCGTTAGAAAATAAAATTATTTTTTTCAAAAATTTAAATTATTGTTTAAAATAGTTATTTCATGTAATTTATAGTTTATTTTAAAAATCAGATTTTTTTTTTAATGTATTTGAAGTTTTACTGATGTTTTGGAGCTTATAGTATTTATAGGGTTTGACAGCTCTTCCTGTCAAACTTATGAATGAAGCATTCCCTGCTCCGATTGGCTCCCCATGGCCCACGTGATCCCAGGGGACGCATCGAACTAACTGCGCCCCTGGGATACGCAAGCACTGCGCGCCGGGAGCTGGGGCAGGCCCAGGATCGGAATCCCACGCGGGCCCACAGCTCAACGGCCGGCGCACTAGGTAAGTGCAGGTCGGGGGCTTACACCCACGGGAAGCCTCCGACCCGAATTTCTGGGCCAATATATTTAAGGAGATAGATAGATTTCTAGACACAAAAGGCATCAAGGGGTATGGGGAGAGAGCGGGAATATGGTATTGAGATAGAGGATCAGCCATGATCATATTGAATGGCGGAGCAGGCTCGAAGGGCCGAATGGCCGGCTCCTGCTCCTGTCTTTCTCGGTAGCGCGTGGTCCCTGTGTTCTCCTGGGCTGGTTCCCATCCCCTGAGGGAGTCGGTGTGGAACGGTCGAGAGTAATTTCCTTTCCTTATTGGCATTGTTTTTTTTTTTTCCCTGTTTTATTGCCTCTCCCAGGATATTGCATAACTGTCGGGTGGGTGGGGGGGGGGATAGGCGGCTGGGCGAGGCTCGGCAATGAAGCCTTTAGCCATGATGGACAAGCCATGTGTGGGACAGGCGTGACGGACCAGTTGGCCTTTCCCTGCCTGTCATTTTTGGATGCTGGCTTTTGTATTCCACTGTGTACATGTCTGTACATGCCTCGGCTGACTCCTCCCACGAGTCCAGGTATAAAGGTGACTGCTCCACAGTCCCTCTGTATTCTGGACCGGTCGACCACTCGAGGCACACCTTCATTCTCTTGTTAATAAAAGCCTGTTAGTTACTCGCTTAACCTCAGTCTTTTGAGTAATTGATAGCGCATCAATTTTATTAACAAGATTTTTTATAATGGAGAAGATCCTCACACCAGCATGCCTGGACTTAGACCATCGGGAGGCGGACGCATCCACCAAGTTTGCTCACTGGCTTAAGTGCTTTGAAAAATTCCTGATCGCCTCCGCTGCAACGGTCAAATCGGATGAGGACAAACTGGATGTCCTGATCTCCAAAGTGAACCACCGAGCGTACTCGGTCATCCAGGACGCGACCTCGTACACGGCTGCTCTCAAGCTCCTCAAGGACCAGTACACGCGCCCAGTGAACGAGGTGTACGCCAGGCACCTCCTGGGGGGTCGTAAACAACAACCTGGGGAATCGACCGAGGAATACCTTCAGGCACTGTCTGTGCTTGGCCGGGCCTGTGGTTGTAAGGATGTAAAGGCCGCCGTGTACAGAGAGGAACTTATCCGGGACGCTTTTGTGGCGGGCCACAGGTCCAATTACACCTGACAGCGACTGTTGGAGCAGAGTGACCTCGACCTCAACAAGGCCTCTGAACTCGCACTATCATTGGGCGCAGCCTACCGGGGCATGGATGCCTACTCCTCTGCACCGTGGACGCCGCGGGGAACGACAGCTTGGGACACGGTAGGACCGTCTCATAGCGCCGTGCCACCCCAGCCACATCCCAGCAACGGCCCAACTACCGCAGCAGTGTCCCAAGGCCAGAAATGCTACTTCTGTGGCCAGGCCAAACACCCCAGAGCACGCTGCCCGGCGAAGAATGCGACCTGCTCGGGCTGCGGGAAAAAGGGACACTACGCTAGCGTCTGCAAGGCCAAAGCCACCCCGAACGCCAGCAGCGCTGCGTGTGGGCCGTGCGAGTCGCCATCTTGGGCCCCCAACAGCGCCGCGTGTGGGCCGTGCGGGCCGCCATCTTGGGCCTCCCCAGCCATGTGCGAACCACCGCAGCAGCAGCCATCTTGGATGACTCCAGCCACATGGGAATCATGGACGCCGCCATCTTGGACACCAGCCGGGACGCAGCAGGCCGCCAACCCCCCCCCATCTGATACCCGCAGCGACACACCGACCCCTACGCTGGCCTCTGTTACGCTGGACCAAACGAGACCGCACCAACTAGCTCGGTCCAAAATGGACGTTAAGGTAAACGGCCATGCAATAAATTGCCTTTTTGACTCCAGGAGCACAGAGAGCTTCCTCCACCCCGACACGGTGCGGCGTTGCTCTCTCCCAGTCCTGCCTGCGCACGAGCGGATTTCTATGGCCGCCGAGTCCCAGTCAGCGGACATTGGCGGCTACTGCGTGGTGACACTAGTAGTAGACGGGACTGTGTTCAATAATTTTAAACTGCTGGTCCTGCCCCAACTTTGCGCTGCCGTTCTACTGGGGTTGGATTTCCAGTGCCACCTCAAAAGCGTTACGATGGCGTACGGTGGCCCCCTCCCCCCACTCACAGTCCGCAGCCAGCAGCCTCCAAATTGCCCGCCGCGCACCAGATGCAACCTCTCCACACTCAGAGTCCCACCCCCCCCACTGTTTGCTAACCTCACCCCCAACTGTAAGCCCATCACCACAAAGAGCAGGCGATACAGTGCCGGGGACAGGGTTTTCATCAAAACCGAAGTGGAGCGGCTCCTGAAGGAGGGGATTATTGAGGGCAGCTCCAGCCCCTGGCGAGCCCAGGTTGTGGTCGTTAAGACCGGCGAGAAACAACGCCTGGTCATCGACTACAGCCAAACTATAAACCGCCACACCCTGCTGGACGCCTACCCACTCCCCCGCATAGCTGACATGGTCAACCAGATCGCGCAGTACCGCGTCTTTTCGACCATTGACCTGAAATCAGCGTACCACCAGCTCCCCATCCGCCCCGAAGACCGCCAGTATACTGCCTTTGAGGCAAACGGCCGCCTCTATCACTTCCTTAGGGTTCCCTTTGGCGTTACCAACGGGGTCTCCATCTTCCAAAGGGAGATGGACCGGATGGTCAATCAAAACGCGCTGCAGGCCACTTTCCCTTACCTAGATAATGTGACCATCTGCGGCCATGACTTGCAGGACCATGACGCAAACCTCGAGAAATTCCTCCGCACCGCCCAACTCCTGAACCTGACATATACCAAGGAGAAGTGCATATTCCGCACAGACCGCCTCGCCATCCTTGGCTGTGTTGTGGAACACGGGGTCATCGGTCCCAACCCGGACCGGATGCGTCCCCTTATGGAACTCCCACTGCCCCACTGCCTAAAAGCTCTGAAGAGGTGCCTAGGGTTTTTTTCCTACTACGCCCAGTGGGTCCCCTACTATGCAGACAAAGCCCGTCCGCTGATCAAATCCACCTCTATTCCCCTGATGGCAGAGGCCCGCTCGGCCTTCCACCGTATCAAGGAGGACATTGCCAAAGCCACCATGCACGCAGTGGACGAATCCATCCCCTTCCAGGTGGAAAGCGACGCGTCCGACTTCGCTCTGGCCGCCACCCTTAATCAGGCGGGGAGACCTGTGGCATTCTTCTCACGAACCCTCCAGGGCCCGGAGACCAGACACTCCGCGGTCGAGAAGGAGGCCCAGGCTATTGTGGAGGCTGTGCGTCATTGGAGGCACTACCTGGCCGGAAAATGATTTACCCTGCTCACTGACCAGCGTTCAGTTGCTTTTATGTTCAACAACAAGCAGAGGGGCAAAATCAAAAATGACAAGATCTTGAGGTGGAGAATCGAACTTTCCACCTACAATTACGAGATCTTGTACCGGCCTGGGAAGCTCAATGAACCCCCAGATGCCCTATCGCGTGGCACCTGCGCCAGCGCGCAGATCGATAGGCTGAGGGCCCTCCACAATGACCTCTGCCACCCGGGGGTCACCAGGTTCTTCCACTTCATCAAGGCCCGCAACCTGCCTTACTCCATTGAGGAGGTCAGGACCATGACCAAGAACTGCCAAGTCTGCGCTGAGTGCAAACCGCACTTTTATAGACCAGACAGAGCCCACCTGATAAAAGCCACTCGCCCTTTTGAACGCCTGAGCGTCGATTTTAAAGGGCCTCTCCCCTCCTCCGACCGCAATGTGTACTTCCTCAACATCATTGACGAGTACTCCCGTTTCCCGTTCGCTATCCCCTGCCTGGGCATGACCAGTGCCACGGTCATTAAATGTCTGAACAGCCTCTTCACCCTGTTCGGTTTCCCCAGCTATATCCATAGCGACCGGGGCTCATTGTTTATGAGCGACGAACTCCGCCAGTACCTGCTAACTAGGGGTATTGCCACAAGCAGGACCACCAGTTACAACCCCCAGGGGAACGGACAGGTGGAAAGAGAGAATGCAACAGTTTGGAAGGCCGCCCTACTAGCCTTAAAGTCTAGGGGCCTTCCGACCTCCCGCTGGCAGGATGTGCTCCCCGATGCGCTCCACTCTATTCGGTCACTGCTCTGCACTGCCACTAACGCCACCCCCTCATGAGAAAATGTTTGTCTTCCCAAGGAAGTCCACATCGGGGGCATTGCTACCGCCATGGCTGACGTCCCCAGGGCCGGTCCTACTGAGAAGACACGTGAGGGCCCATAAAACGGACCCCCTGGTCGAGAGGGTCGACCTCCTCCACGCCAACCCCCAGTACGCTTACATTGCGTACCCGGACGGGCGGGAGGACACAGTCTCCATATGAGACCTCGCACCCTTGGGGGCCCCAGTAACCCACTACCACCCCCCACCACGATCCAATATCCAACCCCAGCAGACGGCACGCCTGGGCCCCGCGACCCGCTCGACACCCACGAGGACTACACACCAGTGCTCCAGCCTACGCGGGACTCGACGCCGGAAGCTTCACTACCCCTGCCGTCGCCACGTCGATCACAGTGGCAGACAAGACCTCCGGAGAGACTCCAATACACAAACTTTTAATACACTTCACCCTGCCGGACTCATTTTTAAACAAGGGGTGGATGTGGTAAACCACTGTTTGTATTCCACTGTGTACATGTCTGTACATGCCTCGGCTGACTCCTCCCACGAGTCCAGGTATAAAGGTGACTGCTCCACAGTCCCTCTGTATTCTGGACCGGTCGACCACTCGAGGCACACCTTTGTTCTCTTGTTAATAAAAGCCTGTTAGTTACTCGCTTAACCTCAGTCTTTCGAGTTATTGATAGCGCATCAAGGAGATAGATAGATTTCTAGACACAAAAGGCATCAAGGGGTATGGGGAGAGAGCGGGAATATGGTATTGAGATAGAGGATCAGCCATGATCATATTGAATGGCGGAGCAGGCTCGAAGGGCCGAATGGCCGGCTCCTGCTCCTGTCTTTCTCGGTAGCGCGTGGTCCCTGTGTTCTCCTGGGCTGGTTCCCATCCCCTGAGGGAGTCGGTGTGGAACGGTCGAGAGTAATTTCCTTTCCTTATTGGCATTGTTTTTTTTTCCCCTGTTTTATTGCCTCTCCCAGGATATTGCATAACTGTCGGGTGGGTGGGGGGGGGGGGGGGATAGGCGGCTGGGCGAGGCTCGGCAATGAAGCCTTTAGCCATGATGGACAAGCCATGTGCGGGACAGGCGTGACGGACCAGTTGGCCTTTCCCTGCCTGTCATTTTTGGATGCTGGCTGCAAGGGGCAGGAGGAACCTTGCTTCAAAGGGTTAATCAGCCCCGTCACAGCATGAAATGAAGAAGTGCAAAATGCACAGCGGTAGTGCGATGATTCATCATTTTCTTGGTAACTTTGGGCGGTGTTTGTGTCGACAGGGAAGTGTCTCAGAACTCGCCTGATCGCCCTGGATTATGTCGCGGGGAAAAGGCAAAACGCCTTTCGCCATCTTCGCTTTCTGCATGGCGCTTGCTGAAGGTACGATTACCTGTCATTTACAAGCATTTAATATCGTCAATCGGGAAAGATATTTAGACACCAGCTGATCTTCTGTAACATTACAGGAGGAGCAGGGAGTCATCCCCCAGTGTCCTGGGGCCAATATTTACCCCTCAAAGCAACCCCACTAAAAACAGATGATCTGGTCATTATCGCATTGCTGTGTGTGGGAGCTTGCTGTGCGCAAATTGGCTGCCACGTTTCCTACATTACAACAGTGGCTACAATTCAAAAGCAGTCCATGAGCTGTGAGGCACTCTGGGATGCCCTGAGGTGGTGAAAGGCGCTGAAGAAATTCTTTACATGGTATTTACAGCACAGAAACAGGCCACCCAGCCCGACTGCCACCTACTTCATCTCACCCCAGCCTCGTCTCCTTCTGTTCCTTTCTCCCTCGTTTGCCGGTCTCTCCGTGTGGCTCGGTGTCTGAGCGGCCTCCTCCTGTGCGGTACGAACTTACCAACATCCCCCCCCCCGCCCTTTCCGCGAGCGCACGGATTGGAGAGCCAGCCCGACAGTCTCGGGTTCTCTACATGTGGGCCCGTGATCCTAGGGGCAGGAGGGCTCCGTAAAGAGAGAGGTTTACTGTTGCTGAATTCAGCGGAGAATTCTGAAGGTGACTCAATGTGGTGCATTGTTTCTCTCCCCCGCAGTGAGCCCTCTGACCTGTTACCAATGTAGTGCCCTTTCCGGTCACTGTGAGCCCCAACAACTTATCTGCCGAACAGACATCACCACCTGCAGCACCACTTCATCGAAGCAAGTTGTCGGTAACAATTCCTCTTTTTTCGCCAACATTTTCTATTGTTCTTTCCTTCTTTCTTTCACTCTGGCGCCGAGGGGGAGCGCCGCACTGTCGGAGGGGCGGCGCCGAGGGAGCGCCGCAGTGTCGGAGGGGCGGCACCGAGGGAGCGCTGCACTGTCGGAGGGGCAGTACCGAGGGAGCGCTGCACTGTCGGAGGGGCAGTATCGAGGGAGCGCTGCACTGTCGGAGGGGCAGTACCGAGGGAGTGCTGCACTGTTGGAGGGGCAGTCTTTCGGATGAGACATTAAACCAAGGCCCCATCTGCTCTCTCTCAGGAGGATGTAAAAGATCCCATGGCACTATTTTGAAGAAGAGCAGGGGGGGGGGGGGGGGGGGGGGGGGGGAGTTCTTCCCGGTGCCCTGAACTATTTTTTTCCCTCAACGAACATCACTAAAACGGATTATCCGGTCATTATCACATTGCTGTTTGTGGGAGCTTGCTGTGCGCAAATTGGCTGCCGTGTTTCCTACATTACAACACTGACTACACTTCAAAAGTACTTCATTGGCTGTAAAGCGCTTTGGGACGTCCGGTGGTCGTGAAAGGCGCTATAGAAATGCAAGTCTTTTTTTCTTCCTTTCTCTCGGTTACTCTCTCTTTTCTCTCTCGCTTTCTTTCGTTCATTCCTTCCTTGTTCCAAAGCAGAAAGCTCTGACCTGTGCTTGTTTTCAGCTGGAGTGACCACTATTTGGATTAGTAATTCCTGTGGGCCGTGCTCTGAACCCATATATTTCAGCACTGGAGTTGTGTCTGTTTTCAAGGTCAGCAAGTGCTGTCGCTCAGATCTCTGTAATAATCAGATAGATGCAGGTAAGGTTACAGAGCGGGATAATCAAACTCGAATCCGATCAATTCACTTGATACCGAGTCTGTACCATTAAATTATGATGTGACAGAGCATCATTGATCCCAAAATGCACTCTCAGCACTTTCCCATCAAACACTCCCAGGGCAGTTACAGCACGGGTTAGATACAGAGTAAAGCTCCCTCTGCACTGTCCCATCAAACACTCCCAGGGCAGGTATAGCACGGGTTAGATACAGAGTAAAGCTCCCTCTACACTGTCCCATCAAACACTCCCAGGGCAGGTACAGCACGGGTTAGATACAGAGTAAAGCTCCCTCTACACTGTCCCATCAAACACTCCCAGGGCAAGTACAGCACAGGTTAGATACAGAGTAAAGCTCCCTCTACACTGTCCCCATCAAACGCTCCCAGGGCAGGTACAGCACGGGTTAGATACAGAGTAAAGCTCCCTCTACACTGTCCCATCAAACACTCCCAGGGCAGGTACAGCACGGGGTTAGATACAGAGTAAAGCTCCCTCTACACTGTCCCATCAAACACTCCCAGGGCAAGTACAGCACGGGTTAGATACAGAGTAAAGCTCCCTCTACACTGTCCCATCAAACACTCCCAGGGCAGGTACAGCACGGGTTAGATACAGAGTAAAGCTCCCTCTACACTGTCCCCATCAAACACTCCCAGGGCAGGTACAGCATGGGGTTAGATACAGAGTAAAGCTCCCTCTACACTGTCCCATCTAACACTCCCAGAGCAGGTACAGCATGGGGTTAGATACAGAGTAAAGCTCTCTCTACACTGTCCCATCAAACACTCCCAGGGCAGATACAGCACTGTAAGGACCGGAACTCGGTGGACCCAACTGCAGTAAGGCAAACTGAGGCAGAGGTTAGGTTGCAAAACAAAGGTTGACTTTACTTGACATAAACAAAATAACAACAGTACAGAATACAAGCAAGCAGACCAGGAAGCGGTATCACCAGGCAGTGCAACTCAAGACTGAGCAATGAACATAAAAAGTGAACACCACTTAAATAGTAGGTATCTAACAATGCACAGGTGAATACAATAATGAATAAAGAAGGACACAATTAAGAGAGTTCATGGAGCCCTCTGGTGGCGAGGCGAGGTGAGGCGAGGCAGAATCTGGGTCATTCCTTACAGGACCCCCCCCTAGGAACGGCCCCTGACGTTCCCCCAGAAAGTCCATGGTGACGACGAAAAAAATTCCGTACTAAATCGCGATCCAGGATGTCCCGGTCCGGGACCCAAGAGCGTTCCTCCGGACCATATCCCTCCCAGTCCACCAGGAACTGGAGGCCCCCGCGAACCCGGCGGGAGTCCATCAGGCGACGGACCGTGTAAGCAGGCTGGCCATCGATGATGCGGGGAGCAGGAGGAGGCCTCGTGGCGGGCGCCAGGGAACTGCTGGCCACTGGCCGAAGCCGGGAGACATGGAAGGTAGGATGAATCCGCATGGAGCGGGGCAGCTGGAGACGGTAGGACACCGGGTTGACCTTCCTCAACACCATGAAGGGGCCGATGAAACGAGGCGCCAGCTTGCGGGACTCCACTCGCAGCGGGAGATCCTGCGTGGAAAGCCAGACCCTCTGACCAGGACGGAATGAAGGAACCGGTCTGCGCCGCTTGTTGGCCTGGATCTGCCGTTGTCGAGAAGCTCGTTGCAAGGCCAACCGCGCTCTCCTCCAGGTCCGCCGACAACGCTGGACAAACTTCTCCGCGGACGGAACCCCCACCTCGAGCTCCTGCTCCTGGAACAGTGGAGGCTGAAAACCGAACTGGCACTCGAACGGCGACAGTCCTGTGGGGGAGCAGCGCAACGTGTTGTGCGCGTACTCAGCCCAGACGATGTGACGACTCCAGGTCGCAGGGTTAGCGGACACGAGACACCTCAGGGTCGTCTCCAGGTCTTGGTTGATCCGTTCTGTTTGACTGTTCGACTGAGGGTGGAAACCCGAGGAAAGACTGACAGTAGCTCCAATGAGCTTGTAGAAGGCTCTCCAAAACCGGGAGGCGAATTGTGGACCACGGTCAGAAACGATGTCAAGGGGCAAACCGAATAACCTGAAAACATGCTGGACCATGAGCTCGGCTGTCTCTTGGGCTGAGGGAAGCTTGGGCAAGGGCAGAAAGCGACATGCTTTGGAGAAGCGATCTACGATGACCAGAATGACAGTGTTGCCTTGAGATGGTGGAAGGCCTGTGATGAAATCCACAGAGGTTTGACCAGGGACGAGTGGGAATGTGGAGAGGATGCAGCAAACCCTGGGGGAGAGATCGAGGGTTCTGGTTTTGTGCACAAATGGCACAAGTTGCCACGAATGCCTTTACGTCCTTCTCCATGGTGGGCCACCAGAACCTTCTGCGAAGAAACTCCAGCGTCCTGGATGCGCCTGGATGACCGGTGAGTCGCGACGAATGCCCCCACTGCAGGACTTGTGAGCGAGTCGTGTTGGGGACAAAAAGGCGACCGGGTGGGCCGTTGCCAGGGTCTGCCTCCCTCTGTTGCGCCTTTCTGACCAGCGTCTCGATTCCCCAGCAAACCGGTGCTACAATTCGAGAAGTTGGAAGAATAGGTTCTGGTTGTCTCTCCCGCTCGGGTGGATCAAATTGCCTGGAGAGAGCATCAGGCTTGAGATTCTTGGAACCAGGACGATATGACAAGACAAAGTCAAAACGATTAAAAAAAGTGCCCAGCGAGCTTGACGAGAGTTAAGTCGTTTGGCCTCCTGGATATAGGCCAGATTCTTATGGCCTGTCCAGACAATGAACGGGTGTTTAGACCCCTCCAACCAATGTCTCCACTCCTCCAGTGCCAACTTAACTGCCAGTAATTCCCTGTTCCCAATATCATAGTTTCGTTCAGCGGGAGTGAGTCGGCGAGAGAAAAAGGCGCAAGGGTGCAGTTTGTTGTCGTTAGACCATTGGGATAAAACGGCGCCCACTCCTATATCCGAGGCATCCACCTCGACAACGAAGGGGAGTGAGGGATCCGGAATAACGAGGACAGGAGCAGACGTGAAGCGCCGCTTGAGATCCTCGAAAGCCTGCGCAGCCTCAGCGGACCAACTGAACCAGGTAGAGGCGGTCTTGGTGAGGGCGTTAAGAGGAGCAGCAATGGTGCCGAAGTTTCTGATGAATCTCCGATAGAAGTTAGCAAACCCCAAGAAACGTTGCACCTGTGAGAGAGGTGGGTGGTGGCCAATCTCGGACAGCTTGGGTCTTGCCAGGGTCCATTTGGATGTTGCCGCTGGAGTTGATGAAGCCCAGAAATGAAACCGTGGAAACGTGAAATTCACACTTCTCCGCCTTGACAAATAAGAGGTTGTTAAGCAAAAGCTGCAGGACTTGTCTTACATGCTGGACATGATCGTGAAGATTTTTGGAGAAAATGAGAATGTCATCCAGGTAGACAAAAACAAAGCGATTCAGCATGTCTCGGAGAACGTCGTTGATGAGCGCCTGGAACACAGCAGGGGCGTTGGTCAATCTAAAGGGCATAACCAGGTACTCATAGTGCCCAGTGGGTGTGTTGAATGCCGTCTTCCACTCGTCCCCTTCGCGGACGCGGATGAGGTTGTAGGCGTTGCGGAGGTCCAATTTTGTGAAGACCGTGGCTCCCTGAAGTAGCTCGAAGGCCGTTGACATGAGTGGAAGAGGATAACGGTTCTTTATAGTAATCCGGTTAAGGCCACGGTAGTCGATGCAGGGACGGAGACCTCCATCTTTCTTACTCACGACGAAAAAACCGGCACCAGCAGGAGAGGTGGACGGACGGATGAAGCCAGCGGCGAGGGCGTCACGGATGTACTCCTCCATGGCGGCGGTCTCAGGAGCAGAAAGGGAAAAGATCCTACCCCTAGGTGGGCATGTCCCAGGCAGGAGGTCAACGGCACAGTCATATGGCCTATGAGGGGGAAGTGATGTGGCTCGAACCTTACTGAAGACCTCTTTTAGATCCTCATACTCGGGTGGCACTCGGGACAATTCAGAGCGTGATGGGAACTCCTGGGGCTGGGAAGGAGACTTGGCGCGAAGACAGGTAGTATGGCAGGCGGAGCCCCATTCCGTAAGCCGGCCGGTGGCCCAATCCAAGCGAGGATTATGGCAGGCCAACCAAGGGTAACCCAGAATTAATGGAAACTGGGAAGAGTGGATAAGGGAGAATTGGATGGTCTCGAAATGTTGTCCTTCCACGCCCAAACACAGGGGGGCAGTATGATGGTGAATGGTTCCAGAGCCCAGGGGTCTTCCATCCAGGGCAACAACAGTGAGGGGGTGATCAGGATGGGTCAGGGGAATCCTGAGCTGTTTAGCTAACCCCAGATCTATGAAGTTACCATCAGACCCCGAATCCACCAGGGCCTTAAGATCATGTTGTTGATTGCCCCAGAAAAGGGAGGACGCCAGCAAAACCCTAGAAACAGTGGGGTCGGAAGGGATGGTTATGCTCATCTCAGGTCCCTCCGTCCTGGATGAGCCCTGGCTTTTCCCACCAACTCTGGACAGGAAGAGCAAAAGTGGCCAGCTTTCCCACAATAGAGGCAAGATCCCTCTCTCATTCGGTGATCATGTTCGGGTTGCGAGAGGCGGGTTACTCCCACCTGCATGGGCTCCTCTGGATCGGTCAAGGATGGACTCGGGATGGCTCGGAGGTTCTCAGATGGCTTCGAAGCAGGAAAAGCTCTGGTCTCTGGAAACGGAGTGAAAAAGGAGTGGCGTTCTCTTCGCCTCTCACGGAGACGATTATCCACACGAACGGAGATATCAAAAAGAGACTCCAAATCACTCACCGGATCCCTGGAAGCCAGTTCGTCCTTGATCTCATCCGTGAGACCGTGGCGAAAGGTGGCGATGAGCGCCTCCGAATTCCATTGGCTTTCTGCAGCGAGAGTGCGAAACTCAATAGCGTAGTCCGCAACGCTATGAACCCCCTGGCGAAGCCGAAGCAGTTTGTTAGATGCCTCTCTCCCACTGACAGGGTGATCAAAAACCCTTCTCATTTCTTCCGAGAAAAGTTGGTAGTTTAAACATGCCGGCGTTTGCTGTTCCCAGACGGCTGCAGCCCAGGTAAGCGCCTTGCCGGTAAGTAGCGAAATGATGTAGGCCACTCGGGAACAGTCACTGGGAAATAATGAACCCTGCAGTTGGAAAACCAGGGAACACTGGATTAGGAAACCTCAACATCCTCCTGGGTTACCATCGTAGTGCTCAGGTGCAGGTAATCGGGGTTCTCTCAGAGGAGAAGGCGAAACCGTAGGAGCGGGTAATGGTGCTGGAGCGGCTTGGATCACCTGACTCTGTTTCTGGCTCTGATGGAAAGTGATGACGAGACCCTCCAGCAGATTCTGGCTTCGGGAGACTGCCGTGGCGAGACACTGCAGTTCATTCAAGATCAGTTGTAGCTGTTCAGAAACTTGTCTTGGCCATTGGTCCTTCTCTGCTGGGTCCATGTTTTGGCTCAGTCTTGCTGTAAGGACCGGAACTCGGTGGACCCAACTGCAGTAAGGCAAACTGAGGCAGAGGTTAGGTTGCAAAACAAAGGTTGACTTTACTTGACAAACAAAATAACAACAGTACAGAATACAGGCTAGCAGACCAGCAAGCAGTATCACCAGTCAGAACAACTCAAGACTCAGCAATGAACATAAAGTGAACACCACTTAAATAGTAGGTATCTAACAATGCACAGGTGAATACAATTAATGAATAAAGAAGGACACAATTAAGAGAGTTCATGGAGCCCTCTGGTGGCGAGGCGAGGCAGAATCTGGGTCATTCCTTACAAGCACGGGATAGCTACAGAGTAAAGCTCCCTCTACACTGTCCCATCAAACACTCCCAGGGCAGGTACAGCACGGGTTAGATACAGAGTAAAGCTCCCTCTACACTGTCCCATCAAACACTCCCAGGGCAGGAACAGCACGGGTTAGATACAGAGTAAAGCTCCCTCTACACTGTCCCATCAAACACTCCCAGGGCGGGTACAGCACGGGTTAAATATAACGTAAAGCTCCCTCTACACTGTCCCATCAAACACTCCCAGGGCAGGTACAGCACGGGTTAGATACAGAGTAAAGCTCTCTCTACACTGTCACATCAAACACTCCCACGGCAGGTAGAGCACAGGTTAGATACAGAATAAAGCTCCCCCTACACTGTCCCATCAGACACTCCCTGGGCAGGTACAGCACGGGTTAGATACAGAATAAAGCTCCCTCTACACTGTCCCGTCAAACACTCCCCGGGCAGTTACAGCACGGGTTAGATACAGAATAAAGCTCCCTCTACACTGTCCCATCAAACACTCCCAGGGCAGGTACAGCACGGGTTAGATACAGAGTAAAGCTCCCTCTACACTGTCCCATCAAAACACTCCCAGGGCAGGTACAGCACGGGTTAGATACAGAGTAAGGCTCCCTCTACACTGTCCCATCAAACACTCCCAGGGCAGGTACAGCATGGGGTTAGAAACAGAGTGAAGCTCCCTCTACACTGTCCCATCAATCACTCCCAGGGCAGGTACAGCACCGGGTTAGATACAGAGTAAAGCTCCCTCTACATTGTCCCATCAAACACTCCCAGGGCAGGTACAGCACGGGTTAGATACAGAGTAAAGCTCCTTCTACACTGTCCCACCAAACACTCCTAGGACAGGTACAGCACGGGTGTAGATACAGAGTAAAGCTCCCTCTACACTGTCCCATCAAACACTCCCAGGGCTGGTACAGCACGGGTTAGATACAGAGTAAAGCTCCCTCTACACTGTCCCATCAAACACTCCCAGGGCAGGTACAGCACGGGTTAGACACAGAGTAAAGCTCCCTCTACACTGTCCCATCAAACAATCCCAGGGCAGGTACAGCACGGGGTTAGATACACAGTATAGCTCCCTCTACACTGTCCACATCAAACACTCCCAGGGCAGGTACAACACGGGATAGCTACAGAGTAAAGCTCCCTCTACACTGTCCCATCAAATACGCCCAGGGCTGGTACAGCACGGGTTAGATACAGAGTAAAGCTCCCTCTACACTGTCCCGTCAAACACTCCCCGGGCAGGTACAGCACGGGTTAGATACAGAATAAAGCTCACTCTACACTGTCCCGTCAGACACTCCCTGGGCAGGTACAGCACGGGTTAGATACAGAATAAAGCTCCCTCTACACTGTCCCATCAAACACTCCCAGGGCAGGTACAGCACGGGTTAGATACAGAGTAAAGCTCCCTCTACACTGTCCCATCAGACACTCCCAGGGCAGGTACAGCACGGGTTAGACACAGAGTAAAGCTCCCTCTACACTGTCCCATTAAACACTCCCAGGGCAGGTACAGCACGGGTTAGATACAGAGTAAAGCTCCCTCTACACTGTCCCATCAAAACACTCCCAGGGCAGGTACAGCACGGGTTAGATACAGAGTAAGGCTCCCTCTACACTGTCCCATCAAACACTCCCAGGGCAGGTACAGCATGGGGTTAGAAACAGAGTGAAGCTCCCTCTACACTGTGCCATCAAACACTTCCAAGGCAGGTACAGCACAGGTTAGATATAGCGTAAAGCTCCCTCTACACTGTCCCATCAAACACTCCCAGGGCGGGTACAGCACGGGTTAGATACAGAGTAAAGCTTCCTCTACACTGTCTCATCAAACACTCCCCGGGCAGGTACAGCACGGGATAGGTACAGAGTAAAGCTCCCGCTTCACTGTCCCATCAAACACTCCCAGGGCAGGTACAGCACGGGTTAGATACAGAGTAAACGTCCCTGTACACTATCCCATCAAACACTCCCACGGCAGGTACAGCACGGGGTTATATACAGAGTAAAGCTCCCTCTACACTGTCCCATCAAACACTCCCAGGGCAGGTACAGCACGGGTTAGATACAGAGTAAAGCTCTCTCTACACTGTCACATCAAACACTCCCACGGCAGGTACAGCACGGGTTAGATACAGAATAAAGCTCCCCCTACACTGTCCCATCAGACACTCCCTGGGCAGGTACAGCACGGGTTAGATACAGAATAAAGCTCCCTCTACACTGTCCCGTCAAACACTCCCCGGGCAGTTACAGCACGGGTTAGATACAGAATAAAGCTCCCTCTACACTGTCCCATCAAACACTCCCAGGGCAGGTACAGCACGGGTTAGATACAGAGTAAAGCTCCCTCTACACTGTCCCATCAAAACACTCCCAGGGCAGGTACAGCACGGGTTAGATACAGAGTAAGGCTCCCTCTACACTGTCCCATCAAACACTCCCAGGGCAGGTACAGCATGGGGTTAGAAACAGAGTGAAGCTCCCTCTACACTGTGCCATCAAACACTTCCAAGGCAGGTACAGCACAGGTTAGATATAGCGTAAAGCTCCCTCTACACTGTCCCACCAAACACTCCCAGTGCAGGTACAGCACGGGTTAGATACAGAGTAAAGCTCCCTCTACACTGTCCCATCAAACACTCCCAGGGCGGGTACAGCACGGGTTAAATATAACGTAAAGCTCCCTCTACACTGTCCCATCAAACACTCCCAGGGCGGGTACAGCAAGGGTTAAATATAACGTAAAGCTCCCTCTACACTGTCCCATCAAACACTTCCAGGGCAAGTACAGCACGGGTTAGATACAGAGTAATGTTCCCTCTACGCTGTCCCATCAAACACTCCCAGAGCGGGTACAGCACGGGTTAGATACAGAGTTATGCTCCCTCTACACTGTCCCATCAAACACTTCCAGGGCAGGTACAGCACGGGTTAGGTGCAGAGTAAAGCTCCCTCTACACTGTCCCATCAATCACTCCCAGGGCAGGTACAGCACCGGGTTAGATACAGAGTAAAGCTCCCTCTACATTGTCCCATCAAACACTCCCAGGGCAGGTACAGCACGGGTTAGATACAGAGTAAAGCTCCTTCTACACTGTCCCACCAAACACTCCAAGGACAGGTACAGCACGGGTGTAGATACAGAGTAAAGCTCCCTCTACACTGTCCCATCAAACACTCCCAGGGCTGGTACAGCACGGGTTAGATACAGATTAAAGCTCCCTCTACACTGTCCCATCAAACACTCCCAGGGCAGGTACAGCACGGGTTAGACACAGAGTAAAGCTCCCTCTACACTGTCCCATCAAACAATCCCAGGGCAGGTACAGCACGGGGTTAGATACACAGTATAGCTCCCTCTACACTGTCCACATCAAACACTCCCAGGGCAGGTACAACACGGGATAGCTACAGAGTAAAGCTCCCTCTACACTGTCCCATCAAATACGCCCAGGGCTGGTACAGCACGGGGTTAGATACAGAGTAAAGCTCTCGCTATACTGTCCCATCAAACACTCCCAGGGCAGCTACAGCACGGGATAGATACAGAGTAAAGCTCCCTCTACATTGTCCCATCAAACACTCCCAGGGCAGGTACAGCACGGGGTAGATACAGAGTAAAGATCCCTGTACACTGTCCCATCAAATACTCCCAGGGCAGGTACAGCACGGGGCTTTATACAGAGTAAAGCTCCCTCTACACTGTCCCATCAAACAGTCCCAGGGCAGGTACAGCACGGGTTAGATACAGAGTAAAGCTCCCTCTACACTGTCCCGTCAAACACTCCCCGGGCAGGTACAGCACGGGTTAGATACAGAATAAAGCTCACTCTACACTGTCCCGTCAGACACTCCCTGGGCAGGTACAGCACGGGTTAGATACAGAATAAAGCTCCCTCTACACTGTCCCATCAAACACTCCCAGGGCAGGTACAGCACGGGTTAGATACAGAGTAAAGCTCCCTCTACACTGTCCCATCAGACACTCCCAGGGCAGGTACAGCACGGGTTAGACACAGAGTAAAGCTCCCTCTACACTGTCCCATTAAACACTCCCAGGGCAGGTACAGCACGGGTTAGATACAGAGTAAAGCTCCCTCTACACTGTCCCATCAAAACACTCCCAGGGCAGGTACAGCACGGGTTAGATACAGAGTAAGGCTCCCTCTACACTGTCCCATCAAACACTCCCAGGGCAGGTACAGCATGGGGTTAGAAACAGAGTGAAGCTCCCTCTACACTGTGCCATCAAACACTTCCAAGGCAGGTACAGCACAGGTTAGATATAGCGTAAAGCTCCCTCTACACTGTCCCATCAAACACTCCCAGGGCAGGTACAGCACGGGTTAGATACAGAGTAAAGCTCCCTCTACACTGTCCCATCAAACACTCCCAGGGCGGGTACAGCACGGGTTAAATATAACGTAAAGCTCCCTCTACACTGTCCCATCAAACACTCCCAGGGCGGGTACAGCACGGGTTAGATACAGAGTAAAGCTTCCTCTACACTGTCTCATCAAACACTCCCCGGGCAGGTACAGCACGGGATAGGTACAGAGTAAAGCTCCCGCTACACTGTCCCATCAAACACTCCCAGGGCAGGTACAGCACGGGTTAGATACAGAGTAAACGTCCCTGTACACTATCCCATCAAACACTCCCACGGCAGGTACAGCACGGGGTTATATACAGAGTAAAGCTCCCTCTACACTGTCCCATCAAACACTCCCAGGGCAGGTACAGCACGGGTTAGATACAGAGTAAAGCTCTCTCTACACTGTCACATCAAACACTCCCACGGCAGGTACAGCACGGGTTAGATACAGAATAAAGCTCCCCCTACACTGTCCCATCAGACACTCCCTGGGCAGGTACAGCACGGGTTAGATACAGAATAAAGCTCCCTCTACACTGTCCCGTCAAACACTCCCCGGGCAGTTACAGCACGGGTTAGATACAGAATAAAGCTCCCTCTACACTGTCCCATCAAACACTCCCAGGGCAGGTACAGCACGGGTTAGATACAGAGTAAAGCTCCCTCTACACTGTCCCATCAAAACACTCAATACAATACAATACAATACAAATCGCTTTATTGGCATGATAAGGTACATCTTATGTTGCCAAAGCATCAAAATACATTTATGGTTGAACACATAAACGCGGTTCCATTCATACAGTGTATAAACAGGTATATCCCTGAGTTTATAAATATATTTTCGCCTTGTTTATATATACTCTTGTCTTAGTTTACTGGTTGTCCCTCTGTTCATGGCAAGCTGTAACATAGTGTGCCGCCAGTGTTACACAGCTTCTCTCCTCCCCCAGTAGGAATGGGAGTTTTTGGTTGTCAGTCAGATTTCTGAATTCAGGGCATATTTGTGAGAATTTTTGATAGAAATTCTCTCTGATGCCCTGATATTTTCCACAGGCTGTGAGGAAGTGCATCTCTGTCTCAACTACTCCCTGACTGCAGTGAGAGCATATCCTGTCTTCTCTTGGCAGCCTGGTCTGCCTGTGTCTGCCTTTTTCGATCGCTAGGCTATGTTCGCTAAGTCCTGTACCTTGTCAAGGTTCTTCTCAGTTTGTTATCCTTTACCATGGTCAGGTAATCAGCTATGTTGTATTGTCTGTTTAGGGCCAAGTAGCAATTGAGTTTGCTTTGGGTTTTTGTTGTTTCTGCCCAATATGACAGATATTTTTCCTTTTGCTTAGCGACGATTGTGTTGGGTCGAATTCTTTGTGTTACCCTGTCACTGTCCTGGGGCTGGTTATTGTTAGTATTGTTATTAGTTACTTTATTGAGTCCCAGGACTAGTTGACTGAGGGTATTCTTCTTTATGGTCAGCTCTTGGCATTTCAGGGCGTCGTAGTGATAGCATTGGGGGTTGCTCATTTGTAGGTGATTCCAAAATTTGGTGGCTCTTTTTTGGATAGTGATTATTAATGGGTATTGGCCTAGTTCCGCCCTGCATGCGTTGTTTACTGTTTTCCTTTGAGTCCGGAGGATACTTTTACAGAATTCCGCATGTAGGATCTCAATTGGGTGTTTGTCCCATTTTGCAAAATCTTGTTGTGTTAGTGGTCCCCAGACCTCACTGCCATAGAGTGCAATTGGTTCAATTACTGATTTGAAAATTTTGAGCCAAATGCTAATTGGGATTTCTATTTGGATTGATTTTTTGATGGCATAGAAAGCCCTTCTTGCTTTCTCTTTCAGTTCATTCACAGCCAGTTTGAAGTTTCCCGTAGAACTGATTTTTAAGCCCAAGTATGTGTAGTGAGTGGTTTGTTCAATTTTGGTTGTTCCTACTGTGAAATTTATTGTGGGTCCATGTTGTTTGGATCTTTGCTGGAACACAAGGACTTTGGTTTTTTGGGGATTTATTGTCAGGGCCCAAGTCTGGCAGTACGACTCCAGCAGGTCCAGGTTCTGCTGTAGACCCTCCTTAGTTGGTGACAGCAGAACCAGGTCGTCGGCATAGAGGAGGAATTTAACCTTGGATTCATATAGGGTGAGGCCGGGTGCTGTAGATTGTTCAAGTAGTTTTGCCAATCCATTAATGTAAATATTAAAGAGTGTCGGTGAGATTGGCGAGCCCTGCGTCACCCCCCGCCCCTGTGGGAAGTATTTTGTTTGTTTGTCTCCAATTTTAACTGCACATTTATTGTTTGTATACATTGATTTAATTACATCATATGTTTTCCCTCCTACCCCGCTTTCGATAA
Source organism: Somniosus microcephalus (assembly GCF_052327205.1). Classification (NCBI taxonomy): domain Eukaryota; kingdom Metazoa; phylum Chordata; class Chondrichthyes; order Squaliformes; family Somniosidae; genus Somniosus; species Somniosus microcephalus. Next base: position 209,277,244 of record NC_140998.1, on the reverse strand, counting down.
GTTTCAGGAATAAACCGTCATGCCAGATGGAGTCGAAAGCCTTCTGGAAATCTACAAAGCATGCGTAGATTTTGCTTTTGTTATGGTGAACGTGTTTGTCAATTAGGGTCTGTAGGGTGAAGATATGATCGGATGTTCTATAGTTTGGCAGGAATCCAATTTGGCTTTTACTCAAGACATTGTGCTCTTCAAGGAAGTTTATAAGTCTTTTGTTTATGATGCTACAGAATACCTTCCCCAGGTTACTGTTTACACAGATGCCTCGATAGCAGGTACAGCACGGGTTAGATACAGAGTAAGGCTCCCTCTACACTGTCCCATCAAACACTCCCAGGGCAGGTACAGCATGGGGTTAGAAACAGAGTGAAGCTCCCTCTACACTGTGCCATCAAACACTTCCAAGGCAGGTACAGCACAGGTTAGATATAGCGTAAAGCTCCCTCTAAACTGTCCCACCAAACACTCCCAGTGCAGGTACAGCACGGGTTAGATACAGAGTAAAGCTCCCTCTACACTGTCCCATCAAACACTCCCAGGGCGGGTACAGCACGGGTTAAATATAACGTAAAGCTCCCTCTACACTGTCCCATCAAACACTCCCAGGGCGGGTACAGCACGGGTTAAATATAACGTAAAGCTCCCTCTACACTGTCCCATCAAACACTTCCAGGGCAAGTACAGCACGGGTTAGATACAGAGTAATGTTCCCTCTACGCTGTCCCATCAAACACTCCCAGAGCGGGTACAGCACGGGTTAGATACAGAGTTATGCTCCCTCTACACTGTCCCATCAAACACTTCCAGGGCAGGTACAGCACGGGTTAGGTGCAGAGTTAAGCTCCCTCTACACTGTCCCATCAATCACTCCCAGGGCAGGTACAGCACCGGGTTAGATACAGAGTAAAGCTCCCTCTACATTGTCCCATCAAACACTCCCAGGGCAGGTACAGCACGGGTTAGATACAGAGTAAAGCTCCTTCTACACTGTCCCACCAAACACTCCTAGGACAGGTACAGCACGGGTGTAGATACAGAGTAAAGCTCCCTCTACACTGTCCCATCAAACACTCCCAGGGCTGGTACAGCACGGGTTAGATACAGAGTAAAGCTCCCTCTACACTGTCCCATCAAACACTCCCAGGGCAGGTACAGCACGGGTTAGACACAGAGTAAAGCTCCCTCTACACTGTCCCATCAAACAATCCCAGGGCAGGTACAGCACGGGGTTAGATACACAGTATAGCTCCCTCTACACTGTCCACATCAAACACTCCCAGGGCAGGTACAACACGGGATAGCTACAGAGTAAAGCTCCCTCTACACTGTCCCATCAAATACGCCCAGGGCTGGTACAGCACGGGGTTAGATACAGAGTAAAGCTCTCGCTATACTGTCCCATCAAACACTCCCAGGGCAGCTACAGCACGGGATAGATACAGAGTAAAGCTCCCTCTACATTGTCCCATCAAACACTCCCAGGGCAGGTACAGCACGGGGTAGATACAGAGTAAAGATCCCTGTACACTGTCCCATCAAACACTCCCAGGGCAGGTACAGCACGGGGCTTTATACAGAGTAAAGCTCCCTCTACACTGTCCCATCAAACAGTCCCAGGGCAGGTACAGCACGGGTTAGATACAGAGTAAAGCTCCCTCTACACTGTCCCGTCAAACACTCCCCGGGCAGGTACAGCACGGGTTAGATACAGAATAAAGCTCACTCTACACTGTCCCGTCAGACACTCCCTGGGCAGGTACAGCACGGGTTAGATACAGAATAAAGCTCCCTCTACACTGTCCCATCAAACACTCCCAGGGCAGGTACAGCACGGGTTAGATACAGAGTAAAGCTCCCTCTACACTGTCCCATCAGACACTCCCAGGGCAGGTACAGCACGGGTTAGATACAGAGTAAAGCTCCCTCTACACTGTCCCATCAGACACTCCCAGGGCAGGTACAGCACGGGTTAGACACAGAGTAAAGCTCCCTCTACACTGTCCCATTAAACACTCCCAGGGCAGGTACAGCACGAGTTAGATACAGAGTAAAGCTCCCTCTACACTGTCCCATCAAACACTCCCAGGGCAGGTACAGCATGGGGTTAGAAACAGAGTGAAGCTCCCTCTACACTGTGCCATCAAACACTTCCAAGGCAGGTACAGCACAGGTTAGATATAGCGTAAAGCTCCCTCTACACTGTCCCATCAAACACTCCCAGGGCAGGTACAGCACGGGTTAGATACAGAGTAAAGCTCCCTCTACACTGTCCCATCAAACACTCCCAGGGCGGGTACAGCACGGGTTAAATATAACGTAAAGCTCCCTCTACACTGTCCCATCAAACACTCCCAAGGCGGGTACAGCACGGGTTAGATACAGAGTAAAGCTTCCTCTACACTGTCTCATCAAACACTCCCCGGGCAGGTACAGCACGGGATAGGTACAGAGTAAAGCTCCCGCTACACTGTCCCATCAAACACTCCCAGGGCAGGTACAGCACGGGTTAGATACAGAGTAAACGTCCCTGTACACTATCCCATCAAACACTCCCACGGCAGGTACAGCACGGGGTTATATACAGAGTAAAGCTCCCTCTACACTGTCCCATCAAACACTCCCAGGGCAGGTACAGCACGGGTTAGATACAGAGTAAAGCTCTCTCTACACTGTCACATCAAACACTCCCACGGCAGGTACAGCACGGGTTAGATACAGAATAAAGCTCCCCCTACACTGTCACATCAGACACTCCCTGGGCAGGTACAGCACGGGTTAGATACAGAATAAAGCTCCCTCTACACTGTCCCGTCAAACACTCCCCGGGCAGTTACAGCACGGGTTAGATACAGAATAAAGCTCCCTCTACACTGTCCCATCAAACACTCCCAGGGCAGGTACAGCACGGGTTAGATACAGAGTAAAGCTCCCTCTACACTGTCCCATCAAAACACTCCCAGGGCAGGTACAGCACGGGTTAGATACAGAGTAAGGCTCCCTCTACACTGTCCCATCAAACACTCCCAGGGCAGGTACAGCATGGGGTTGAAACAGAGTGAAGCTCCCTCTACACTGTGCCATCAAACACATCCAAGGCAGGTACAGCACAGGTTAGATATAGCGTAAAGCTCCCTCTACACTGTCCCACCAAACACTCCCAGTGCAGGTACAGCACGGGTTAGATACAGAGTAAAGCTCCCTCTACACTGTCCCATCAAACACTCCCAGGGCGGGTACAGCACGGGTTAAATATAACGTAAAGCTCCCTCTACACTGTCCCATCAAACACTCCCAGGGCGGGTACAGCACGGGTTAAATAAAACGTAAAGCTCCCTCTACACTGTCCCATCAAACACTTCCAGGGCAAGTACAGCACGGGTTAGATACAGAGTAATGTTCCCTCTACGCTGTCCCATCAAACACTCCCAGAGCGGGTACAGCACGGGTTAGATACAGAGTTATGCTCCCTCTACACTGTCCCATCAAACACTTCCAGGGCAGGTACAGCACGGGTTAGGTGCAGAGTAAAGCTCCCTCTACACTGTCCCATCAATCACTCCCAGGGCAGGTAGAGCACCGGGTTAGATACAGAGTAAAGCTCCCTCTACATTGTCCCATCAAACACTCCCAGGGCAGGTACAGCACGGGTTAGATACAGAGTAAAGCTCCTTCTACACTGTCCCACCAAACACTCCTAGGACAGGTACAGCACGGGTGTAGATACAGAGTAAAGCTCCCTCTACACTGTCCCATCAAACACTCCCAGGGCTGGTACAGCACGGGTTAGATACAGAGTAAAGCTCCCTCTACACTGTCCCATCAAACACTCCCAGGGCAGGTACAGCACGGGTTAGACACAGAGTAAAGCTCCCTCTACACTGTCCCATCAAACAATCCCAGGGCAGGTACAGCACGGGGTTAGATACACAGTATAGCTCCCTCTACACTGTCCACATCAAACACTCCCAGGGCAGGTACAACACGGGATAGCTACAGAGTAAAGCTCCCTCTACACTGTCCCATCAAATACGCCCAGGGCTGGTACAGCACGGGATAGATACAGAGTAAAGCTCCCTCTACATTGTCCCATCAAACACTCCCAGGGCAGGTACAGCACGGGGTAGATACAGAGTAAAGATCCCTATACACTGTCCCATCAAACACTCCCAGGGCAGGTACAGCACGGGGCTTTATACAGAGTAAAGCTGCCTCTACACTGTCCCATCAAACACTCCCAGGGCAGGTACAGCACGGGTTAGATACAGAGTAAAGCTCCCTCTACACTGTCCCGTCAAACACTCCCCGGGCAGGTACAGCACGGGTTAGATACAGAATAAAGCTCACTCTACACTGTCCCGTCAGACACTCCCTGGGCAGGTACAGCACGGGTTAGATACAGAATAAAGCTCCCTCTACACTGTCCCATCAAACACTCCCAGGGCAGGTACAGCACGGGTTAGATACAGAGTAAAGCTCCCTCTACACTGTCCCATCAGACACTCCCAGGGCAGGTACAGCACGGGTTAGACACAGAGTAAAGCTCCCTCTACACTGTCCCATTAAACACTCCCAGGGCAGGTACAGCACGGGTTAGATACAGAGTAAAGCTCCCTCTACACTGTCCCATCAAAACACTCCCAGGGCAGGTACAGCACGGGTTAGATACAGAGTAAGGCTCCCTCTACACTGTCCCATCAAACACTCCCAGGGCAGGTACAGCATGGGGTTAGAAACAGAGTGAAGCTCCCTCTACACTGTGCCATCAAACACTTCCAAGGCAGGTACAGCACAGGTTAGATATAGCGTAAAGCTCCCTCTACACTGTCCCATCAAACACTCCCAGGGCAGGTACAGCACGGGTTAGATACAGAGTAAAGCTCCCTCTACACTGTCCCATCAAACACTCCCAGGGCGGGTACAGCACGGGTTAAATATAACGTAAAGCTCCCTCTACACTGTCCCATCAAACACTCCCAGGGCGGGTACAGCACGGGTTAGATACAGAGTTATGCGCCCCCTACACTGTCCCATCAAACACTTCCAGGGCAAGTACAGCACGGGTTAGATACAGAGTAATGTTCCCTCTACGCTGTCCCAACAAACACTCCCAGAGCGGGTACAGCACGGGTTAGATACAGAGTTATGCTCCCTCTACACTGTCCCATCAAACACTTCCAGGGCAGGTACAGCACGGGTTCGGTGCAGAGTAAAGCTCCCTCTACACTGTCCCATCAATCACTCCCAGGGCAGGTACAGCACCGGGTTAGATACAGAGTAAAGCTCCCTCTACATTGTCCCATCAAACACTCCCAGGGCAGGTACACCACGGGTTAGATACAGAGTAAAGCTCCTTCTACACTGTCCCACCAAACACTCCTAGGACAGGTACAGCACGGGTGTAGATACAGAGTAAAGCTCCCTCTACTCTGTCCCATCAAACACTCCCAGGGCTGGTACAGCACGGGTTAGATACAGAGTAAAGCTCCCTCTACACTGTCCCATCAAACACTCCCAGGGCAGGTACAGCACGGGTTAGACACAGAGTAAAGCTCCCTCTACACTGTCCCATCAAACAATCCCAGGGCAGGTACAGCACGGGGTTAGATACACAGTATAGCTCCCACTACACTGTCCACATCAAACACTCCCAGGGCAGGTACAACACGGGATAGCTACAGAGTAAAGCTCCCTCTACACTGTCCCATCAAACACTCCCAGGGCAGGTACAGCATGGGGTTAGAAACAGAGTGAAGCTCCCTCTACACTGTCCCATCAATCACTGCCAGGGCAGGTACAGCACCGGGTTAGATACAGAGTAAAGCTCCCTCTACATTGTCCCATCAAACACTCCCAGGGCAGGTACAGCACGGGTTAGATACAGAGTAAAGCTCCTTCTACACTGTCCCACCAAACACTCCTAGGACAGGTACAGCACGGGTGTAGATACAGAGTAAAGCTCCCTCTACACTGTCCCATCAAACACTCCCAGGGCTGGTACAGCACGGGTTAGATACAGAGTAAAGCTCCCTCTACACTGTCCCATCAAACACTCCCAGGGCAGGTACAGCACGGGTTAGACACAGAGTAAAGCTCCCTCTACACTGTCCCATCAAACAATCCCAGGGCAGGTACAGCACGGGGTTAGATACACAGTATAGCTCCCTCTACACTGTCCACATCAAACACTCCCAGGGCAGGTACAACACGGGATAGCTACAGAGTAAAGCTCCCTCTACACTGTCCCGTCAAACACTCCCAGGGCAGGTACAGCACGGGTTAGACACAGAGTAAAGCTCCCTCTACACTGTCCCATTAAACACTCCCAGGGCAGGTACAGCACGGGTTAGATACAGAGTAATGCTCCCTCTACACTGTCCCATCAAAACACTCCCAGGGCAGGTACAGCACGGGTTAGATACAGAGTAAGGCTCCCTCTACACTGTCCCATCAAACACTCCCAGGGCAGGTACAGCATGGGGTTAGAAACAGAGTGAAGCTCCCTCTACACTGTGCCATCAAACACTTCCAAGGCAGGTACAGCACAGGTTAGATATAGCGTAAAGCTCCCTCTACACTGTCCCATCAAACACTCCCAGGGCAGGTACAGCACGGGTTAGATACAGAGTAAAGCTCCCTCTACACTGTCCCATCAAACACTCCCAGGGCGGGTACAGCACGGGTTAAATATAACGTAAAGCTCCCTCTACACTGTCCCATCAAACACTCCCAGGGCGGGTACAGCACGGGTTAGATACAGAGTAAAGCTTCCTCTACACTGTCTCATCAAACACTCCCCGGGCAGGTACAGCACGGGATAGGTACAGAGTAAAGCTCCCGCTTCACTGTCCCATCAAACACTCCCAGGGCAGGTACAGCACGGGTTAGATACAGAGTAAACGTCCCTGTACACTATCCCATCAAACACTCCCACGGCAGGTACAGCACGGGGTTATATACAGAGTAAAGCTCCCTCTACACTGTCCCATCAAACACTCCCAGGGCAGGTACAGCACGGGTTAGATACAGAGTAAAGCTCTCTCTACACTGTCACATCAAACACTCCCACGGCAGGTACAGCACGGGTTAGATACAGAATAAAGCTCCCCCTACACTGTCCCATCAGACACTCCCTGGGCAGGTACAGCACGGGTTAGATACAGAATAAAGCTCCCTCTACACTGTCCCGTCAAACACTCTCTCTTTAGTTACAGCACGGGTTAGATACAGAATAAAGCTCCCTCTACACTGTCCCATCAAACACTCCCAGGGCAGGTACAGCACGGGTTAGATACAGAGTAAAGCTCCCTCTACACTGTCCCATCAAAACACTCCCAGGGCAGGTACAGCACGGGTTAGATACAGAGTAAGGCTCCCTCTACACTGTCCCATCAAACACTCCCAGGGCAGGTACAGCATGGGGTTAGAAACAGAGTGAAGCTCCCTCTACACTGTGCCATCAAACACTTCCAAGGCAGGTACAGCACAGGTTAGATATAGCGTAAAGCTCCCTCTACACTGTCCCACCAAACACTCCCAGTGCAGGTACAGCACGGGTTAGATACAGAGTAAAGCTCCCTCTACACTGTCCCATCAAACACTCCCAGGGCGGGTACAGCACGGGTTAAATATAACGTAAAGCTCCCTCTACACTGTCCCATCAAACACTCCCAGGGCGGGTACAGCACGGGTTAAATATAACGTAAAGCTCCCTCTACACTGTCCCATCAAACACTTCCAGGGCAAGTACAGCACGGGTTAGATACAGAGTAATGTTCCCTCTACGCTGTCCCATCAAACACTCCCAGAGCGGGTACAGCACGGGTTAGATACAGAGTTATGCTCCCTCTACACTGTCCCATCAAACACTTCCAGGGCAGGTACAGCACGGGTTAGGTGCAGAGTAAAGCTCCCTCTACACTGTCCCATCAATCACTCCCAGGGCAGGTACAGCACCGGGTTAGATACAGAGTAAAGCTCCCTCTACATTGTCCCATCAAACACTCCCAGGGCAGGTACAGCACGGGTTAGATACAGAGTAAAGCTCCTTCTACACTGTCCCACCAAACACTCCTAGGACAGGTACAGCACGGGTGTAGATACAGAGTAAAGCTCCCTCTACACTGTCCCATCAAACACTCCCAGGGCTGGTACAGCACGGGTTAGATACAGAGTAAAGCTCCCTCTACACTGTCCCATCAAACACTCCCAGGGCAGGTACAGCACGGGTTAGACACAGAGTAAATCTCCCTCTACACTGTCCCATCAAACAATCCCAGGGCAGGTACAGCACGGGGTTAGATACACAGTATAGCTCCCTCTACACTGTCCACATCAAACACTCCCAGGGCAGGTACAACACGGGATAGCTACAGAGTAAAGCTCCCTCTACACTGTCCCATCAAATACGCCCAGGGCTGGTACAGCACGGGGTTAGATACAGAGTAAAGCTCTCGCTATACTGTCCCATCAAACACTCCCAGGGCAGCTACAGCACGGGATAGATACAGAGTAAAGCTCCCTCTACATTGTCCCATCAAACACTCCCAGGGCAGGTACAGCACGGGGTAGATACAGAGTAAAGATCCCTGTACACTGTCCCATCAAATACTCCCAGGGCAGGTACAGCACGGGGCTTTATACAGAGTAAAGCTCCCTCTACACTGTCCCATCAAACAGTCCCAGGGCAGGTACAGCACGGGTTAGATACAGAGTAAAGCTCCCTCTACACTGTCCCGTCAAACACTCCCCGGGCAGGTACAGCACGGGTTAGATACAGAATAAAGCTCACTCTACACTGTCCCGTCAGACACTCCCTGGGCAGGCACAGCACGGGTTAGATACAGAATAAAGCTCCCTCTACACTGTCCCATCAAACACTCCCAGGGCAGGTACAGCACGGGATAGATACAGAGTAAAGCTCCCTCTACACTGTCCCATCAGACACTCCCAGGGCAGGTACAGCACGGGTTAGACACAGAGTAAAGCTCCCTCTACACTGTCCCATTAAACACTCCCAGGGCAGGTACAGCACGGGTTAGATACAGAGTAAAGCTCCCTCTACACTGTCCCATCAAAACACTCCCAGGGCAGGTACAGCACGGGTTAGATACAGAGTAAGGCTCCCTCTACACTGTCCCATCAAACACTCCCAGGGCGGGTACAGCACGGGTTAAATATAACGTAAAGCTCCCTCTACACTGTCCCATCAAACACTCCCAGGGCGGGTACAGCACGGGTTAGATACAGAGTAAAGCTTCCTCTACACTGTCTCATCAAACACTCCCCGGGCAGGTACAGCACGGGATAGGTACAGAGTAAAGCTCCCGCTACACTGTCCCATCAAACACTCCCAGGGCAGGTACAGCACGGGTTAGATACAGAGTAAACGTCCCTGTACACTATCCCATCAAACACTCCCACGGCAGGTACAGCACGGGGTTATATACAGAGTAAAGCTCCCTCTACACTGTCCCATCAAACACTCCCAGGGCAGGTACAGCACGGGTTAGATACAGAGTAAAGCTCTCTCTACACTGTCACATCAAACACTCCCACGGCAGGTACAGCACGGGTTAGATACAGAATAAAGCTCCCCCTACACTGTCCCATCAGACACTCCCTGGGCAGGTACAGCACGGGTTAGATACAGAATAAAGCTCCCTCTACACTGTCCCGTCAAACACTCCCCGGGCAGTTACAGCACGGGTTAGATACAGAATAAAGCTCCCTCTACACTGTCCCATCAAACACTCCCAGGGCAGGTACAGCACGGGTTAGATACAGAGTAAAGCTCCCTCTACACTGTCCCATCAAAACACTCCCAGGGCAGGTACAGCACGGGTTAGATACAGAGTAAGGCTCCCTCTACACTGTCCCATCAAACACTCCCAGGGCAGGTACAGCATGGGGTTAGAAACAGAGTGAAGCTCCCTCTACACTGTGCCATCAAACACTTCCAAGGCAGGTACAGCACAGGTTAGATATAGCGTAAAGCTCCCTCTACACTGTCCCACCAAACACTCCCAGTGCAGGTACAGCACGGGTTAGATACAGAGTAAAGCTCCCTCTACACTGTCCCATCAAACACTCCCAGGGCGGGTACAGCACGGGTTAAATATAACGTAAAGCTCCCTCTACACTGTCCCATCAAACACTCCCAGGGCGGGTACAGCACGGGTTAAATATAACGTAAAGCTCCCTCTACACTGTCCCATCAAACACTTCCAGGGCAAGTACAGCACGGGTTAGATACAGAGTAATGTTCCCTCTACGCTGTCCCATCAAACACTCCCAGAGCGGGTACAGCACGGGTTAGATACAGAGTTATGCTCCCTCTACACTGTCCCATCAAACACTTCCAGGGCAGGTACAGCACGGGTTAGGTGCAGAGTTAAGCTCCCTCTACACTGTCCCATCAATCACTCCCAGGGCAGGTACAGCACCGGGTTAGATACAGAGTAAAGCTCCTTCTACACTGTCCCACCAAACACTCCTAGGACAGGTACAGCACGGGTGTAGATACAGAGTAAAGCTCCCTCTACACTGTCCCATCAAACACTCCCAGGGCTGGTACAGCACGGGTTAGATACAGAGTAAAGCTCCCTCTACACTGTCCCATCAAACACTCCCAGGGCAGGTACAGCACGGGTTAGACACAGAGTAAAGCTCCCTCTACACTGTCCCATCAAACAATCCCAGGGCAGGTACAGCACGGGGTTAGATACACAGTATAGCTCCCTCTACACTGTCCACATCAAACACTCCCAGGGCAGGTACAACACGGGATAGCTACAGAGTAAAGCTCCCTCTACACTGTCCCATCAAATACGCCCAGGGCTGGTACAGCACGGGGTTAGATACAGAGTAAAGCTCTCGCTATACTGTCCCATCAAACACTCCCAGGGCAGCTACAGCACGGGATAGATACAGAGTAAAGCTCCCCCTACACTGTCCCATCAGACACTCCCTGGGCAGGTACAGCACGGGTTAGATACAGAATAAAGCTCCCTCTACACTGTCCCGTCAAACACTCCCGGGCAGTTACAGCACGGGTTAGATACAGAATAAAGCTCCCTCTACACTGTCCCATCAAACACTCCCAGGGCAGGTACAGCACGGGGTAGATACAGAGTAAAGATCCCTGTACACTGTCCCATCAAACACTCCCAGGGCAGGTACAGCACGGGGCTTTATACAGAGTAAAGCTCCCTCTACACTGTCCCATCAAACAGTCCCAGGGCAGGTACAGCACGGGTTAGATACAGAGTAAAGCTCCCTCTACACTGTCCCGTCAAACACTCCCCGGCAGGTACAGCACGGGTTAGATACAGAATAAAGCTCACTCTACACTGTCCCGTCAGACACTCCCTGGGCAGGTACAGCACGGGTTAGATACAGAATAAAGCTCCCTCTACACTGTCCCATCAAACACTCCCAGGGCAGGTACAGCACGGGTTAGATACAGAGTAAAGCTCCCTCTACACTGTCCCATCAGACACTCCCAGGGCAGGTACAGCACGGGTTAGACACAGAGTAAAGCTCCCTCTACACTGTCCCATTAAACACTCCCAGGGCAGGTACAGCACGGGTTAGATACAGAGTAAAGCTCCCTCTACACTGTCCCATCAAACACTCCCAGGGCAGGTACAGCATGGGGTTAGAAACAGAGTGAAGCTCCCTCTACACTGTGCCATCAAACACTTCCAAGGCAGGTACAGCACAGGTTAGATATAGCGTAAAGCTCCCTCTACACTGTCCCATCAAACACTCCCAGGGCAGGTACAGCACGGGTTAGATACAGAGTAAAGCTCCCTCTACACTGTCCCATCAAACACTCCCAGGGCGGGTACAGCACGGGTTAAATATAACGTAAAGCTCCCTCTACACTGTCCCATCAAACACTCCCAAGGCGGGTACAGCACGGGTTAGATACAGAGTAAAGCTTCCTCTACACTGTCTCATCAAACACTCCCCGGGCAGGTACAGCACGGGATAGGTACAGAGTAAAGCTCCCGCTAGACTGTCCCATCAAACACTCCCAGGGCAGGTACAGCACGGGTTAGATACAGAGTAAACGTCCCTGTACACTATCCCGTCAAACACTCCCACGGCAGGTACAGCACGGGGTTATATACAGAGTGAAGCTCCCTCTACACTGTCCCATCAAACACTCCCAGGGCAGGTACAGCACGGGTTAGATACAGAGTAAAGCTCTCTCTACACTGTCACATCAAACACTCCCACGGCAGGTACAGCACGGGTTAGATACAGAATAAAGCTCCCCCTACACTGTCCCATCAGACACTCCCTGGGCAGGTACAGCACGGGTTAGATACAGAATAAAGCTCCCTCTACACTGTCCCGTCAAACACTCCCCGGGCAGTTACAGCACGGGTTAGATACAGAATAAAGCTCCCTCTACACTGTCCCATCAAACACTCCCAGGGCAGGTACAGCACGGGTTAGATACAGAGTAAAGCTCCCTCTACACTGTCCCATCAAAACACTCCCAGGGCAGGTACAGCACGGGTTAGATACAGAGTAAGGCTCCCTCTACACTGTCCCATCAAACACTCCCAGGGCAGGTACAGCATGGGGTTAGAAACAGAGTGAAGCTCCCTCTACACTGTGCCATCAAACACTTCCAAGGCAGGTACAGCACAGGTTAGATATAGCGTAAAGCTCCCTCTACACTGTCCCACCAAACACTCCCAGTGCAGGTACAGCACGGGTTAGATACAGAGTAAAGCTCCCTCTACACTGTCCCATCAAACACTCCCAGGGCGGGTACAGCACGGGTTAAATATAACATAAAGCTCCCTCTACACTGTCCCATCAAACACTCCCAGGGCGGGTACAGCACGGGTTAAATATAACGTAAAGCTCCCTCTACACTGTCCCATCAAACACTTCCAGGGCAAGTATAGCACGGGTTAGATACAGAGTAATGTTCCCTCTACGCTGTCCCATCAAACACTCCCAGAGCGGGTACAGCACGGGTTAGATACAGAGTTATGCTCCCTCTACACTGTCCCATCAAACACTTCCAGGGCAGGTACAGCACGGGTTAGGTGCAGAGTAAAGCTCCCTCTACACTGTCCCATCAATCACTCCCAGGGCAGGTAGAGCACCGGGTTAGATACAGAGTAAAGCTCCCTCTACATTGTCCCATCAAACACTCCCAGGGCAGGTACAGCACGGGTTAGATACAGAGTAAAGCTCCTTCTACACTGTCCCACCAAACACTCCTAGGACAGGTACAGCACGAGTGTAGATACAGAGTAAAGCTCCCTCTACACTGTCCCATCAAACACTCCCAGGGCTGGTACAGCACGGGTTAGATACAGAGTAAAGCTCCCTCTACACTGTCCCATCAAACACTCCCAGGGCAGGTACAGCACGGGTTAGACACAGAGTAAAGCTCCCTCTACACTGTCCCATCAAACAATCCCAGGGCAGGTACAGCACGGGATTAGATACACAGTATAGCTCCCTCTACACTGTCCACATCAAACACTCCCAGGGCAGGTACAACACGGGATAGCTACAGAGTAAAGCTCCCTCTACACTGTCCCATCAAATACGCCCAGGGCTGGTACAGCACGGGATAGATACAGAGTAAAGCTCCCTCTACATTGTCCCATCAAACACTCCCAGGGCAGGTACAGCACGGGGTAGATACAGAGTAAAGATCCCTATACACTGTCCCATCAAACACTCCCAGGGCAGGTACAGCACGGTGCTTTATACAGAGTAAAGCTCCCTCTACACTGTCCCATCAAACACTCCCAGGGCAGGTACAGCACGGGTTAGATACAGAGTAAAGCTCCCTCTACACTGTCCCGTCAAACACTCCCCGGGCAGGTACAGCACGGGTTAGATACAGAATAAAGCTCACTCTACACTGTCCCGTCAGACACTCCCTGGGCAGGTACAGCACGGGTTAGATACAGAATAAAGCTCCCTCTACACTGTCCCATCAAACACTCCCAGGGCAGGTACAGCACGGGTTAGATACAGAATAAAGCTCCCCCTACACTGTCCCATCAGACACTCCCTGGGCAGGTACAGCACGGGTTAGATACAGAATAAAGCTCCCTCTACACTGTCCCGTCAAACACTCCCCGGGCAGTTACAGCACGGGTTAGATACAGAATAAAGCTCCCTCTACACTGTCCCATCAAACACTCCCAGGGCAGGTACAGCACGGGTTAGATACAGAGTAAAGCTCCCTCTACACTGTCCCATCAAAACACTCCCAGGGCAGGTACAGCACGGGTTAGATACAGAGTAAGGCTCCCTCTACACTGTCCCATCAAACACTCCCAGGGCAGGTACAGCATGGGGTTAGAAACAGAGTGAAGCTCCCTCTACACTGTGCCATCAAACACTTCCAAGGCAGGTACAGCACAGGTTAGATATAGCGTAAAGCTCCCTCTACACTGTCCCACCAAACACTCCCAGTGCAGGTACAGCACGGGTTAGATACAGAGTAAAGCTCCCTCTACACTGTCCCATCAAACACTCCCAGGGCGGGTACAGCACGGGTTAAATATAACGTAAAGCTCCCTCTACACTGTCCCATCAAACACTCCCAGGGCGGGTACAGCACGGGTTAAATATAACGTAAAGCTCCCTCTGCACTGTCCCATCAAACACTTCCAGGGCAAGTACAGCACGGGTTAGATACAGAGTAATGTTCCCTCTACGCTGTCCCATCAAACACTCCCAGAGTGGGTACAGCACGGGTTAGATACAGAGTTATGCTCCCTCTACACTGTCCCATCAAACACTTCCAGGGCAGGTACAGCACGGGTTAGGTGCAGAGTAAAGCTCCCTCTACACTGTCCCATCAATCACTCCCAGGGCAGGTACAGCACCGGGTTAGATACAGAGTAAAGCTCCCTCTACATTGTCCCATCAAACACTCCCAGGGCAGGTACAGCACGGGTTAGATACAGAGTAAAGCTCCTTCTACACTGTCCCACCAAACACTCCTAGGACAGGTACAGCACGGGTGTAGATACAGGGTAAAGCTCCCTCTACACTGTCCCATCAAACACTCCCAGGGCTGGTACAGCACGGGTTAGATACAGAGTAAAGCTCCCTCTACACTGTCCCATCAAACACTCCCAGGGCAGGTACAGCACGGGTTAGACACAGAGTAAAGCTCCCTCTACACTGTCCCATCAAACAATCCCAGGGCAGGTACAGCACGGGGTTAGATACACAGTATAGCTCCCTCTACACTGTCCACATCAAACACTCCCAGGGCAGGTACAACACGGGATAGCTACAGAGTAAAGCTCCCTCTACACTGTCCCATCAAATACGCCCAGGGCTGGTACAGCACGGGGTTAGATACAGAGTAAAGCTCTCGCTATACTGTCCCATCAAACACTCCCAGGGCAGCTACAGCACGGGATAGATACAGAGTAAAGCTCCCTCTACATTGTCCCATCAAACACTCCCAGGGCAGGTACAGCACGGGGTAGATACAGAGTAAAGATCCCTGTACACTGTCCCATCAAATACTCCCAGGGCAGGTACAGCACGGGGCTTTATACAGAGTAAAGCTCCCTCTACACTGTCCCATCAAACAGTCCCAGGGCAGGTACAGCACGGGTTAGATACAGAGTAAAGCTCCCTCTACACGGTCCCGTCAAACACTCCCCGGGCAGGTACAGCACGGGTTAGATACAGAATAAAGCTCACTCTACACTGTCCCGTCAGACACTCCCTGGGCAGGTACAGCACGGGTTAGATACAGAATAAAGCTCCCTCTACACTGTCCCATCAAACACTCCCAGGGCAGGTACAGCACGGGTTAGATACAGAGTAAAGCTCCCTCTACACTGTCCCATCAGACACTCCCAGGGCAGGTACAGCACGGGTTAGACACAGAGTAAAGCTCCCTCTACACTGTCCCATC
Organism: Somniosus microcephalus; assembly: GCF_052327205.1. Classification (NCBI taxonomy): domain Eukaryota; kingdom Metazoa; phylum Chordata; class Chondrichthyes; order Squaliformes; family Somniosidae; genus Somniosus; species Somniosus microcephalus. The sequence goes on along the minus strand of NC_140998.1, from coordinate 209,261,316 downwards.
AAACACTCCCAGGGCAGGTACAGCACGGGTTAGATACAGAGTAAACGTCCCTGTACACTATCCCATCAAACACTCCCACGGCAGGTACAGCACGGGGTTATATACAGAGTAAAGCTCCCTCTACACTGTCCCATCAAACACTCCCAGGGCAGGTACAGCACGGGTTAGATACAGAGTAAAGCTCTCTCTACACTGTCACATCAAACACTCCCACGGCAGGTACAGCACGGGTTAGATACAGAATAAAGCTCCCCCTACACTGTCCCATCAGACACTCCCTGGGCAGGTACAGCACGGGTTAGATACAGAATAAAGCTCCCTCTACACTGTCCCGTCAAACACTCCCCGGGCAGTTACAGCACGGGTTAGATACAGAATAAAGCTCCCTCTACACTGTCCCATCAAACACTCCCAGGGCAGGTACAGCACGGGTTAGATACAGAGTAAAACTCCCTCTACACTGTCCCATCAAAACACTCCCAGGGCAGGTACAGCACGGGTTAGATACAGAGTAAGGCTCCCTCTACACTGTCCCATCAAACACTCCCAGGGCAGGTACAGCATGGGGTTAGAAACAGAGTGAAGCTCCCTCTACACTGTGCCATCAAACACTTCCAAGGCAGGTACAGCACAGGTTAGATATAGCGTAAAGCTCCCTCTACACTGTCCCACCAAACACTCCCAGTGCAGGTACAGCACGGGTTAGATACAGAGTAAAGCTCCCTCTACACTGTCCCATCAAACACTCCCAGGGCGGGTACAGCACGGGTTAAATATAACGTAAAGCTCCCTCTACACTGTCCCATCAAACACTCCCAGGGCGGGTACAGCACGGGTTAAATATAACGTAAAGCTCCCTCTACACTGTCCCATCAAACACTTCCAGGGCAAGTACAGCACGGGTTAGATACAGAGTAATGTTCCCTCTACGCTGTCCCATCAAACACTCCCAGAGCGGGTACAGCACGGGTTAGATACAGAGTTATGCTCCCTCTACACTGTCCCATCAAACACTTCCAGGGCAGGTACAGCACGGGTTAGGTGCAGAGTAAAGCTCCCTCTACACTGTCCCATCAATCACTCCCAGGGCAGGTACAGCACCGGGTTAGATACAGAGTAAAGCTCCCTCTACATTGTCCCATCAAACACTCCCAGGGCAGGTACAGCACGGGTTAGATACAGAGTAAAGCTCCTTCTACACTGTCCCACCAAACACTCCTAGGACAGGTACAGCACGGGTGTAGATACAGAGTAAAGCTCCCTCTACACTGTCCCATCAAACACTCCCAGGGCTGGTACAGCACGGGTTAGATACAGAGTAAAGCTCCCTCTACACTGTCCCATCAAACACTCCCAGGGCAGGTACAGCACGGGTTAGACACAGAGTAAAGCTCCCTCTACACTGTCCCATCAATCAATCCCAGGGCAGGTACAGCACGGGGTTAGATACACAGTATAGCTCCCTCTACACTGTCCACATCAAACACTCCCAGGGCAGGTACAACACGGGATAGCTACAGAGTAAAGCTCCCTCTACACTGTCCCATCAAATACGCCCAGGGCTGGTACAGCACGGGGTTAGATACAGAGTAAAGCTCTCGCTATACTGTCCCATCAAACACTCCCAGGGCAGCTACAGCACGGGATAGATACAGAGTAAAGCTCCCTCTACATTGTCCCATCAAACACTCCCAGGGCAGGTACAGCACGGGGTAGATACAGAGTAAAGATCCCTGTACACTGTCCCATCAAACACTCCCAGGGCAGGTACAGCACGGGGCCTTATACAGAGTAAAGCTCCCTCTACACTGTCCCATCAAACAGTCCCAGGGCAGGTACAGCACGGGTTAGATACAGAGTAAAGCTCCCTCTACACTGTCCCGTCAAACACTCCCCGGGCAGGTACAGCACGGGTTAGATACAGAATAAAGCTCACTCTACACTGTCCCGTCAGACACTCCCTGGGCAGGTACAGCACGGGTTAGATACAGAATAAAGCTCCCTCTACACTGTCCCATCAAACACTCCCAGGGCAGGTACAGCACGGGTTAGATACTGAGTAAAGCTCCCTCTACACTGTCCCATCAGACACTCCCAGGGCAGGTACAGCACGGGTTAGACACAGAGTAAAGCTCCCTCTACACTGTCCCATTAAACACTCCCAGGGCAGGTACAGCACGGGTTAGATACAGAGTAAAGCTCCCTCTACACTGTCCCATCAAACACTCCCAGGGCAGGTACAGCATGGGGTTAGAAACAGAGTGAAGCTCCCTCTACACTGTGCCATCAAACACTTCCAAGGCAGGTACAGCACAGGTTAGATATAGCGTAAAGCTCCCTCTACACTGTCCCATCAAACACTCCCAGGGCAGGTACAGCACGGGTTAGATACAGAGTAAAGCTCCCTCTACACTGTCCCATCAAACACTCCCAGGGCGGGTACTGCACGGGTTAAATATAACGTAAAGCTCCCTCTACACTGTCCCATCAAACACTCCCAAGGCGGGTACAGCACGGGTTAGATACAGAGTAAAGCTTCCTCTACACTGTCCCATCAAACACTCCCAGGGCAGGTACAACACGGGATAGCTACAGAGTAAAGCTCCCTCTACACTGTCCCATCAAATACGCCCAGGGCTGGTACAGCACGGGATAGATACAGAGTAAAGCTCCCTCTACATTGTCCCATCAAACACTCCCAGGGCAGGTACAGCACGGGGTAGATACAGAGTAAAGATCCCTATACACTGTCCCATCAAACACTCCCAGGGCAGGTACAGCACGGGGCTTTATACAGAGTAAAGCTGCCTCTACACTGTCCCATCAAACACTCCCAGGGCAGGTACAGCACGGGTTAGATACAGAGTAAAGCTCCCTCTACACTGTCCCGTCAAACACTCCCCGGGCAGGTACAGCACGGGTTAGATACAGAATAAAGCTCACTCTACACTGTCCCGTCAGACACTCCCTGGGCAGGTACAGCACGGGTTAGATACAGAATAAAGCTCCCTCTACACTGTCCCATCAAACACTCCCAGGGCAGGTACAGCACGGGTTAGATACAGAGTAAAGCTCCCTCTACACTGTCCCATCAGACACTCCCAGGGCAGGTACAGCACGGGTTAGACACAGAGTAAAGCTCCCTCTACACTGTCCCATTAAACACTCCCAGGGCAGGTACAGCACGGGTTAGATACAGAGTAAAGCTCCCTCTACACTGTCCCATCAAAACACTCCCAGGGCAGGTACAGCACGGGTTAGATACAGAGTAAGGCTCCCTCTACACTGTCCCATCAAACACTCCCAGGGCAGGTACAGCATGGGGTTAGAAACAGAGTGAAGCTCCCTCTACACTGTGCCATCAAACACTTCCAAGGCAGGTACAGCACAGGTTAGATATAGCGTAAAGCTCCCTCTACACTGTCCCATCAAACACTCCCAGGGCAGGTACAGCACGGGTTAGATACAGAGTAAAGCTCCCTCTACACTGTCCCATCAAACACTCCCAGGGCGGGTACAGCACGGGTTAAATATAACGTAAAGCTCCCTCTACACTGTCCCATCAAACACTCCCAGGGCGGGTACAGCACGGGTTAGATACAGAGTTATGCGCCCCCTACACTGTCCCATCAAACACTTCCAGGGCAAGTACAGCACGGGTTAGATACAGAGTAATGTTCCCTCTACGCTGTCCCATCAAACACTCCCAGAGCGGGTACAGCACGGGTTAGATACAGAGTTATGCTCCCTCTACACTGTCCCATCAAACACTTCCAGGGCAGGTACAGCACGGGTTCGGTGCAGAGTAAAGCTCCCTCTACACTGTCCCATCAATCACTCCCAGGGCAGGTACAGCACCGGGTTAGATACAGAGTAAAGCTCCCTCTACATTGTCCCATCAAACACTCCCAGGGCAGGTACACCACGGGTTAGATACAGAGTAAAGCTCCTTCTACACTGTCCCACCAAACACTCCTAGGACAGGTACAGCACGGGTGTAGATACAGAGTAAAGCTCCCTCTACTCTGTCCCATCAAACACTCCCAGGGCTGGTACAGCACGGGTTAGATACAGAGTAAAGCTCCCTCTACACTGTCCCATCAAACACTCCCAGGGCAGGTACAGCACGGGTTAGACACAGAGTAAAGCTCCCTCTACACTGTCCCATCAAACAATCCCAGGGCAGGTACAGCATGGGGTTAGATACACAGTATAGCTCCCTCTACACTGTCCACATCAAACACTCCCAGGGCAGGTACAACACGGGATAGCTACAGAGTAAAGCTCCCTCTACACTGTCCCATCAAACACTCCCAGGGCAGGTACAGCATGGGGTTAGAAACAGAGTGAAGCTCCCTCTACACTGTCCCATCAATCACTCCCAGGGCAGGTACAGCACCGGGTTAGATACAGAGTAAAGCTCCCTCTACATTGTCCCATCAAACACTCCCAGGGCAGGTACAGCACGGGTTAGATACAGAGTAAAGCTCCTTCTACACTGTCCCATCAAACACTCCCAGGGCTGGTACAGCACGGGTTAGATACAGAGTAAAGCTCCCTCTACACTGTCCCATCAAACACTCCCAGGGCAGGTACAGCACGGGTTAGACACAGAGTAAAGCTCCCTCTACACTGTCCCATCAAACAATCCCAGGGCAGGTACAGCACGGGGTTAGATACACAGTATAGCTCCCTCTACACTGTCCACATCAAACACTCCCAGGGCAGGTACAACACGGGATAGCTACAGAGTAAAGCTCCCTCTACACTGTCCCATCAAATACGCCCAGGGCTGGTACAGCACGGGTTAGATACAGAGTAAAGCTCCCTCTACACTGTCCCGTCAAACACTCCCAGGGCAGGTACAGCACGGGTTAGATCCAGAGTAAAGCTCCCTCTACACTGTCCCATCAGACACTCCCAGGGCAGGTACAGCACGGGTTAGACACAGAGTAAAGCTCCCTCTACACTGTCCCATTAAACACTCCCAGGGCAGGTACAGCACGGGTTAGATACAGAGTAATGCTCCCTCTACACTGTCCCATCAAAACACTCCCAGGGCAGGTACAGCACGGGTTAGATACAGAGTAAGGCTCCCTCTACACTGTCCCATCAAACACTCCCAGGGCAGGTACAGCATGGGGTTAGAAACAGAGTGAAGCTCCCTCTACACTGTGCCATCAAACACTTCCAAGGCAGGTACAGCACAGGTTAGATATAGCGTAAAGCTCCCTCTACACTGTCCCATCAAACACTCCCAGGGCAGGTACAGCACGGGTTAGATACAGAGTAAAGCTCCCTCTACACTGTCCCATCAAACACTCCCAGGGCGGGTACAGCACGGGTTAAATATAACGTAAAGCTCCCTCTACACTGTCCCATCAAACACTCCCAGGGCGGGTACAGCACGGGTTAGATACAGAGTAAAGCTTCCTCTACACTGTCTCATCAAACACTCCCCGGGCAGGTACAGCACGGGATAGGTACAGAGTAAAGCTCCCGCTTCACTGTCCCATCAAACACTCCCAGGGCAGGTACAGCACGGGTTAGATACAGAGTAAACGTCCCTGTACACTATCCCATCAAACACTCCCACGGCAGGTACAGCACGGGGTTATATACAGAGTAAAGCTCCCTCTACACTGTCCCATCAAACACTCCCAGGGCAGGTACAGCACGGGTTAGATACAGAGTAAAGCTCTCTCTACACTGTCACATCAAACACTCCCACGGCAGGTACAGCACGGGTTAGATACAGAATAAAGCTCCCCCTACACTGTCCCATCAGACACTCCCTGGGCAGGTACAGCACGGGTTAGATACAGAATAAAGCTCCCTCTACACTGTCCCGTCAAACACTCCCCGGGCAGTTACAGCACGGGTTAGATACAGAATAAAGCTCCCTCTACACTGTCCCATCAAACACTCCCAGGGCAGGTACAGCACGGGTTAGATACAGAGTAAAGCTCCCTCTACACTGTCCCATCAAAACACTCCCAGGGCAGGTACAGCACGGGTTAGATACAGAGTAAGGCTCCCTCTACACTGTCCCATCAAACACTCCCAGGGCAGGTACAGCATGGGGTTAGAAACAGAGTGAAGCTCCCCCTACACTGTGCCATCAAACACTTCCAAGGCAGGTACAGCACAGGTTAGATATAGCGTAAAGCTCCCTCTACACTGTCCCACCAAACACTCCCAGTGCAGGTACAGCACGGGTTAGATACAGAGTAAAGCTCCCTCTACACTGTCCCATCAAACACTCCCAGGGCGGGTACAGCACGGGTTAAATATAACGTAAAGCTCCCTCTACACTGTCCCATCAAACACTCCCAGGGCGGGTACAGCACGGGTTAAATATAACGTAAAGCTCCCTCTACACTGTCCCATCAAACACTTCCAGGGCAAGTACAGCACGGGTTAGATACAGAGTAATGTTCCCTCTACGCTGTCCCATCAAACACTCCCAGAGCGGGTACAGCACGGGTTAGATACAGAGTTATGCTCCCTCTACACTGTCCCATCAAACACTTCCAGGGCAGGTACAGCACGGGTTAGGTGCAGAGTAAAGCTCCCTCTACACTGTCCCATCAATCACTCCCAGGGCAGGTACAGCACCGGGTTAGATACAGAGTAAAGCTCCCTCTACATTGTCCCATCAAACACTCCCAGGGCAGGTACAGCACGGGTTAGATACAGAGTAAAGCTCCTTCTACACTGTCCCACCAAACACTCCTAGGACAGGTACAGCACGGGTGTAGATACAGAGTAAAGCTCCCTCTACACTGTCCCATCAAACACTCCCAGGGCTGGTACAGCACGGGTTAGATACAGAGTAAAGCTCCCTCTACACTGTCCCATCAAACACTCCCAGGGCAGGTACAGCACGGGTTAGACACAGAGTAAAGCTCCCTCTACACTGTCCCATCAAACAATCCCAGGGCAGGTACAGCACGGGGTTAGATACACAGTATAGCTCCCTCTACACTGTCCACATCAAACACTCCCAGGGCAGGTACAACACGGGATAGCTACAGAGTAAAGCTCCCTCTACACTGTCCCATCAAATACGCCCAGGGCTGGTACAGCACGGGGTTAGATACAGAGTAAAGCTCTCGCTATACTGTCCCATCAAACACTCCCAGGGCAGCTACAGCACGGGATAGATACAGAGTAAAGCTCCCTCTACATTGTCCCATCAAACACTCCCAGGGCAGGTACAGCACGGGGTAGATACAGAGTAAAGATCCCTGTACACTGTCCCATCAAATACTCCCAGGGCAGGTACAGCACGGGGCTTTATACAGAGTAAAGCTCCCTCTACACTGTCCCATCAAACAGTCCCAGGGCAGGTACAGCACGGGTTAGATACAGAGTAAAGCTCCCTCTACACTGTCCCGTCAAACACTCCCCGGGCAGGTACAGCACGGGTTAGATACAGAATAAAGCTCACTCTACACTGTCCCGTCAGACACTCCCTGGGCAGGTACAGCACGGGTTAGATACAGAATAAAGCTCCCTCTACACTGTCCCATCAAACACTCCCAGGGCAGGTACAGCACGGGTTAGATACAGAGTAAAGCTCCCTCTACACTGTCCCATCAGACACTCCCAGGGCAGGTACAGCACGGGTTAGACACAGAGTAAAGCTCCCTCTACACTGTCCCATTAAACACTCCCAGGGCAGGTACAGCACGGGTTAGATACAGAGTAAAGCTCCCTCTACACTGTCCCATCAAAACACTCCCAGGGCAGGTACAGCACGGGTTAGATACAGAGTAAGGCTCCCTCTACACTGTCCCATCAAACACTCCCAGGGCGGGTACAGCACGGGTTAAATATAACGTAAAGCTCCCTCTACACTGTCCCATCAAACACTCCCAGGGCGGGTACAGCACGGGTTAGATACAGAGTAAAGCTTCCTCTACACTGTCTCATCAAACACTCCCCGGGCAGGTACAGCACGGGATAGGTACAGAGTAAAGCTCCCGCTGCACTGTCCCATCAAACACTCCCAGGGCAGGTACAGCACGGGTTAGATACAGAGTAAACGTCCCTGTACACTATCCCATCAAACACTCCCACGGCAGGTACAGCACGGGGTTATATACAGAGTAAAGCTCCCTCTACACTGTCCCATCAAACACTCCCAGGGCAGGTACAGCACGGGTTAGATACAGAGTAAAGCTCTATCTACACTGTCACATCAAACACTCCCACGGCAGGTACAGCACGGGTTAGATACAGAATAAAGCTCCCCCTACACTGTCCCATCAGACACTCCCTGGGCAGGTACAGCACGGGTCAGATACAGAATAAAGCTCCCTCTACACTGTCCCGTCAAACACTCCCCGGGCAGTTACAGCACGGGTTAGATACAGAATAAAGCTCCCTCTACACTGTCCCATCAAACACTCCCAGGGCAGGTACAGCACGGGTTAGATACAGAGTAAAGCTCCCTCTACACTGTCCCATCAAAACACTCCCAGGGCAGGTACAGCACGGGTTAGATACAGAGTAAGGCTCCCTCTACACTGTCCCATCAAACACTCCCAGGGCAGGTACAGCATGGGGTTAGAAACAGAGTGAAGCTCCCTCTACACTGTGCCATCAAACACTTCCAAGGCAGGTACAGCACAGGTTAGATATAGCGTAAAGCTCCCTCTACACTGTCCCACCAAACACTCCCAGTGCAGGTACAGCACGGGTTAGATACAGAGTAAAGCTCCCTCTACACTGTCCCATCAAACACTCCCAGGGCGGGTACAGCACGGGTTAAATATAACGTAAAGCTCCCTCTACACTGTCCCATCAAACACTCCCAGGGCGGGTACAGCACGGGTTAAATATAACGTAAAGCTCCCTCTACACTGTCCCATCAAACACTTCCAGGGCAAGTACAGCACGGGTTAGATACAGAGTAATGTTCCCTCTACGCTGTCCCATCAAACACTCCCAGAGCGGGTACAGCACGGGTTAGATACAGAGTTATGCTCCCTCTACACTGTCCCATCAAACACTTCCAGGGCAGGTACAGCACGGGTTAGGTGCAGAGTTAAGCTCCCTCTACACTGTCCCATCAATCACTCCCAGGGCAGGTACAGCACCGGGTTAGATACAGAGTAAAGCTCCTTCTACACTGTCCCACCAAACACTCCTAGGACAGGTACAGCACGGGTGTAGATACAGAGTAAAGCTCCCTCTACACTGTCCCATCAAACACTCCCAGGGCTGGTACAGCACGGGTTAGATACAGAGTAAAGCTCCCTCTACACTGTCCCATCAAACACTCCCAGGGCAGGTACAGCACGGGTTAGACACAGAGTAAAGCTCCCTCTACACTGTCCCATCAAACAATCCCAGGGCAGGTACAGCACGGGGTTAGATACACAGTATAGCTCCCTCTACACTGTCCACATCAAACACTCCCAGGGCAGGTACAACACGGGATAGCTACAGAGTAAAGCTCCCTCTACACTGTCCCATCAAATACGCCCAGGGCTGGTACAGCACGGGGTTAGATACAGAGTAAAGCTCTCGCTATACTGTCCCATCAAACACTCCCAGGGCAGCTACAGCACGGGATAGATACAGAGTAAAGCTCCCTCTACATTGTCCCATCAAACACTCCCAGGGCAGGTACAGCACGGGGTAGATACAGAGTAAAGATCCCTGTACACTGTCCCATCAAACACTCCCAGGGCAGGTACAGCACGGGGCTTTATACAGAGTAAAGCTCCCTCTACACTGTCCCATCAAACAGTCCCAGGGCAGGTACAGCACGGGTTAGATACAGAGTAAAGCTCCCTCTACACTGTCCCGTCAAACACTCCCCGGACAGGTACAGCACGGGTTAGATACAGAATAAAGCTCACTCTACACTGTCCCGTCAGACACTCCCTGGGCAGGTACAGCACGGGTTAGATACAGAATAAAGCTCCCTCTACACTGTCCCATCAAACACTCCCAGGGCAGGTACAGCACGGGTTAGATACAGAGTAAAGCTCCCTCTACACTGTCCCATCAGACACTCCCAGGGCAGGTACAGCACGGGTTAGACACAGAGTAAAGCTCCCTCTACACTGTCCCATTAAACACTCCCAGGGCAGGTACAGCACGGGTTAGATACAGAGTAAAGCTCCCTCTACACTGTCCCATCAAACACTCCCAGGGCAGGTACAGCATGGGGTTAGAAACAGAGTGAAGCTCCCTCTACACTGTGCCATCAAACACTTCCAAGGCAGGTACAGCACAGGTTAGATATAGCGTAAAGCTCCCTCTACACTGTCCCATCAAACACTCCCAGGGCAGGTACAGCACGGGTTAGATACAGAGTAAAGCTCCCTCTACACTGTCCCATCAAACACTCCCAGGGCGGGTACAGCACGGGTTAAATATAACGTAAAGCTCCCTCTACACTGTCCCATCAAACACTCCCAAGGCGGGTACAGCACGGGTTAGATACAGAGTAAAGCTTCCTCTACACTGTCTCATCAAACACTCCCCGGGCAGGTACAGCACGGGATAGGTACAGAGTAAAGCTCCCGCTACACTGTCCCATCAAACACTCCCAGGGCAGGTACAGCACGGGTTAGATACAGAGTAAACGTCCCTGTACACTATCCCGTCAAACACTCCCACGGCAGGTACAGCACGGGGTTATATACAGAGTGAAGCTCCCTCTACACTGTCCCATCAAACACTCCCAGGGCAGGTACAGCACGGGTTAGATACAGAGTAAAGCTCTCTCTACACTGTCACATCAAACACTCCCACGGCAGGTACAGCACGGGTTAGATACAGAATAAAGCTCCCCCTACACTGTCCCATCAGACACTCCCTGGGCAGGTACAGCACGGGTTAGATACAGAATAAAGCTCCCTCTACACTGTCCCGTCAAACACTCCCCGGGCAGTTACAGCACGGGTTAGATACAGAATAAAGCTCCCTCTACACTGTCCCATCAAACACTCCCAGGGCAGGTACAGCACGGGTTAGATACAGAGTAAAGCTCCCTCTACACTGTCCCATCAAAACACTCCCAGGGCAGGTACAGCACGGGTTAGATACAGAGTAAGGCTCCCTCTACACTGTCCCATCAAACACTCCCAGGGCAGGTACAGCATGGGGTTAGAAACAGAGTGAAGCTCCCTCTACACTGTGCCATCAAACACTTCCAAGGCAGGTACAGCACAGGTTAGATATAGCGTAAAGCTCCCTCTACACTGTCCCACCAAACACTCCCAGTGCAGGTACAGCACGGGTTAGATACAGAGTAAAGCTCCCTCTACACTGTCCCATCAAACACTCCCAGGGCGGGTACAGCACGGGTTAAATATAACATAAAGCTCCCTCTACACTGTCCCATCAAACACTCCCAGGGCGGGTACAGCACGGGTTAAATATAACGTAAAGCTCCCTCTACACTGTCCCATCAAACACTTCCAGGGCAAGTACAGCGCGGGTTAGATACAGAGTAATGTTCCCTCTACGCTGTCCCATCAAACACTCCCAGAGCGGGTACAGCACGGGTTAGATACAGAGTTATGCTCCCTCTACACTGTCCCATCAAACACTTCCAGGGCAGGTACAGCACGGGTTAGGTGCAGAGTAAAGCTCCCTCTACACTGTCCCATCAATCACTCCCAGGGCAGGTAGAGCACCGGGTTAGATACAGAGTAAAGCTCCCTCTACATTGTCCCATCAAACACTCCCAGGGCAGGTACAGCACGGGTTAGATACAGAGTAATGCTCCTTCTACACTGTCCCACCAAACACTCCTAGGACAGGTACAGCACGGGTGTAGATACAGAGTAAAGCTCCCTCTACACTGTCCCATCAAACACTCCCAGGGCTGGTACAGCACGGGTTAGATACAGAGTAAAGCTCCCTCTACACTGTCCCATCAAACACTCCCAGGGCAGGTACAGCACGGGTTAGACACAGAGTAAAGCTCCCTCTACACTGTCCCATCAAACAATCCCAGGGCAGGTACAGCACGGGGTTAGATACACAGTATAGCTCCCTCTACACTGTCCACATCAAACACTCCCAGGGCAGGTACAACACGGGATAGCTACAGAGTAAAGCTCCCTCTACACTGTCCCATCAAATACGCCCAGGGCTGGTACAGCACGGGATAGATACAGAGTAAAGCTCCCTCTACATTGTCCCATCAAACACTCCCAGGGCAGGTACAGCACGGGGTAGATACAGAGTAAAGATCCCTATACACTGTCCCATCAAACACTCCCAGGGCAGGTACAGCACGGGGCTTTATACAGAGTAAAGCTCCCTCTACACTGTCCCATCAAACACTCCCAGGGCAGGTACAGCACGGGTTAGATACAGAGTAAAGCTCCCTCTACACTGTCCCGTCAAACACTCCCCGGGCAGGTACAGCACGGGTTAGATACAGAATAAAGCTCACTCTACACTGTCCCGTCAGACACTCCCTGGGCAGGTACAGCACGGGTTAGATACAGAATAAAGCTCCCTCTACACTGTCCCATCAAACACTCCCAGGGCAGGTACAGCACGGGTTAGATACAGAGTAAAGCTCCCTCTACACTGTCCCATCAGACACTCCCAGGGCAGGTACAGCACGGGTTAGACACAGAGTAAAGCTCCCTCTACACTGTCCCATTAAACACTCCCAGGGCAGGTACAGCACGGGTTAGATACAGAGTAAAGCTCCCTCTACACTGTCCCATCAAAACACTCCCAGGGCAGGTACAGCACGGGTTAGATACAGAGTAAGGCTCCCTCTACACTATCCCATCAAACACTCCCACGGCAGGTACAGCACGGGGTTATATACAGAGTAAAGCTCCCTCTACACTGTCCCATCAAACACTCCCAGGGCAGGTACAGCACGGGTTAGATACAGAGTAAAGCTCTCTCTACACTGTCACATCAAACACTCCCACGGCAGGTACAGCACGGGTTAGATACAGAATAAAGCTCCCCCTACACTGTCCCATCAGACACTCCCTGGGCAGGTACAGCACGGGTTAGATACAGAATAAAGCTCCCTCTACACTGTCCCGTCAAACACTCACCGGGCAGTTACAGCACGGGTTAGATACAGAATAAAGCTCCCTCTACACTGTCCCATCAAACACTCCCAGGGCAGGTACAGCACGGGTTAGATACAGAGTAAAGCTCCCTCTACACTGTCCCATCAAAACACTCCCAGGGCAGGTACAGCACGGGTTAGATACAGAGTAAGGCTCCCTCTACACTGTCCCATCAAACACTCCCAGGGCAGGTACAGCATGGGGTTCGAAACAGAGTGAAGCTCCCTCTACACTGTGCCATCAAACACTTCCAAGGCAGGTACAGCACAGGTTAGATATAGCGTAAAGCTCCCTCTACACTGTCCCACCAAACACTCCCAGTGCAGGTACAGCACGGGTTAGATACAGAGTAAAGCTCCCTCTACACTGTCCCATCAAACACTCCCAGGGCGGGTACAGCACGGGTTAAATATAACGTAAAGCTCCCTCTACACTGTCCCATCAAACACTCCCAGGGCGGGTACAGCACGGGTTAAATATAACGTAAAGCTCCCTCTACACTGTCCCATCAAACACTTCCAGGGCAAGTACAGCACGGGTTAGATACAGAGTAATGTTCCCTCTACGCTGTCCCATCAAACACTCCCAGAGCGGGTACAGCACGGGTTAGATACAGAGTTATGCTCCCTCTACACTGTCCCATCAAACACTTCCAGGGCAGGTACAGCACGGGTTGGGTGCAGAGTAAAGCTCCCTCTACATTGTCCCATCAAACACTCCCAGGGCAGGTACAGCACGGGTTAGATACAGAGTAAAGCTCCTTCTACACTGTCCCACCAAACACTCCTAGGACAGGTACAGCACGGGTGTAGATACAGAGTAAAGCTCCCTCTACACTGTCCCATCAAACACTCCCAGGGCTGGTACAGCACGGGTTAGATACAGAGTAAAGCTCCCTCTACACTGTCCCATCAAACACTCCCAGGGCAGGTACAGCACGGGTTAGACACAGAGTAAAGCTCCCTCTACACTGTCCCATCAAACAATCCCAGGGCAGGTACAGCACAGGGTTAGATACACAGTATAGCTCCCTCTACACTGTCCACATCAAACACTCCCAGGGCAGGTACAACACGGGATAGCTACAGAGTAAAGCTCCCTCTACACTGTCCCATCAAATACGCCCAGGGCTGGTACAGCACGGGGTTAGATACAGAGTAAAGCTCTCGCTATACTGTCCCATCAAACACTCCCAGGGCAGCTACAGCACGGGATAGATACAGAGTAAAGCTCCCTCTAAATTGTCCCATCAAACACTCCCAGGGCAGGTACAGCACGGGGTAGATACAGAGTAAAGATCCCTGTACACTGTCCCATCAAATACTCCCAGGGCAGGTACAGCACGGGGCTTTATACAGAGTAAAGCTCCCTCTACACTGTCCCATCAAACAGTCCCAGGGCAGGTACAGCACGGGTTAGATACAGAGTAAAGCTCCCTCTACACGGTCCCGTCAAACACTCCCCGGGCAGGTACAGCACGGGTTAGATACAGAATAAAGCTCACTCTACACTGTCCCGTCAGACACTCCCTGGGCAGGTACAGCACGGGTTAGATACAGAATAAAGCTCCCTCTACACTGTCCCATCAAACACTCCCAGGGCAGGTACAGCACGGGTTAGATACAGAGTAAAGCTCCCTCTACACTGTCCCATCAGACACTCCCAGGGCAGGTACAGCACGGGTTAGACACAGAGTAAAGCTCCCTCTACACTGTCCCATTAAACACTCCCAGGGCAGGTACAGCACGGGTTAGATACAGAGTAAAGCTCCCTCTACACTGTCCCATCAAAACACTCCCAGGGCAGGTACAGCACGGGTTAGATACAGAGTAAGGCTCCCTCTACACTGTCCCATCAAACACTCCCAGGGCAGGTACAGCATGGGGTTAGAAACAGAGTGAAGCTCCCTCTACACTGTGCCATCAAACACTTCCAAGGCAGGTACAGCACAGGTTAGATATAGCGTAAAGCTCCCTCTACACTGTCCCATCAAACACTCCCAGGGCAGGTACAGCACGGGTTAGATACAGAGTAAAGCTCCCTCTACACTGTCCCATCAAACACTCCAAGGGCGGGTACAGCACGGGTTAAATATAACGTAAAGCTCCCTCTACACTGTCCCATCAAACACTCCCAGGGCGGGTACAGCACGGGTTAGATACAGAGTAAAGCTTCCTCTACACTGTCTCATCAAACACTCCCCGGGCAGGTACAGCACGGGATAGGTACAGAGTAAAGCTCCCGCTACACTGTCCCATCAAACACTCCCAGGGCAGGTACAGCACGGGTTAGATACAGAGTAAACGTCCCTGTACACTATCCCATCAAACACTCCCACGGCAGGTACAGCACGGGGTTATATACAGAGTAAAGCTCCCTCTACACTGTCCCATCAAACACTCCCAGGGCAGGTACAGCACGGGTTAGATACAGAGTAAAGCTCTCTCTACACTGTCACATCAAACACTCCCACGGCAGGTACAGCACGGGTTAGATACAGAATAAAGCTCCCCCTACACTGTCCCATCAGACACTCCCTGGGCAGGTACAGCACGGGTTAGATACAGAATAAAGCTCCCTCTACACTGTCCCGTCAAACACTCACCGGGCAGTTACAGCACGGGTTAGATACAGAATAAAGCTCCCTCTACACTGTCCCATCAAACACTCCCAGGGCAGGTACAGCACGGGTTAGATACAGAGTAAAGCTCCCTCTACACTGTCCCATCAAAACACTCCCAGGGCAGGTACAGCACGGGTTAGATACAGAGTAAGGCTCCCTCTACACTGTCCCATCAAACACTCCCAGGGCAGGTACAGCATGGGGTTAGAAACAGAGTGAAGCTCCCTCTACACTGTGCCATCAAACACTTCCAAGGCAGGTACAGCACAGGTTAGATATAACGTAAAGCTCCCTCTACACTGTCCCACCAAACACTCCCAGTGCAGGTACAGCACGGGTTAGATACAGAGTAAAGCTCCCTCTACACTGTCCCATCAAACACTCCCAGGGCGGGTACAGCACGGGTTAAATATAACGTAAAGCTCCCTCTACACTGTCCCATCAAACACTCCCAGGGCGGGTACAGCACGGGTTAAATATAACGTAAAGCTCCCTCTACACTGTCCCATCAAACACTTCCAGGGCAAGTACAGCACGGGTTAGATACAGAGTAATGTTCCCTCTACGCTGTCCCATCAAACACTCCCAGAGCGGGTACAGCACGGGTTAGATACAGAGTTATGCTCCCTCTACACTGTCCCATCAAACACTTCCAGGGCAGGTACAGCACGGGTTAGGTGCAGAGTTAAGCTCCCTCTACACTGTCCCATCAATCACTCCCAGGGCAGGTACAGCACCGGGTTAGATACAGAGTAAAGCTCCCTCTACATTGTCCCATCAAACACTCCCAGGGCAGGTACAGCACGGGTTAGATACAGAGTAAAGCTCCTTCTACACTGTCCCACCAAACACTCCTAGGACAGGTACAGCACGGGTGTAGATACAGAGTAAAGCTCCCTCTACACTGTCCCATCAAACACTCCCAGGGCTGGTACAGCACGGCTTAGATACAGAGTAAAGCTCCCTCTACACTGTCCCATCAAACACTCCCAGGGCAGGTACAGCACGGGTTAGACACAGAGTAAAGCTCCCTCTACACTGTCCCATCAAACAATCCCAGGGCAGGTACAGCACGGGGTTAGATACACAGTATAGCTCCCTCTACACTGTCCCATCAAACAATCCCAGGGCAGGTACAACACGGGATAGCTACAGAGTAAAGCTCCCTCTACACTGTCCCATCAAATACGCCCAGGGCTGGTACAGCACGGGGTTAGATACAGAGTAAAGCTCTCGCTATACTGTCCCATCAAACACTCCCAGGGCAGCTACAGCACGGGATAGATACAGAGTAAAGCTCCCTCTACATTGTCCCATCAAACACTCCCAGGGCAGGTACAGCACGGGGTAGATACAGAGTAAAGATCCCTGTACACTGTCCCATCAAACACTCCCAGGGCAGGTACAGCACGGGGCTTTATACAGAGTAAAGCTCCCTCTACACTGTCCCATCAAACAGTCCCAGGGCAGGTACAGCACGGGTTAGATACAGAGTAAAGCTCCCTCTACACTGTCCCGTCAAACACTCCCCGGGCAGGTACAGCACGGGTTAGATACAGAATAAAGCTCACTCTACACTGTCCCGTCAGACACTCCCTGGGCAGGTACAGCACGGGTTAGATACAGAATAAAGCTCCCTCTACACTGTCCCATCAAACACTCCCAGGGCAGGTACAGCACGGGTTAGATACTGAGTAAAGCTCCCTCTACACTGTCCCATCAGACACTCCCAGGGCAGGTACAGCACGGGTTAGACACAGAGTAAAGCTCCCTCTACACTGTCCCATTAAACACTCCCAGGGCAGGTACAGCACGGGTTAGATACAGAGTAAAGCTCCCTCTACACTGTCCCATCAAACACTCCCAGGGCAGGTACAGCATGGGGTTAGAAACAGAGTGAAGCTCCCTCTACACTGTGCCATCAAACACTTCCAAGGCAGGTACAGCACAGGTTAGATATAGCGTAAAGCTCCCTCTACACTGTCCCATCAAACACTCCCAGGGCAGGTACAGCACGGGTTAGATACAGAGTAAAGCTCCCTCTACACTGTCCCATCAAACACTCCCAGGGCGGGTACTGCACGGGTTAAATATAACGTAAAGCTCCCTCTACACTGTCCCATCAAACACTCCCAAGGCGGGTACAGCACGGGTTAGATACAGAGTAAAGCTTCCTCTACACTGTCTCATCAAACACTCCCCGGGCAGGTACAGCACGGGATAGGTACAGAGTAAAGCTCCCGCTACACTGTCCCATCAAACACTCCCAGGGCAGGTACAGCACGGGTTAGATACAGAGTAAACGTCCCTGTACACTATCCCGTCAAACACTCCCACGGCAGGTACAGCACGGGGTTATATACAGAGTAAAGCTCCCTCTACACTGTCCCATCAAACACTCCCAGGGCAGGTACAGCACGGGTTAGATACAGAGTAAAGCTCTCTCTACACTGTCACATCAAACACTCCCACGGCAGGTACAGCACGGGTTAGATACAGAATAAAGCTCCCCCTACACTGTCCCATCAGACACTCCCTGGGCAGGTACAGCACGGGTTAGATACAGAATAAAGCTCCCTCTACACTGTCCCGTCAAACACTCCCCGGGCAGTTACACCACGGGTTAGATACAGAATAAAGCTCCCTCTACACTGTCCCATCAAACACTCCCAGGGCAGGTACAGCACGGGTTAGATACAGAGTAAAGCTCCCTCTACACTGTCCCATCAAAACACTCCCAGGGCAGGTACAGCACGGGTTAGATACAGAGTAAGGCTCCCTCTACACTGTCCCATCAAACACTCCCAGGGCAGGTACAGCATGGGGTTAGAAACAGAGTGAAGCTCCCTCTACACTGTGCCATCAAACACTTCCAAGGCAGGTACAGCACAGGTTAGATATAGCATAAAGCTCCCTCTACACTGTCCCACCAAACACTCCCAGTGCAGGTACAGCACGGGTTAGATACAGAGTAAAGCTCCCTCTACACTGTCCCATCAAACACTCCCAGGGCGGGTACAGCACGGGTTAAATATAACGTAAAGCTCCCTCTACACTGTCCCATCAAACACTCCCAGGGCGGGTACAGCACGGGTTAAATATAACGTAAAGCTCCCTCTACGCTGTCCCATCAAACACTTCCAGGGCAAGTACAGCACGGGTTAGATACAGAGTAATGTTCCCTCTACGCTGTCCCATCAAACACTCCCAGAGCGGGTACAGCACGGGTTAGATACAGAGTTATGCTCCCTCTACACTGTCCCATCAAACACTCCCAGGGCAGGTACAGCACGGGTTAGATACAGAGTAAAGCTCCTTCTACACTGTCCCACCAAACACTCCTAGGACAGGTACAGCACGGGTGTAGATACAGAGTAAAGCTCCCTCTACACTGTCCCATCAAACACTCCCAGGGCTGGTACAGCACGGGTTAGATACAGAGTAAAGCTCCCTCTACACTGTCCCATCAAACACTCCCAGGGCAGGTACAGCACGGGTTAGACACAGAGTAAAGCTCCCTCTACACTGTCCCATCAAACAATCCCAGGGCAGGTACAGCACGGGGTTAGATACACAGTATAGCTCCCTCTACACTGTCCACATCAAACACTCCCAGGGCAGGTACAACACGGGATAGCTACAGAGTAAAGCTCCCTCTACACTGTCCCATCAAATACGCCCAGGGCTGGTACAGCACGGGATAGATACAGAGTAAAGCTCCCTCTACATTGTCCCATCAAACACTCCCAGGGCAGGTACAGCACGGGGTAGATACAGAGTAAAGATCCCTATACACTGTCCCATCAAACACTCCCAGGGCAGGTACAGCACGGGGCTTTATACAGAGTAAAGCTCCCTCTACACTGTCCCATCAAACACTCCCAGGGCAGGTACAGCACGGGTTAGATACAGAGTAAAGCTCCCTCTACACTGTCCCGTCAAACACTCCCCGGGCAGGTACAGCACGGGTTAGATACAGAATAAAGCTCACTCTACACTGTCCCGTCAGACACTCCCTGGGCAGGTACAGCACGGGTTAGATACAGAATAAAGCTCCCTCTACACTGTCCCATCAAACACTCCCAGGGCAGGTACAGCACGGGTTAGATACAGAGTAAAGCTCCCTCTACACTGTCCCATCAGACACTCCCAGGGCAGGGACAGCACGGGTTAGACACAGAGTAAAGCTCCCTCTACACTGTCCCATTAAACACTCCCAGGGCAGGTACAGCACGGGTTAGATACAGAGTAAAGCTCCCTCTACACTGTCCCATCAAAACACTCCCAGGGCAGGTACAGCACGGGTTAGATACAGAGTAAGGCTCCCTCTACACTGTCCCATCAAACACTCCCAGGGCAGGTACAGCATGGGGTTAGAAACAGAGTGAAGCTCCCTCTACACTGTGCCATCAAACACTTCCAAGGCAGGTATAGCACAGGTTAGATATAGCGTAAAGCTCCCTCTACAGTGTCCCATCAAACACTCCCAGGGCAGGTACAGCACGGGTTAGATACAGAGTAAAGCTCCCTCTACACTGTCCCATCAAACACTCCCAGGGCGGGTACAGCACGGGTTAAATATAACGTAAAGCTCCCTCTACACTGTCCCATCAAACACTCCCAGGGCAGGTACTGCACGGGTTAGATACAGAGTTATGCGCCCCCTACACTGTCCCATCAAACACTTCCAGGGCAAGTACAGCACGGGTTAGATACAGAGTAATGTTCCCTCTACGCTGTCCCATCAAACACTCCCAGAGCGGGTACAGCACGGGTTAGATACAGAGTTATGCTCCCTCTACACTCTCCCATCAAACACTTCCAGGGCAGGTACAGCACGGGTTCGGTGCAGAGTAAAGCTCCCTCTACACTGTCCCATCAATCACTCCCAGGGCAGGTACAGCACCGGGTTAGATACAGAGTAAAGCTCCCTCTACATTGTCCCATCAAACACTCCCAGGGCAGGTACAGCACGGGTTAGATACAGAGTAAAGCTCCTTCTACACTGTCCCACCAAACACTCCTAGGACAGGTACAGCACGGGTGTAGATACAGAGTAAAGCTCCCTCTACTCTGTCCCATGAAACACTCCCAGGGCTGGTACAGCACGGGTTAGATACAGAGTAAAGCTCCCTCTACACTGTCCCATCAAACACTCCCAGGGCAGGTACAGCACGGGTTAGACACAGAGTAAAGCTCCCTCTACACTGTCCCATCAAACAATCCCAGGGCAGGTACAGCACGGGGTTAGATACACAGTATAGCTCCCTCTACACTGTCCACATCAAACACTCCCAGGGCAGGTACAACACGGGATAGCTACAGAGTAAAGCTCCCTCTACACTGTCCCATCAAATACGCCCAGGGCTGGTACAGCACGGGGTTAGATACAGAGTAAAGCTCCCGCTATACTGTCCCATCAAACACTCCCAGGGCAGCTACAGCACGGGATAGATACAGAGTAAAGCTCCCTCTACATTGTCCCATCAAACACTCCCAGGGCAGGTACAGCACGGGGTAGATACAGAGTAAAGATCCCTGTACACTGTCCCATCAAACACTCCCAGGGCAGGTAGAGCACGGGGCTTTAGACAGAGTAAAGCTCCCTCTACACTGTCCCATCAAACACTCCCAGGGCAGGTACAGCACGGGTTAGATACAGAGTAAAGCTCCCTCTACACTGTCCCGTCAAACACTCCCCGGGCAGGTACAGCACGGGTTAGATACAGAATAAAGCTCACTCTACACTGTCCCGTCAGACACTCCCTGGGCAGGTACAGCACGGGTTAGATACAGAATAAAGCTCACTCTACACTGTCCCGTCAGACACTCCCTGGGCAGGTACAGCACGGGTTAGATACAGAATAAAGCTCCCTCTACACTGTCCCATCAAACACTCCCAGGGCAGGTACAGCACGGGTTAGATACAGAGTAAAGCTCCCTCTACACTGTCCCATCAGACACTCCCAGGGCAGGTACAGCACGGGTTAGACACAGAGTAAAGCTCCCTCTACACTGTCCCATTAAACACTCCCAGGGCAGGTACAGCACGGGTTAGTTACAGAGTAAAGCTCCCTCTACACTGTCCCATCAAATCACTCCCAGGGCAGGTACAGCACGGGTTAGATACAGAGTAAGGCTCCCTCTACACTGTCCCATCAAACACTCCCAGGGCAGGTACAGCATGGGGTTAGAAACAGAGTGAAGCTCCCTCTACACTGTGCCATCAAACACTTCCAAGGCAGGTACAGCACAGGTTAGATATAGCGTAAAGCTCCCTCTACACTGTCCCATCAAACACTCCCAGGGCAGGTACAGCACGGGTTAGATACAGAGTAAAGCTCCCTCTACACTGTCCCATCAAACACTCCCAGGGCAGGTACAGCACGGGTTAAATATAACGTAAAGCTCCCTCTACACTGTCCCATCAAACACTGCCAGGGCGGGTACAGCACGGGTTAGATACAGAGTTATGCGCCCCCTACACTGTCCCATCAAACACTTCCAGGGCAAGTACAGCACGGGTTAGATACAGAGTAATGTTCCCTCTACGCTGTCCCATCAAACACTCCCAGAGCGGGTACAGCACGGGTTAGATACAGAGTTATGCTCCCTCTACACTGTCCCATCAAACACTTCCAGGGCAGGTACAGCACGGGTTCGGTGCAGAGTAAAGCTCCCTCTACACTGTCCCATCAATCACTCCCAGGGCAGGTACAGCACCGGGTTAGATACAGAGTAAAGCTCCCTCTACATTGTCCCATCAAACACTCCCAGGGCAGGTACAGCACGGGTTAGATACAGAGTAAAGCTCCTTCTACACTGTCCCACCAAACACTCCTAGGACAGGTACAGCACGGGTGTAGATACAGAGTAAAGCTCCCGCTACTCTGTCCCATCAAACACTCCCAGGGCTGGTACAGCACGGGTTAGATACAGAGTAAAGCTCCCTCTACACTGTCCCATCAAACAATCCCAGGGCAGGTACAGCACGGGGTTAGATACACAGTATAGCTCCCTCTACACTGTCCACATCAAACACTCCCAGGGCAGGTACAACACGGGATAGCTACAGAGTAAAGCTCCCTCTACACTGTCCCATCAAATACGCCCAGGGCTGGTACAGCACGGAGTTAGATACAGAGTAAAGCTCCCGCTATACTGTCCCATCAAACACTCCCAGGGCAGCTACAGCACGGGATAGATACAGAGTAAAGCTCCCTCTACATTGTCCCATCAAACACTCCCAGGGCAGGTACAGCACGGGGTAGATACAGAGTAAAGATCCCTGTACACTGTCCCATCAAACACTCCCAGGGCAGGTACAGCACGGGGCTTTAGACAGAGTAAAGCTCCCTCTACACTGTCCCATCAAACACTCCCAGGGCAGGTACAGCACGGGTTAGATACAGAGTAAAGCTCCCTCTACACTGTCCCGTCAAACACTCCCCGGGCAGGTACAGCACGGGTTAGATACAGAATAAAGCTCACTCTACACTGTCCCGTCAGACACTCCCTGGGCAGGTACAGCACGGGTTAGATACAAAATAAAGCTCCCTCTACACTGTCCCATCAAACACTCCCAGGGCAGGTACAGCACGGGTTAGATACAAAGTAAAGCTCCCTCTACACTGTCCCATCAGACACTCCCAGGGCAGGTACAGCACGGGTTAGACACAGAGTAAAGCTCCCTCTACACTGTCCCATTAAACACTCCCAGGGCAGGTACAGCACGGGTTGGATACAAAGTAAAGCTCCTTCTACACAGCCCCATCAAACAGTCCCAGGGCAGGTACAGCACGGGTTAGATAGAGAGTAAAGCTCCCTCTACACTGTCCCATCAAACACTCCCAGGACTGCTACAGTACAGGATAGATACAGAGTAAAGCTCCCACTACACTGTCCCATCAAACACCCCCAGGGCAGGTACACCACGGCTTATATGCAGAGTAAAGCTCCCTCTACACTGTCCCATCAAACACTCCCAGGGCAGGTACAGCACGGGTTAGACACAGAGTAAAGCTCCCTCTACACCGTCCCATCAAACAATCCCAGGGCAGGTACAGCACGGGGTTAGATACACAGTATAGCTCCCTCTACACTGTCCACATCAAACACTCCCAGGGCAGGTACAACACGGGATAGCTACAGAGTAAAGCTCCCTCTACACTGTCCCATCAAATACGCCCAGGGCTGGTACAGCACAGGGTTAGATACAGAGTAAAGCTCTCGCTATACTGTCCCATCAAACACTCCCAGGGCAGCTACAGCACGGGATAGATACAGAGTAAAGCTCCCTCTACATTATCCCATCAAACACTCCCAGGGCAGGTACAGCACGGGGTAGATACAGAGTAAAGATCCCTGTACACTGTCCCATCAAACACTCCCAGGGCAGGTACAGCACGGGGCTTTATACAGAGTAAAGCTCCCTCTACACTGTCCCATCAAACAGTCCCAGGGCAGGTACAGCACGGGTTAGATACAGAGTAAAGCTCCCTCTACACTGTCCCGTCAAACACTCCCCGGGCAGGTACAGCACGGGTTAGATACAGAATAAAGCTCACTCTACACTGTCCCGTCAGACACTCCCTGGGCAGGTACAGCACGGGTTAGATACAGAATAAAGCTCCCTCTACACTGTCCCATCAAACACTCCCAGGGCAGGTACAGCACGGGTTAGATACTGAGTAAAGCTCCCTCTACACTGTCCCATCAGACACTCCCAGGGCAGGTACAGCACGGGTTAGACACAGAGTAAAGCTCCCTCTACACTGTCCCATTAAACACTCCCAGGGCAGGTACAGCACGGGTTAGATACAGAGTAAAGCTCCCTCTACACTGTCCCATCAAACACTCCCAGGGCAGGTACAGCATGGGGTTAGAAACAGAGTGAAGCTCCCTCTACACTGTGCCATCAAACACTTCCAAGGCAGGTACAGCACAGGTTAGATATAGCGTAAAGCTCCCTCTACACTGTCCCATCAAACACTCCCAGGGCAGGTACAGCACGGGTTAGATACAGAGTAAAGCTCCCTCTACACTGTCCCATCAAACACTCCCAGGGCGGGTACTGCACGGGTTAAATATAACGTAAAGCTCCCTCTACACTGTCCCATCAAACACTCCCAAGGCGGGTACAGCACGGGTTAGATACAGAGTAAAGCTTCCTCTACACTGTCTCATCAAACACTCCCCGGGCAGGTACAGCACGGGATAGGTACAGAGTAAAGCTCCCGCTACACTGTCCCATCAAACACTCCCAGGGCAGGTACAGCACGGGTTAGATACAGAGTAAACGTCCCTGTACACTATCCCGTCAAACACTCCCACGGCAGGTACAGCACGGGGTTATATACAGAGTAAAGCTCCCTCTACACTGTCCCATCAAACACTCCCAGGGCAGGTACAGCACGGGTTAGATACAGAGTAAAGCTCTCTCTACACTGTCACATCAAACACTCCCACGGCAGGTACAGCACGGGTTAGATACAGAATAAAGCTCCCGCTACACTGTCCCATCAGACACTCCCTGGGCAGGTACAGCACGGGTTAGATACAGAATAAAGCTCCCTCTACACTGTCCCGTCAAACACTCCCCGGGCAGTTACAGCACGGGTTAGATACAGAATAAAGCTCCCTCTACACTGTCCCATCAAACACTCCCAGGGCAGGTACAGCACGGGTTAGATACAGAGTAAAGCTCCCTCTACACTGTCCCATCAAAACACTCCCAGGGCAGGTACAGCACGGGTTAGATACAGAGTAAGGCTCCCTCTACACTGTCCCATCAAACACTCCCAGGGCAGGTACAGCATGGGGTTAGAAACAGAGTGAAGCTCCCTCTACACTGTGCCATCAAACACTTCCAAGGCAGGTACAGCACAGGTTAGATATAGCATAAAGCTCCCTCTACACTGTCCCACCAAACACTCCCAGTGCAGGTACAGCACGGGTTAGATACAGAGTAAAGCTCCCTCTACACTGTCCCATCAAACACTCCCAGGGCGGGTACAGCACGGGTTAAATATAACGTAAAGCTCCCTCTACACTGTCCCATCAAACACTCCCAGGGCGGGTACAGCACGGGTTAAATATAACGTAAAGCTCCCTCTACACTGTCCCATCAAACACTTCCAGGGCAAGTACAGCACGGGTTAGATACAGAGTAATGTTCCCTCTACGCTGTCCCATCAAACACTCCCAGAGCGGGTACAGCACGGGTTAGATACAGAGTTATGCTCCCTCTACACTGTCCCATCAAACACTTCCAGGGCAGGTAGAGCACCGGGTTAGATACAGAGTAAAGGTCCCTCTACATTGTCCCATCAAACACTCCCAGGGCAGGTACAGCACGGGTTAGATACAGAGTAAAGCTCCTTCTACACTGTCCCACCAAACACTCCTAGGACAGGTACAGCACGGGTGTAGATACAGAGTAAAGCTCCCTCTACACTGTCCCATCAAACACTCCCAGGGCTGGTACAGCACGGGTTAGATACAGAGTAAAGCTCCCTCTACACTGTCCCATCAAACACTCCCAGGGCAGGTACAGCACGGGTTAGACACAGAGTAAAGCTCCCTCTACACTGTCCCATCAAACAATCCCAGGGCAGGTACAGCACGGGGTTAGATACACAGTATAGCTCCCTCTACACTGTCCACATCAAACACTCCCAGGGCAGGTACAACACGGGATAGCTACAGAGTAAAGCTCCCTCTACACTGTCCCATCAAATACGCCCAGGGCTGGTACAGCACGGGATAGATACAGAGTAAAGCTCCCTCTACATTGTCCCATCAAACACTCCCAGGGCAGGTACAGCACGGGGTAGATACAGAGTAAAGATCCCTATACACTGTCCCATCAAACACTCCCAGGGCAGGTACAGCACGGGGCTTTATACAGAGTAAAGCTCCCTCTACACTGTCCCATCAAACACTCCCAGGGCAGGTACAGCACGTGTTAGATACAGAGTAAAGCTCCCTCTACACTGTCCCGTCAAACACTCCCCGGGCAGGTACAGCACGGGTTAGATACAGAATAAAGCTCACTCTACACTGTCCCGTCAGACACTCCCTGGGCAGGTACAGCACGGGTTAGATACAGAATAAAGCTCCCTCTACACTGTCCCATCAAACACTCCCAGGGCAGGTACAGCACGGGTTAGATACAGAGTAAGGCTCCCTCTACACTGTCCCATCAAACACTCCCAGGGCAGGTACAGCATGGGGTTAGAAACAGAGTGAAGCTCCCTCTACACTGTGCCATCAAACACTTCCAAGGCAGGTACAGCACAGGTTAGATATAGCATAAAGCTCCCTCTACACTGTCCCACCAAACACTCCCAGTGCAGGTACAGCACGGGTTAGATACAGAGTAAAGCTCCCTCTACACTGTCCCATCAAACACTCCCAGGGCGGGTACAGCACGGGTTAAATATAACGTAAAGCTCCCTCTACACTGTCCCATCAAACACTCCCAGGGCGGGTACAGCACGGGTTAAATATAACGTAAAGCTCCCTCTACACTGTCCCATCAAACACTTCCAGGGCAAGTACAGCACGGGTTAGATACAGAGTAATGTTCCCTCTACGCTGTCCCATCAAACACTCCCAGAGCGGGTACAGCACGGGTTAGATACAGAGTTATGCTCCCTCTACACTGTCCCATCAAACACTTCCAGGGCAGGTAGAGCACCGGGTTAGATACAGAGTAAAGGTCCCTCTACATTGTCCCATCAAACACTCCCAGGGCAGGTACAGCACGGGTTAGATACAGAGTAAAGCTCCTTCTACACTGTCCCACCAAACACTCCTAGGACAGGTACAGCACGGGTGTAGATACAGAGTAAAGCTCCCTCTACACTGTCCCATCAAACACTCCCAGGGCTGGTACAGCACGGGTTAGATACAGAGTAAAGCTCCCTCTACACTGTCCCATCAAACACTCCCAGGGCAGGTACAGCACGGGTTAGACACAGAGTAAAGCTCCCTCTACACTGTCCCATCAAACAATCCCAGGGCAGGTACAGCACGGGGTTAGATACACAGTATAGCTCCCTCTACACTGTCCACATCAAACACTCCCAGGGCAGGTACAACACGGGATAGCTACAGAGTAAAGCTCCCTCTACACTGTCCCATCAAATACGCCCAGGGCTGGTACAGCACGGGATAGATACAGAGTAAAGCTCCCTCTACATTGTCCCATCAAACACTCCCAGGGCAGGTACAGCACGGGGTAGATACAGAGTAAAGATCCCTATACACTGTCCCATCAAACACTCCCAGGGCAGGTACAGCACGGGGCTTTATACAGAGTAAAGCTCCCTCTACACTGTCCCATCAAACACTCCCAGGGCAGGTACAGCACGTGTTAGATACAGAGTAAAGCTCCCTCTACACTGTCCCGTCAAACACTCCCCGGGCAGGTACAGCACGGGTTAGATACAGAATAAAGCTCACTCTACACTGTCCCGTCAGACACTCCCTGGGCAGGTACAGCACGGGTTAGATACAGAATAAAGCTCCCTCTACACTGTCCCATCAAACACTCCCAGGGCAGGTACAGCACGGGTTAGATACAGAGTAAAGCTCCCTCTACACTGTCCCATCAGACACTCCCAGGGCAGGGACAGCACGGGTTAGACACAGAGTAAAGCTCCCTCTACACTGTCCCATTAAACACTCCCAGGGCAGGTACAGCACGGGTTAGATACAGAGTAAAGCTCCCTCTACACTGTCCCATCAAAACACTCCCAGGGCAGGTACAGCACGGGTTAGATACAGAGTAAGGCTCCCTCTACACTGTCCCATCAAACACTCCCAGGGCAGGTACAGCATGGGGTTAGAAACAGAGTGAAGCTCCCTCTACACTGTGCCATCAAACACTTCCAAGGCAGGTATAGCACAGGTTAGATATAGCGTAAAGCTCCCTCTACACTGTCCCATCAAACACTCCCAGGGCAGGTACAGCACGGGTTAGATACAGAGTAAAGCTCCCTCTACACTGTCCCATCAAACACTCCCAGGGCGGGTACAGCACGGGTTAAATATAACGTAAAGCTCCCTCTACACTGTCCCATCAAACACTCCCAGGGCAGGTACTGCACGGGTTAGATACAGAGTTATGCGCCCCCTACACTGTCCCATCAAACACTTCCAGGGCAAGTACAGCACGGGTTAGATACAGAGTAATGTTCCCTCTACGCTGTCCCATCAAACACTCCCAGAGCGGGTACAGCACGGGTTAGATACAGAGTTATGCTCCCTCTACACTGTCCCATCAAACACTTCCAGGGCAGGTACAGCACGGGTTCGGTGCAGAGTAAAGCTCCCTCTACACTGTCCCATCAATCACTCCCAGGGCAGGTACAGCACCGGGTTAGATACAGAGTAAAGCTCCCTCTACATTGTCCCATCAAACACTCCCAGGGCAGGTACAGCACGGGTTAGATACAGAGTAAAGCTCCTTCTACACTGTCCCACCAAACACTCCTAGGACAGGTACAGCACGGGTGTAGATACAGAGTAAAGCTCCCTCTACTCTGTCCCATGAAACACTCCCAGGGCTGGTACAGCACGGGTTAGATACAGAGTAAAGCTCCCTCTGCACTGTCCCATCAAACACTCCCAGGGCAGGTACAGCACGGGTTAGACACAGAGTAAAGCTCCCTCTACACTGTCCCATCAAACAATCCCAGGGCAGGTACAGCACGGGGTTAGATACACAGTATAGCTCCCTCTACACTGTCCACATCAAACACTCCCAGGGCAGGTACAACACGGGATAGCTACAGAGTAAAGCTCCCTCTACACTGTCCCATCAAATACGCCCAGGGCTGGTACAGCACGGGGTTAGATACAGAGTAAAGCTCCCGCTATACTGTCCCATCAAACACTCCCAGGGCAGCTACAGCACGGGATAGATACAGAGTAAAGCTCCCTCTACATTGTCCCATCAAACACTCCCAGGGCAGGTACAGCACGGGGTAGATACAGAGTAAAGATCCCTGTACACTGTCCCATCAAACACTCCCAGGGCAGGTAGAGCACGGGGCTTTAGACAGAGTAAAGCTCCCTCTACACTGTCCCATCAAACACTCCCAGGGCAGGTACAGCACGGGTTAGATACAGAGTAAAGCTCCCTCTACACTGTCCCGTCAAACACTCCCCGGGCAGGTACAGCACGGGTTAGATACAGAATAAAGCTCACTCTACACTGTCCCGTCAGACACTCCCTGGGCAGGTACAGCACGGGTTAGATACAGAATAAAGCTCACTCTACACTGTCCCGTCAGACACTCCCTGGGCAGGTACAGCACGGGTTAGATACAGAATAAAGCTCCCTCTACACTGTCCCATCAAACACTCCCAGGGCAGGTACAGCACGGGTTAGATACAGAGTAAAGCTCCCTCTACACTGTCCCATCAGACACTCCCAGGGCAGGTACAGCACGGGTTAGACACAGAGTAAAGCTCCCTCTACACTGTCCCATTAAACACTCCCAGGGCAGGTACAGCACGGGTTAGATACAGAGTAAAGCTCCCTCTACACTGTCCCATCAAATCACTCCCAGGGCAGGTACAGCACGGGTTAGATACAGAGTAAGGCTCCCTCTACACTGTCCCATCAAACACTCCCAGGGCAGGTACAGCATGGGGTTAGAAACAGAGTGAAGCTCCCTCTACACTGTGCCATCAAACACTTCCAAGGCAGGTACAGCACAGGTTAGATATAGCGTAAAGCTCCCTCTACACTGTCCCATCAAACACTCCCAGGGCAGGTACAGCACGGGTTAGATACAGAGTAAAGCTCCCTCTACACTGTCCCATCAAACACTCCCAGGGCAGGTACAGCACGGGTTAAATATAACGTAAAGCTCCCTCTACACTGTCCCATCAAACACTCCCAGGGCGGGTACAGCACGGGTTAGATACAGAGTTATGCGCCCCCTACACTGTCCCATCAAACACTTCCAGGGCAAGTACAGCACGGGTTAGATACAGAGTAATGTTCCCTCTACGCTGTCCCATCAAACACTCCCAGAGCGGGTACAGCACGGGTTAGATACAGAGTTATGCTCCCTCTACACTGTCCCATCAAACACTTCCAGGGCAGGTACAGCACGGGTTCGGTGCAGAGTAAAGCTCCCTCTACACTGTCCCATCAATCACTCCCAGGGCAGGTACAGCACCGGGTTAGATACAGAGTAAAGCTCCCTCTACATTGTCCCATCAAACACTCCCAGGGCAGGTACAGCACGGGTTAGATACAGAGTAAAGCTCCTTCTACACTGTCCCACCAAACACTCCTAGGACAGGTACAGCACGGGTGTAGATACAGAGTAAAGCTCCCGCTACTCTGTCCCATCAAACACTCCCAGGGCTGGTACAGCACGGGTTAGATACAGAGTAAAGCTCCCTCTACACTGTCCCATCAAACAATCCCAGGGCAGGTACAGCACGGGGTTAGATACACAGTATAGCTCCCTCTACACTGTCCACATCAAACACTCCCAGGGCAGGTACAACACGGGATAGCTACAGAGTAAAGCTCCCTCTACACTGTCCCATCAAATACGCCCAGGGCTGGTACAGCACGGAGTTAGATACAGAGTAAAGCTCCCGCTATACTGTCCCATCAAACACTCCCAGGGCAGCTACAGCACGGGATAGATACAGAGTAAAGCTCCCTCTACATTGTCCCATCAAACACTCCCAGGGCAGGTACAGCACGGGGTAGATACAGAGTAAAGATCCCTGTACACTGTCCCATCAAACACTCCCAGGGCAGGTACAGCACGGGGCTTTAGACAGAGTAAAGCTCCCTCTACACTGTCCCATCAAACACTCCCAGGGCAGGTACAGCACGGGTTAGATACAGAGTAAAGCTCCCTCTACACTGTCCCGTCAAACACTCCCCGGGCAGGTACAGCACGGGTTAGATACAGAATAAAGCTCACTCTACACTGTCCCGTCAGACACTCCCTGGGCAGGTACAGCACGGGTTAGATACAGAATAAAGCTCCCTCTACACTGTCCCATCAAACACTCCCAGGGCAGGTACAGCACGGGTTAGATACAAAGTAAAGCTCCCTCTACACTGTCCCATCAGACACTCCCAGGGCAGGTACAGCACGGGTTAGACACAGAGTAAAGCTCCCTCTACACTGTCCCATTAAACACTCCCAGGGCAGGTACAGCACGGGTTGGATACAAAGTAAAGCTCCTTCTACACAGCCCCATCAAACAGTCCCAGGGCAGGTACAGCACGGGTTAGATAGAGAGTAAAGCTCCCTCTACACTGTCCCATCAAACACTCCCAGGACTGCTACAGTACAGGATAGATACAGAGTAAAGCTCCCACTACACTGTCCCATCAAACACCCCCAGGGCAGGTACACCACGGCTTATATGCAGAGTAAAGCTCCCTCTACACTGCCCCATCAAAAACTCCCAGGGCAGGTACAACATGGGTTAGATACAGAGTAAAGCTCCCTCTACACTGTCCCATCAAACACTCCCAGGGCAGGTACAGCACGGGTTAGATACAGAGTAAGGCTCCCTCTACACTGTCCCATCAAACACTCCCAGGGCTGGTACAGCATAGGGTTAGATACAGAGTGAAGCTCCCTCTACACTGTGCCATCAAACACTTCCAAGGCAGGTACAGCACAGGTTCGATATGGCGTAAAGCTCCCTCTACACTGTCCCATCAAACACTCCCAGGGCAGGTACAGCACGGGTTGATACAGAGGAAAGCTCCCTCTACACTGTCCCATCAAACACTCCCAGGGCAGGTACAGCATGGGTTAGATACAGAGTAAAGCTCCCTCTACACTGTCCCATCAAACACTCCCAGGGCGGGTACAGCACGGGTTAGATATAACGTAAATCTCCCTCTACACTGTCCCATCAAACACTTCCAGGGCAAGTACAGCACGGGTTAGATACAGAGTAATGTTCCCTCTACGCTGTCCCATCAAACGCTCCCAGAGCGGGTACAGCACGGGTTAGATATATCGTAAAGCTCCCTCTACACTGTCCCATCAAACACTCCCAGGGCAAGTACAGCACGGGTTAGATACAGAGTAAAGCTCCCTCTACACTGTCCCATCAAACACTTCCAGGGCAGGTACAGCACGGGTTATGTTAAGTCTGTGTGTTCTAGTTGTATTTAAGATTAATTACTGACACAGACTACAAGAATAACGTTTCAACAGCTCTTTACTAGTTGGAGGCCAGGGCTATACTAACAGCAATATCACTACACAGTACTTATATACCGGTGGTCACCACCGGTATTACGTATACAGCAGCCAGAGAAAGTAGTACATCTCTTAAGGTGGAACAGGCTTAAGTTCTCTTAAGGTGGAACAGGTTACATACACCACAATCCTCCCTTTTTAGCTTAACAGTCATATCCCCATTTAACATAACATAATAACATATATACATATATAACATCAGGTATAAACAGTTCAAAGGTTCAGTCTCTCAGGAGGCCTTCTGATTCGGGTTGGATAACGCCTTTCAGTGGTCTCTGATTCTTGTTGCTGAGGTGACTCCTCTAGTTGGTTTCCTATGTATTGGACGTCATCATCAGGTACATTCCCTGCCGAGGTAGATGCTTCAGTTTCATTAACGTCTTCCACAGTTGTCTCTGTCGCAACCATGGGTTTGACCCTTGCTCTCGATTCTACCAGTTGATCCGCATGACGCCTTATCACATTGTTACCAATATCTACTGTGTACATCAGAGGTCCTTGTCTGGCCCGAATTGTTCCGGACTGCCATTTTTCGTTTCCATCGTCCCTTGCCAACACTGGTTGTCCTACGTCGAAACTTCGAGTGGTCTTGTTATTAATATGCCAGAACTGTTTGTTTTCCACTTCCCTCCGCACATTTGGTTTTAACAAGTCCAACCTGGACCGCAACCTCCTGTTATAAAACATCATGGCAGGACTTTGGTTAGTTACTGCATGAGCGGCGTTTCGATATGCCATTAGGAAATTGTCCACCTTGTGTTGTAGCGGAATCTGATCATCGTTCATGGCCTTTATTGCCTTTTTGAATGTTTGGACAAATCTCTCGGCCAACCCGTTTGTCGCCGGATGACATGGGGCAGAGGTATAATGTTTCACCCCATTCTTCTTTAAGAATTTTTGGAATTCTTCCGACACGAACTGTGGTCCGTTGTCCGAACAGACCTGTTCTGGCAATCCGTTCCTTGCGAATATTGTTCTTAACACCGCAATTGTCTTTTCTGAAGTAGTGGTATTCATCTTGATCACTTCTGGCCATTTGGAATGTGCGTCCACCGCAATTAGGAACATGGAGTCCATGAATGGACCAGCAAAGTCAATATGTACGTGTTGCCATGGGGCTGAAGGCCATTCCCATGGGTGTAGCGGTGCGATCGGAGGTGCATTTTGCACTTTTTGGCACCCAGCGCAGCTTTTTGTCAACTCCTCTATCTGTTGGTCAATACCCGGCCACCATACATAAGCCCTAGCAAGACTTTTCATCTTAACTCCCCCCAGATGACCTTCATGCAGTTCCTTTAGAACTCTTTCCCTTAACTTGGGAGGAATAATCACTCTTGTCCCGTACATCAAAGTACCATGGCAGACAGACAGCTGGTCTCGCCTTGCCGAGAATGCCAGTAACAGAGGATCACCATGTGTTGGCCATCCCTTCACTGTCACCTCGTAGACTCGGGACAGTGTCGGGTCGTTCCTGGTTTCTCTTTCAATACTTGCATTGGTGACTGGTAAACACTCGATGATGGTCGAATGAAATAACTCAACAGGGTCAACTTTCGTCGTCTCTTCTTCTTCAGGTAGTGGCAGGGGCGACAGCCCATCAGCATTGCCATGCCGCTTTGTACCTTTGAATTCTATTTGATATTGATGTGCCCCTAGGAAAAGGGACCATCTCTGGAGTCTCTGTGCTGTCATCACCGAAACACCCTTCTTAGGGTTAAAAATGGATACCAACGGCTGATGGTCTGTCAGAAGTGTGAATTTTTGGCCCTGCAGGTAATGATTAAACTTCTTCACTCCCCATACAAGGCTGAGAGCCTCCCTATCGATCTGCGCATAGTTGCGCTCAGCGGAGGTCAATGATCTGGATGCAAACGCGACTGGCCTTTCCATGCCATTTGGCAACTTGTGTGAGAGTACTGCCCCAATACCATATGGAGAAGCATCACAAGCCAACCGAATAGGCAGTGTCGGGTTGAAGTGAGCCAACACTTCCTCTGAGGTGATCAATTCTTTGCTTTTGCGAAATGCCTTCTTACAGTTTTCGCTCCATTCCCATGGTACCCCCTTCTGTAAAAGAGCGTTCAGCGGGTGCAGTACCATGGATAGATTCGGTAGAAACTTATGGTAATAGTTAATCAATCCTAGAAACGACCTCAACTGAGAGACATTATCCGGAGCGGGAGCCTTTACAACTGCCTCTATCTTGTCAGGAGACTTATGAAGCCCCTCCCGGTCAATGACATGACCACAGTACGAGATCCGCTTCTGAAAGAACTCACATTTCTGCAAGTCCATACTCTTTCAGTCTGTTGAGCACCAGTTCCAAGTTTGCGAGGTGTTCTTCATCACCATCTCCTGTAATCAGAATATCGTCCAGGTAACATTGTGTGCCTGGAATTCCCTGTAATACCTGCTCCATGGCCCTCTGCCAAATTGCTGGAGCCGATGCCACTCCAAAAACCAGCCTATTATACCGGTACAAACCTCTATGCGTGTTGATCGTGAGGTACTGGCGTGACTCTTCTTCAACCTCCATCTGCAAGTACGCCTGCGCCAGGTCTATCTTGGTGAAGTGTTTCCCGCCAGACAACGAAGCAAAAATATCCTCAATCCGCGGAAGCGGATACTGCACCGTGTGAAGCACCGGATTAACGGTGATCTTGAAGTCTCCACAGATGCGAACCTTCCCTGGTTCTCCTGGCTTGTTGCTCGAAGGACGTTTCATAACGGGAACAATGGGCGTAGCCCACTCACTCCAATCTACCTTAGACAGTACACCTGAACGTTCTAGCGCTTCCAGTTCCGCTTCTACAGCAGGTCGTATTGCATAGGGTACTGGTCTGGCTTTGAAAAATTTTGGGTGTGCATGTTCATCAATCTTGATGTTTGCCGTAATTCCTCTCAGTGTTCCCAGTCCCTGCTGGAACACCTCTTTACCATCATCCAATATTCTGGACAATCGTTTAGGTTTGACATCTGTTTCCCCGGAATCTACCGTTAGTGCCTTTAAGGAGTGCCAGTCCATATTCATTTTCCTAATCCACTCCCGTCCCAGTAGTGGTGGACCTCCTTCAGGTAGCACATATAAGTCCATTACTTGGCTTTCTTTGCCCTTGAGGACCACTTTTACCTCTATCTTTCCGATGGGGTACACTCTTTGCCCCGTGTATGTTTTCAATATAATCTCCATATCCCGTAGGGGAATATATTGGAATAGCCTTTTGTAATCTTTCTTATTCATAACCGTCAATGCCGATCCAGTGTCCAATTCCATCTTTACTTGGACTCCTGCTATCTGAAGAGTGACCCAAATTGTCTGGAGATCTGCATCCTTACCAACGTTGTGTACTCTTAAGCTACCCAGTTCATTACTGCTAGCGTCTGAATCTGACTTCTGTTCGTTCGAACTGTTCTTTGTCACCTTGTGTACCTTTATGTATTTTCCTTGCGGTGACTTTTTGTTGCTGGTCTTCTTTCCTGACCGGCATACTTTAGCTATGTGGCCAAGCCTGCCACACGTTCTGCATTCTTGGTTTTTAAACCAACACTGGTTCTGATCGTGCGTTGTCTTTCCACAACGATAACATTTTACAGTACTCAAAACCAATTGATTTGTACTGAGTTCCGGTGACCGTAGCTACATTATTGCTGTGCCTCTCGCTGCAGCTTCGTGTGATGCTGCCATAGTGACCGCTTTCTCAAGCGTCAGCTCATTCCCCTCGAGCAGTCACTTTTGTGTATCTTCTTTTAATAATCCACACACAAATTTATCTCTTAGCGCATCTGTTAGTCCCGTTCCAAACTGACAGTACTTTGCTAGCTTACGCAATTCCATTAAATATTCAGCATTGCTTTCATCTTTCAGCTGCTTTCTGCTGTAAAATTTAAATCGTTCCGCTAGCATCAGCGGCGTGGGGTTTAGATGATTTCTCAGGACAGTAACAATCTCCTCGAACGTCTTCTCCGCCAGTTCATCTGGTGATAAAAGGTGTTTCAATTGCCCGTATGTCTTCGCACCCATTAAGTTTAATAAAGTTAGTGCTTTCTCATCATCTGGGATTTTATTTGCTTTACAATAATTTTGTATGCGTTCTACATACGAGGCCCAATCTTCGATGTCGCTATCAAAGGTATTAATGTTCCCATGTTTAGGCATCGTTGCAATTTCTTTTTAGTGATTTCCCTTTTTCCAAGATGGCGGCTTCCCGCTCTTGTCTTCGTCCTCCGCCTACAAAATGGCGGTTTCCCGCGCTTGGCGGTCTTTCCCGCGCTCGCCTTCTTCACCCGCTGGCTGCAATGGCGTTTGGCGTGCCGCTGCTGCTCCCCTTTCCCAGCGGTTAGTAACTCCCCCGACGCTGTCTCCGCTTCACCGCAGCTCCCTCGGGCATTCGCGCTTCCCCGATGTCGCGCCTCGCAGCCCTTCTTGCAGCCCGGTTATTAGCAACGGCTGCGTACGCCTTCACCGCGGCTCTCGCGCCTTCAGTCGCCCCAGACGCTGCGCCTTTTTGGCCCGAATGCGGCCCGGCCCTTATCTCCGGTCGCGATCGATCTCACCACCCTTATTCCTCCGTCTTCCCTCCCCGTCTGTACAGCCAACGCGGCCGACTTTCTGCTCGCGTCGCTGACCGGCTTACCCACCACCGAGGTAGAAGGAAGATAGCTGACTGCCGCTGATGGAGGCTTCGAGTTCAGGATATCTTCTGCACTCCGGGTTCTCGATGTCTGCCGCGCGACGTGTCTTCCAGCAGGGTGATGAGGGTGGATGCCTCTCTTCGACGCCCGTTCTGTGGACGAAGCCGCCGTGGATATAAACTGCCGCAGGGTAAGAATCGGACTCGTCGCCACTGTTAAGTCTGTGTGTTCTAGTTGTATTTAAGATTAATTACTGACACACACTACAAGAATAACGTTTTAACAGGTCTTTACTAGTTGGAGGTCAGGGCTATACTAACAGCAATATCACTACACAGTACTTATATACTGGTGGTCACCACCGGTATTACGTATACAGCAGCCAGAGAAAGTAGTACATCTCTTAAGGTGGAACAGGCTTAAGTTCTCTTAAGGTGGAACAGGTTACATACACCACGGGTTAGGTACAGAGTAAAGCTGCCACTACACTGTCCCATCAAACACTCCCATGGCAGGTACAGCACGGGTTAGATACAGAGTTATGCTCCCTCTACACTGTCCCATCAAACACTTCCAGGGCAGGTACAGCACGGGTTAGGTACAGAGTAAAGCTCCCTCTACACTGTCCCATCAATCACTCCCAGGGCAGGTACAGCACGGGGTTGGATACAGAGTAAAGCTCCCTCTACACTGTCCCCATCAAACACTCCCAGGGCAGGTACAGCACGGGTTAGATACAGAGTAAAGCTCCCTCTACACTGTCCCATCAAACACTCCCAGGGCAGGTACAGCACGGGGTTAGATACAGAGTAAAGCTCCCTCTACACTGTCCCACCAAACACTCCCAGGACAGGTACAGCACGGGTTTAGATACAGAGTAAAGCTCCCTCTACACTGTCCCATCAAACACTCCCAGCGCAGGTGCAGCACGGGGTTAGATACAGAGTAAAGCTCCCTCTACGCTGTCCCATCAAACACTCCCAGCGCAGGTACAGCACGGGTTTAGAAACAGAGTAAAGCTCCCTCTACACTGTCCCATCAATGGGGCAGAAATTCGGGTCGGGGGCTTGCCGTGCGTGCAAGCCCCCGATATGCACTTACCCGACGCGCCGGCCGTTGAGCTTCAGGGACGCCTGGAATTCCTGTTTTAAAATGTTGACTCCCGGGCAGCGTCTGACGTCACGCCGCCCAGGTGTGCAGCCAGCGCGAAGCCTGTAGCGCGCTGTGCAACTGAGACATGCCCCTTGAGGTCTCATTTTAAAAGGACACGCCCCCAATGCTTCTCACAAGCTGCAAAGCATTTTTACATGTAGAGCAGCATTTTAAATAGGTTTTTTGTATTTTTAAGAAGCTTTTGGTAACTTTTATAAACTTTTAAAAACGTTTAAATTATTTTGAAGAATCTGAAGTAGTTTTAAACAGAATTAAAGCGATTTCAAGACTTTTAAAAGCCCTGAAAGCATTTTTTTCATTCCATTTATTTAATTAGCAACGTCGTCGTCGTACGTGTCTTCACACTGTTCCCTTTGGGGAACTGTATGAAGTGGTGGAAGGATTTCTGGCCGTGATTAACGCTCCTTCCGTGACCGTAACCATCTTTGTACCAGCCATTAGGGTGGTTAGTCCTATGGCGGTAGGGTTTTACGGGCTCCCACAACCTATACGAGGGGGGGAGCCACCCACACCCACTGACGCAAATATCCCACTGGATGTCTACCCAGAATTTAGAGCCGGAGCTCCGACTCCATTTGCCGGGACTGTCTGGAGCGGGGTTCGAAACCCTATGCCGTGTGGCCCAGCGGCGGGGATGCTACCGCTACGCCAAAGGCCCACTCAGATTAGCAACGTGAAATGGCTGGAATGAGCACAATTCACGGCATTGAAGGAACTCACAATTGAACTGATGATGACCTCAGCAATCTCCTCAATGAGGTGGAGGCGCAGCGCCTGCTCATCATTGGTAATGAGAAGTCCAAGGCGCCTCAAAAAGGACAGATGATACCTTGGTCTTTCAAGTGGCAGCATAGGGCTCCAGTCACGGGGAGGGAAAAGGCGCAGGAAACGTATGGGTGCCACCTTTTGCGGGG
The DNA here is from genome assembly GCF_052327205.1 of Somniosus microcephalus. Taxonomy (NCBI): domain Eukaryota; kingdom Metazoa; phylum Chordata; class Chondrichthyes; order Squaliformes; family Somniosidae; genus Somniosus; species Somniosus microcephalus. Next base: position 209,221,622 of record NC_140998.1, on the reverse strand, counting down.
AGTGGGCCTTTTGCGTAGCGGTAAGCATCCCCGCCGCTGGGCCAGAAGGAGTAGGGTTTTGAACCCCGCTCCAGCCAGTCCCGGCAAGTGGAGTCGGAGCTCCAACTATAAATTCTGGGTGGACATCCAGCGGGATACTTGCGTCCGCGGGTGTGGGTGGCCCCCCCCCCCCCCCTCAGATGGGTTGTGGGAGCCCGTAAAACCCTCGCGCCATAGGACTAACCACCCTAATGGCTGGTATGAAGATGGTTATGGTCACGGAAGGAGCGTTAACGTGGCCAGAAATCCTTCCACCACTTCATACAGTTCCCGAAAGGGAACAGTGTGAGGATACATACGACGATGACCTCTTGCGCAATGCACCTCCTTGGACCCTCAGTCGCAGATGCGAGGGGGCAAATCGTGCAATTTTTACATTTTTCATTTTATTGACATGTAAAATGTTGGCCCAGTAATTCCGTTCCAAACGCCCGAGTACGGTCGGGGTACTCACGCGTCTGGCCGGAGGAAATGCCGGTTTTCAGCATGCACAGCGCATGCGGGGAAAACCGGCATTTCCAGTCCTCTGAACAAAGGGGTTCAGAGGCAGAACGCGTGCGACTGCACAGGCAGCGCGTCCGCAGTAAAATTCGCCGGTTTCATTCATGCTTTCAGTGAGGTTAAGTCCTTACAACTTACACATGAAAAAAGCATGAGTACAGTTGCTCCAGAGGCTGCGGAGGAAGATATTTTTTATCGTGGATCTTCTGAAAGGCAATATTTTTGTTTGGGAAAGGGAGGAAAGTTATTTTAAGAAATGCTGAGGTAAGTTTTAAAGTTTATTTTTGTTTTTTAAAACGGGTTTTCAGTACTGTAGGTAGAAGGATCAATTGTGGCTATGTGAATTGAATTTGCTGTGTTTATTAATGTGAAAATGACTCCAACATTTTTAAGAAAGAAACTTTTCATCAGTAATATATTCTTTTAAGTAATTATGTATGTATGTCTGTATATATTCCTTTGCGTATATGTATGTATATATTCCTTTACTTATGTATATGAATGTATTTATTTAATTATGACTTTCAGAGAAAGTAACTTATTGGAAAATCATAATTAAATACATACATTCATACACATAAGTAAAGGAATATATACATATACGTAAAGGAATATATACAGACATACATACATAATTACTTAAAAGAATATATTTTAGAACAGTCATTTTCACATTAAACACAGCAAATTCAATTCACACAGCCACAATTGCTCCTTCTACCTACAGTACTGAAAACCCATTTAAAAAAAAATTAAACTTCTAAACTTTTACCTCATCATTTCTTAAAATAACTTTCCTCCCTTTCCCAAACAAAAATATTGCCTTTCAGAAGCTCCACGATAAAATATATCTTCCTCTGCAGCCTCTGGAGCAACTTTACACATGCTTTTTTCATGTGTAAGTTGCAAGGACTTACCCTCACTGAATCCATGAATGAAATCGACGAAGTTCACTGCGCACGCGCTGCCTGTGCAGTCGCACGCGCTTGCCTCTGAACCCCTTCGTTCAGAGGACAGGAAATGCCGGTTTTCTCCGCATGCGCTGTGCATGCTGAAAACCGGCATTTCCTCCGGCCAGACGCGTGAGTACCCCGACCGTACTCACGCGTTTGGAACGGAATTACTGGGCCAATCACTCCCAGGGCAGGTACAGCACGGGTTTAGACACAGAGTAAAGCTCCCTCTACACTGTTCCATCAAACACTCCCAGGGCTGGTACAGCATGGGTTAGATACACAGTAAAGCTCCCTCTACTCTGCCCCATCAAACAATTCCAAGACAGGTACAGCACGGGGTTGGTACACAGTAAAGCTCCCTCTACACTGTCCCATCAAACACTCCCAGTGCAGGTACAACACGGGTTAGATACACAGTAAAGCTCCCTCTACACTGCCCCATCAAACAATTCCAAGACAGGTACAGCACGGGGTTGGTACACAGTAAAGCTCCCTCTACACTGTCCCATCAAATACTCCCAGGGCAGGTACAGCACGGGATAGATACAGAGTAAAGCTCCCTCTACACTGTCCCATCAAACACTCCCAGGGCAGGTACAGCACGGGTTAGATACAGAGTAAAGCTCCCTCTACAATGTCCCATCAAACACTCCCAGGGCAGGTACAGCACGGGTTAGATACACAGTAAAGCTCCCTCTACACTGTCCCATCAAATACTCCCAGGGCAGGTACAGCACGGGTTAGATACACAGTAAAGCTCCCTCTACACTGTCCCATCAAACACTCCCAGGGCAGGTACAGCACGGGTTAGATACAGAGTAAAGCTCCCTCTACTGTATTTCATTTGGTGGAGGATTCAAGAACAATGGGTCAGACAGATAATTGGAGCTTTCAAGACTGACATCGACAGATTGTTGCTGGGTAAGGGTATCAAGGCATACTGCGCTAAGACGGGTGAATAAGGAATAGATCACCTGCGATCTAATTGAATGGCGGAACAGGCTCGAGGGGCTGAATGGCCTTCTCCTGCTGCGATGCACACAGTCAAAGGTCCTGTTGCAGAATTCTGGGCTGATTTCTAACCAAGACAATGAACCAAATCAAAAATACCAAGCTCGTCTGTCTTCTTAAGGTGAAAAGAATCTCCCTTTCTGGTTTCCATTTCAGATCTGCTGGACACCACCCAGAATGGATTGGAATGCAGAGGGTGTTTTAACAGCTCGTCCGATACCTGCAGCGCTTATGAAGAAACAGTGAAGTGCGTTGGCCCGGAGACCCGCTGCATGAATCTCTCAGGCAAACAGGATCTGTGTAGGTTGAATCTTCTGCCGTGGTTGTGAGACTTGAGTGATTCCACGCACCCCAGTGTGTCAGCTGTGGCTGAGTGGGTAGCGCCCTCGCCTCTGAGTTAGAAGGATGTAGGTTCGAGTTTCACACTCCAGAGACTTGAGCCCCGTAAACCAAGCTGTGACACCGAGTGCCAGTACTGAGGGAGCGCCACACTGTCGGAGGGGCAGTACTGAGGGAGCGCCGCACTGTCGGAGGGGCCGTACTGAGGGAGCGCCACACTGTCGAGGGGCAGTACTGAGGGAGCACCGAACTGTCAGAGGGGCAGTACTGAGGGAGCGCTGCACTGTCGGAGAGGCGGTACTGAGGGAGCGCCACACTGTCGGAGGGGCAGTACTGAAGGAGCGCTGCACTGTCGGAGGTGCAGTACTGAGGGAGCACTGCACTGTCGGAGGGGCAGTCCTAAGGGAGCGCCGCACTGTCGGAGGGGCAGCACTGAGGGAGCGCCACACTGTCGGAGGGGCAGTACTGAGAGAGCGCTGCACTGTCGGAGGGGCGGTACTGAGGGAGCGCCACACTGTCGGAGGGGCAGTACTGAAGGAGCGCTGCACTGTCGGAGGTGCAGTACTGAGGGAGCGCTGCACTGTCAGAGGGGCAGTACTGAGGGAGCGCCACACTGTCGGAGGGGCGGTACTGAGGGAGCGCCACACTGTCGGAGGGGCAGTACTGAAGGAGCTCTGCACTGTCGGAGGTGCAGTACTGAGGGAGCGCCGCACTGTCGGAGGGGCAGTAGTGAAGGAGCGCCGTACTGTCGGAGGTGCAGTACTGAAGGAGTGCTGCACTGTCGGAGGGGCAGTACTGAAGGAGCGCCGCACTATCGGAGTTCCCATCTTTTGGATAAGAGGTTAAACCGAGACCCTGTCTGCCCTTTCAGGTGGACGTAAAGGATCCTATGGCCACTATTGGAAGAAGAGCAGGGGGGAGCTGTCCCCAGTGCCCTGGGGCCAATATTTATCGCTCAAACAACATCACTAAAGCACAGATTATGTTTAAAGTGCCTCTTCATCTGATTCAAGAAAGGTGGAGAGAGAGAAAACGGGGAAGTGGTAACAGGGCACTTAGAAAATGATAATATGGCTAGGCAGAGTCAGCGTGGTTTTGTGAAAGGGAAATCATGTTTAACAAATTTATTAGAGTTTTTTGAGGATGGAACATGCGGGGTAGATAAAGGGGAACCAGTGGATGTAGTATATTTAGATTTTCAAAAGGCATTTGATAAGGTGCCACATAAAAGGTTGTTACGCAAGATAAGGGCTCGTGGGGTTGTGGGTAATCTATTAGCGTGGATAGAGGATTGGTTAACGGGCAGAAAACAGAGTAAGGATGAACGGGTCATTTTCCGGTTGGCAGGCTGTAACTAGTGGGGTGCCGCAAGGATCAGTGCTTGGGCCTCAGCAATTTACAATCTACAGTAATGACTTAGATGAAGGGACCGAGTGCAATGTATCCAAGTTTGCTGACGATACAAAGCTAGGTGGGCATGTAAGCTGTGAGGAGAACACACAGAGTCTGCAAAGGGATATAGACAGGTTCAGCGAGTGGGCAATAAGGTGGAGTATAAGGTGGGGAAATGTGAGGTTATTCACTTTGGTAGGAAGAATAGAAAAACAGAATATTTATTAAATGGTGCAAAACTATTAAATGTTGGTGTTCAGAGAGATTTAGGCGTCTTCGTACAGGAAACACCGAGAGTTGGCATGCAGGTACAGCAAGCAATTAGGAAGGCGAATGGCATGTTGGCCTTTAATTCTAGGGGGTTGGAGTATAAGAGTAAGGCAGTATTAATAGAATTGTACAGATGTGAGACCACACCTGGAGAACAGTGCACAGTTTTGGTCTCCTTATACTTGCCTTGGAGAGAATGCAACGAAGGTTCACGAGATTGATTCCTGGGATGAGAGGCTTGTCCTATGAGGAGAGATTGTGTAGAATGGGCCGATACTCTCTGGAGTTTAGAAGAATGAGAGGTGATCGCATTGAAACAAATAAGATTCTGAGGGGGATTGAGAGGGCAGATGCTGAAAGGTTGTTTCCCCTGGCTGGGGAGTCTAAAACTAGGGGGTCACAGACTCAGGATAAGGAGTCGGCCATTTAGGATTGAGATGAGGAGGAATTTCTTCACTTAGAGGGTTGTGAATCTTTGAAATTCTCTGCCCCAGAGGGCTGTGAATGTTCAGTCTTTGAGAATATTCAAGGCGGAGATCGATAGATTTTTGGACTCTCGGGGAATCAAGGGATATGGGGATCAGGCGGGAAAGTGGAGTTGAGGTCGAAGATCACCTTGATCTCACTGAATGACGGAGCAGTCTCGAGGGGCCTAAAGGCCGACTCCTGATCCTAGTTCTTAAGGTCTTCTGAAACAGTAAATAAATGCAAGTACAGTAGGGAGGAGGCTTGTGCGGATCCTAGAGATTGGCATAGAAGTGTTGGGCTGAATGGCCTGTTCCTGGGCAATAAAATATGATGTAATTGCAGCAAGGGTGATGCACAGGTATAGGGACGAGTCGAGCACTGTCACAGTGCGGCCCCGTTATACCGCCCATCGCGTATAGCGGGCCAATGTCGCTGTCACGAACACGTCCGTTATAACCGGCGGGGAATGTTGTATCAAACCCCCCCCCCGATATCTAACCTGTTTCCCGTCTGTGTCTAGTGCCGATCGGGCAACCGTTCTTCACCAGGGGCTGTGCCTCGGAGCTGAGCTGACAAAGCACCAGCGAGTTTCGTGCTTTCCGTATGTTGGTCAAAGAGCTTCCCGCGTGTTGTGTGGGAAACCTCTGCAACGGGGACGCCAGGAGCGTCGCCACACGTGAGCCAGGTAAGGGAGAGACAACCGGCGCAGAGCGGAGCGCGACAGATCAACGTCATAACGTGAGAGAGCGAGGGAGGAAGGGAGTGGGAGAGAAAGAAAGAGGAACGAAGGAAGCTAAAGAAAGAGAGAGAGAGAAAGAAAGAGAAAGAAAGAGAAACAAAAAAGGGATCTCTGTCCCTGTTACAAGTCTCCTATTTTCCTATGTAACAGGCTCGAGGGGCTGAATGGCCTCCTCCTGTTCCTGTGTAACAGGCTCAAGGGGCTGAATGGCCTCCTCCTGTTCCTGTGTAACAGGCTCGAGGGTCTGAATGGGCCTCCTCCTGTTCCTGTGTAACAGGCTTGAGGGGCTGAATGGGCCTCCTCCTGTTCCAGTGTAACAGGCTCGAGGGGCTGAATGGCCTCGTCCTGTTCCTGTGTAACAGGCTCGAAGGGCTGAATGGCCTCCTCCTGTTCCTGTGTAACAGGCTTGAGGGGCTGAATGGGCCTCCTCCTCTTCCTGTGTAACAGGCTCGAGGGGCTGAATGGCCTCCTCCTGTTCCTGAGTAACAGGCTCGAGGGGCTGAATGGGCCTCCTCCTGTTCCTGTGTAACAGGCTCGAGGGGCTGAATGGGCCTCCTCCTGTTCCTATGGTAACAGGCTCGAGGGGCTGAATGGGCCTCCTCCTGTTCCTGTGTAACAGAATCGAGGGGCTGAATGGGCCTCCTCCTGTTCCTGTGTAACAGGCTCGAGGGGCTGAATGTCCTCCTCCTGTTCCTGTGTAACAGGCTCGAGGGGCTGAATGGGCCTCCTCCTGTTCCTGTTTAACAGGCTCGAGGGGCTGAATGGGCCTCCTCCTGTTCCTGTGTAACAGGCTCGAGGGGCTGAATGGGCCTCCTACTGTTCCTATGGTAACAGGCTCGAGGGGCTGAATGGGCCTCCTCCTGTTCCTGTGTAACAGGCTCAAGGGGCTGAATGGGCCTCCTCCTGTTCCTGTGTAACAGGCTCGAGGGGCTGAATGGGCCTCCTCCTGTTCCTGTGTAACCGGCTCCAGGGGCTGAATGGGCCTCCTCCTGTTCCTATGGTAACAGGCTCGAGGGGCTGAATGGGCCTCCTCCTGTTCCTGTGTAACAGGCTCCAGGGGCTGAATGGGCCTCCTCCTGTTCCAATGTAACAGGCTCGAGGGGCTGAATGGGCCTCCTCCTGTTCCTGAGTAACAGGCTCGAGGGGCTGAATGGGCCTCCTCCTGTTCCTGTGTAACAGGCTCGAGGGACTGAACGGCCTCCTCCTGTTCCTGTGTAACAGGCTCGAGGGTCTGAATGGGCCTCCTCCTATTCCTGTGTAACAGGCTGGAGGGGCAGAATGGGCCTCCTCCTGTTCCTGTGTAACCGGCTCGACGGGCTGAATGGCCTCCTACTGTTCCTATGTAACAGGCTTGAGGGGCTGAATGGGCCTCCTCCTGTTTCTATGGTAACAGGCTCGAGGGGGCTGAATGGGCCTCCTCCTGTTCCTGTGTAACCGGCTCGATGGGTTGAATGGCCTCCTCCTGTTCCTGTGTAACAGGCTCGAGGGGCTGAATGGGTCTCCTCCTGTTTCTATGGTAACAGGCTCGAGGGGCTGAATGGGCCTCCTCCTGTTCCTGTGTAACAGGCTCGAGGGGCTGAATGGGCCTCCTCCTGTTCCTGTGTAACAGACTCGAAGAGTTTGAATGGGCCTCCTCCTCTTCATGTCTAACAGGCTCGAGGGGCTGAATAGGCCTCCTCCTGTGCCTGTGTACCAGGCTCGAGGGGCTCAATGGGCCTCCTCCTGTTCCTGTGTAATAGGCTCGAGGGGCTGAATGGGCCTCCTCCTGTTCCTGTGTAACAGGCTCGAGGGGCTCAATGGGCCTCCTCCTGTTCCTGTGTAAATTGTTGGAATGAATCCCAGGAAGATTATTAAGTCAGGAGCGTGGAATTTCTAGCCTTTGGTTTAATGATCTCTTCATTTCACCTCTCTTTGATTGGATTTGGTGAATCAGGAGACAGAATGAGCAGCACAGTGACGCCAGGGACCAGCACTCAAAGGCAGACCGCTAACTGGGGTAGGAATCGCATTTTGTTTTATTCCTAAAACATATCCACCAAACGCCCAACAACTGGGATCTGTGTCCCTGTAACAGGCCTCCTCCTGTATAAGAACATAAGAAACAGGAGCAGGAGTTGGCCATTCGGCCCCTCGAGCCTGCTCCGCCATTCAATGAGATCATGGCTGATCTTCGACCTCATCTCCACTTTCCCACCCGATCCCCATATCCCTTGATTCCCTAAATATCCAAAAACCTATCGATCTCTGTCTTGAATATACTCAACGACTGAGCCTCCACAGCCCTCTGGGGTAGAGAATTCCAAAGATTCACCGCCCTCTGAGTGAAGAAATTCCTCCTCATCTCAGTCCTAAATGGCCGACCCCTTATCCTGAGACTGTGACCCCTGGTTCTAGACTCCCCAGCCAGGGGGAAACATCCTCCCAGCATCTACCCTGTCAAGCCCTGTAAGAATTTTGTATGTTTCAATGAGATCACCTCTCATTCTTCTAAACTCTAGAGAATATAGGCCTAGTCTACTCAATCTGTCCTCATAGGACAATCCCCCTATCCCAGGAACCAGTCTGGTGAACCTTCGCTGCACTCCCTCTATGGCAAGTATATCCTTCCTTAGGTAAGGAGACCAGAACTGTCCACAATACTCCAGGTGTGGTCTCACCAGGGCCCTGTATAATTGCAGTAAGACGTCTTTACTCTTATACTCCAATCCTCTTGTAATAAAGGCCAACATACCATTTGTTTTCCCAATTGTTTGCTGTACCTGCATGTTAACTTTCAGTGATTCCTGTACAAGGACACCCAGGTCCCTCTGAACACCAACATTTCCCAATCTCACCATTTAAAAATACTCTGCTTTTCTATTTTTCCTACCAAAGTGGATAACTTCACATTTCTCCACATTATATTCCATTTGCCACGTTCTTGCCCTCTCACTTAGCCTGTCGATATCCCCTTGAAGCCTCCTTGCATCCTCCTCACAACTTACATTCCCACCCAGCTTTGTATCATCAGCAAACTTGGATATATTGGCCCAGAAATTGGTGTCGGGGGCTTCCTGCGGGTGCAAGCCCCCGACCTACACTTACATAGCGCGCCGGCCGTTGAAGCCTGGGCCTGCGTGGATTTCCTGTCTGTGGCCTGGTCCAGCTCCCGGCACGCTGTGCTTGCGTGACCCAGCGGCGTAGTTAGTGCGATGCGTCGACTGGGATCACGTGAGCACTGGGCAACCAACCGGAGGAGGGAAAAGTCCATTCATGAGTTTGACAGAAAGAACTGTCAAACTCATGAAAACTCCGGGCGCCCAAAACAGTACTCAACCTTAAAATAAATTTGAAAAAAAATCACACTATTTAAATCAACTATAAATAACATTAAGTAACTATTTTAAACAATAATTTAAATTTTTCAAAAAAATAATTTTATAAAAAATCGGGGCTAAAAATACACTTACCTTATTGTAAAGTATGTAAAAATAATAAACCTGTGGAAAAAATGTTCTAATTTTAATTAATTGACCACTTACCTTTTAAAATGAAGTCCTTCCTTCTGGTTTTTTAATGTGTAAAATGCAGAGGCCTTCTCGCACGGGCAAACCTGTAAAAAAAGCGGAAGTTCAACGCGCAGGCGCAGACTCCCGCGCGTACGCGTTCGACCTCTGAAACCCTTGGTTCAGAGGATCGGAAGTGTCGGTTTCCCGCGCATGCGTAGTGCATGCAAGAAACCGGCACTTCCATCGGGTCCACGCGTGAGTACTCCGTCCGCACTCGCGCGTTGGGACCCGAATTTCTGGGCCATTGTGAATAGCTGGGGCCCAAGCACTGATCCTTGCGGTACCCCACTAGTTACAGCCTGCCAACCTGAAAATGACCCATTTATTCCTACTCTCTGTTTCCTGTCGGTTAACCAGTCCTCAATCCATGCTAGGATATTACCCCCAATCCCATGAGCCCTAATTTTGTTTAATAACCTCTTGTGTGGCACCTTATCGAATGCCTTCTGAAAATCCAAATACACCACATCCACTGGTTCCCCCTTATCTATTCTGCTAGTTACAACCTCAAAAAACTCTAACAGATTTGTCAAACACGATTTCCCTTTCATAAATCCGTGTTGACTCTGCCCAATCACATTATCATTTTCTAAGTGCCCTGTTACCACATCCTTAATAATAGATTTGAGCATTTCCCCTGCACTGATGTCAGGCTAACTGGTCTTAATTTCCCTGTTTTCTCTCTCCCTCATTTCTTAAAGACTGGGGTTACATTTGCCACCTTCCAATCTGCAGGAACCGTTCTGGAATCAATAGAATTTTGGAAAATGACAACCAATGCATCCACTATCTCTACAGCCAACTCTTTCAAAACCCTAGGATGTAGGCCATCGGGTCCAGGGGATTTATTGGCTTTCAGTCCCATTAATTTCACCAGTACTATTTTTTTACTAAAATTAATGGGCTAGATTTTCAGTTGCTTGCGCCAGCAGTTAGCGCCTTAAGAGAAGTGATTTTCGGGCGCTATGCGTGTAGCGCCCGGGCGCAGCGCAGTTTGCGCCCCGCCCCAAATTAAGTTGCCCGTTAGCGCCGGCGCAAAGTTTAGCGGCCGCCCGGATGCGCGCGCAGAAAATGACGTCACATCCTCGTGCAACGCCCTTTGGCCGCCCCAAATCCAAACTTCAGTCGGACCGCCCCATTGTGCGGCTGGCGTCCAGAGCGTTTGTAAAATGGAACGCAACACACCCTGGGGAGCGCAAATTAAAGGGCACTCCTCCTGCACTATAAAAGGCAGTCTGCATGTGTTGTGTGGAAGGATCCAGTGTGTTGTTGTGCACGGTGTATTTATGTGTCCGGCCACCACCACCACCACCTCCTCCTCCTCCTCCTCCTCCTCCTGTTTTCCCCCCCAGACTCTGCCTGTGAAAACAACACATGCACCCTTCCCCTTTAAGAGCTCACTGGCACCAGAGTGTCTGCCGTGCGCTGCGCCCGAGCTCGGGTGTTGCGCTCTGCACCGCCGGCTTAGCGCCTAAAGATAGTGGTGGAACGCCTCTTTTAGCGCTCCACCAACCTCTTAGGGTGAAGCCACTGAATTTCCGGCAACGGGGCGCTACTTTGGGGCGGGCGCTAACTTCGGGCGGGCGCTAAGGTTAGCGCCCCAAAACTGTCTATACTGAAAATCTAGCCCAATGTATTTTATTTCCTCATTCTCACTAGACCCTTGGTTCTCCACTATTTCCGGGAAGTTTTTTTGCGTCTTCTTCCGTGAAGACAGACACAAAGTATTTGTTTAATTTCTCCGCCATTTCCTTATTCCCCATTATAATTTCTCCTGTCTCAGCCTGTAAGGGACCCACATTTACTTTCACTAATCGTTTCCTATATAACAGGCCGGTGAGGCTGAATGGCATCCTCCGTATTCCTATATAAGAGGCCCGAGGGCTAAACGGCCTCCTCCTGTTCCTGTGTAACAGGCTCGAGGGGCTGAATGGCCTCCTCCTGTTCCTGTGTAACAGGCCTGAGGGGCTGAATGGGCCTCCTCCTGTTCCTGTGTAACAGGCTCGAGGGGCTGAATGGGCCTCCTCCTGTTCCTGTGTAACAGACTCGAGGGGCTGAATGGGCCTCCTCCTGTTCCTGTGTAAATTGTTGGAATGAATCCCAGGAAGATTATTAAGTCAGGAGCGTGGAATTTCTAGCCTTTGGTTTAATGATCTCTTCATTTCTCCTCTCTTTCATTGGATTTGGTGAATCAGGAGACAGAATGAGCAGCACAGTGACGCCTGGGACCAGTACTCAAAGGCAGACCGGTAACTGGGGTAGGAATCGCATTTTGTTTTATTCCCAAAACATACCACCAAACGCCCAACGACTGGGATCTGTGTCCCTGTAACAGTCCTCCTCCTGTATAAGAACATAAGAAACAGGAGCAGGAGTCGACCATTCGGCCCCTCGAGCCTGCTCCGCCATTCAATAAGATCATGGCTGATCTTCTACCTCATCTTCACTTTCCCGCCCAATCCCCATATCCCTTGATTCCCTAAATATCCAACAATCTATCGATCTCTGTCTTGAATATACTCAACGACTGAGCCTCCACAGCCCTCTGGGGTAGAGAATTCCAAAGATTCACCGCCCTCTGAGTGAAGAAATTTCTCCTCATCTCAGTCCAGGGGAAACATCCTCCCAGCATCTACCCTGTCAAGCCCTGTAAGAATTCTATATGTTTCAATGAGATCACCTCTCATTCTTCTAAACTCTAGAGAATATAGGCCCAGTCTACTCAATCTCTCCTCATAGGACAATCCCCCCATCCCTGGAACCAGTCTGGTGAACCTTCGCTGCACTCCCTCTATGGCAAGTATATCCTTCCTTAGGTAAGGAAACCAGAACTGTCCACAATACTCCAGGTGTGGTCTCACAATTGCAGTAAGACATCTTTACTCTTATACTCAAATCCTCTTGTAATAAAGTCTAACATACCATTTGCTTTCCTAATTGCTTGCTGTACCTGCATGTTAACTTTCAGTGATCCGTGTACAAGGACACCCAGGTCCCTCTGAACACCAACATTTCCCAATCTCTCAGCATTTAAAAATACTCTGCTTTTCTATTTTTCCTACCAAAGTGGATAACTTCACATTTCTCCACATTATATTCCATTTGCCATGTTCTTGCCCACTCACTTAGCCTGTCTATATCCCCTTGAAGCCTCCTTGCATCCTCCTCACAACTTACATTCCCACCCAGCTTTGTATCATCAGCCAACTTGGATATATTACATTTGGTCCCCTCATCCACTTCATTGCTATAGATTGTGAATAGCTGAGGCCCAAGCACTGATCCTAGCGGTACCCCACTAGTTACAGCCTGCCAACCCGAAAATGAACCATTTATTCCTACTCCCTGTTTCCTGTCCGTTAACCAATCCTCAATACATGATCCCAATCCCATGAGCCCTAATTTTGTTTAATGACCTCTTGTGTGGCACCTTATCGAATGCCTTCTGAAAATCCAAATACACCACATCCACTGGTTCCCCCTTATCTATTCTGCTAGTTACAACTTAAAAAAACTCTTAACAGATTCGTCAAACATGATTTCCCTTTCATAAATCCGTGTTGACTCTGCCCAATCACATTATCATTTTCTAAGTGCCCTGTTACCACGTCCTTAATAATAGATTCTAGCATTTTTCCTACTACTGATGTCGGGCTAACTGGTCTGTAGTTCCCCGTTTTCTCTCTCCCTCATTTCTTAAAGACTGGGGTTACATTTGCTACCTTCCAATCCACAGGAACCATTCTGGAATCAATGGAATTTTGGCAAATGACAGCCATTGCATCCACTATCTCTATAGACAACTCGTTCAAGACCCTAGGATGTAGGCCCTCAGTTCCAGGGGATTTATCGGCTTTCATTTTCCATTAATTTCTCCAGTACTATTTTTTTACTAATATTAATGTATTTAATTTCCTCATTCTCGTTAGAGCCTTGGTTCTCCACTATTTCCGGGAAGTTTTTGGCATCTTCTTCCGTGAAGACAGACACAAAGTATTTGTTTAATTTCTCAGCCATTTCCTTATTCCCCATTATAATTTCTCCTGTCTCAGCCTGTAAGGGTCCCACATTTACTTTCGCGAATCTTTTCCTATATAACAGGCCCGTGGGGCTGAATGGCATCCTCCGTATTCCTATATAAGAGGCCCAAGGGGCTAAACGGCCTCCTCCTGTTCCTATATAACAAGATGAGGGGCTGAATGGCCTCCTCCTGTTCCTATATAACAGGATCGAGCGGCTGAATGGTCTCCGTTTCCTGTGTAACAGGCTCGAGGGGCTGAATGGCCTCCTCCTGTTTCTATGTATCATGTTCGAGGGCTGACCGGGCTCTTCCTGTTCCTATGTTACAAGTCAAGGGGCTGAATGGCCCCCTCTTGTTCCCCTCTAACAGGCGCGAGGGGCTGAATGGCCTCCTGTTCCTATGCATCAGACCCGAGGGGCTGAATGGGCCTCCTCCTGTTCCTAAATAACAGGCACGAGGGGCTGAATGGCCTCCTCCTGTTCCTATGCAACAGGTCCAAGGGGCTGAATGGCCTAGAACATAGAAACATAGAAAAATAGGAGCAGGAGTAGGCCCTTTGGCCCTTCGAGCCTGCTCCACCATTCAGTATGATCATGGCTGATGCTCTATCTCAATACCATATTCCCGCTCTCTCCCCATGCCCCTTGATTTTTTTTTGTCTAGAAATCTATCTATCTCCATCTTAAATATAAACAGGCCTCCTCCTATTCCTATCTAACAGACCCGAGGGGCTGAATGGCCTCCTCCTGTCTCTATGTAACAGTCTCTTGGAGGCTGAATTCCCTCCTCTTGTTTCTATGTAACAGTCTCGAGGAGTTGAATGGCCTTCTCCTGTTCCTATGGTAACAGGCTCGAGGGGCTGAATGGGCCTCCTCCTGTTCCTGTGTAACAGGCTCGAGGGGCTGAATGGCCTCCTCCTGTTCCTGTGTAACAGGCTCGAGGGGCTGAATGGGCCTCCTCCTGTTCCTGTGTAACAGGCTCGAGGGGCTGAATGGGCCTCCTCCTGTTCCTATGTAACAAGTCTGAGGGGCTGAATGGCCTCCTCCTGTTCCTATGTAACAGGCCTGAGGGGCTGAATGGCCTCCTCCGTTTCCTGTGTAACAGGCTTGAGGGTCTGAATGGGCCTCCTCTTGATCCTGTGTAACAGGCCCAAGGGGCTGAATGGGCCTCCTCCTGTTCCTGTGTTCCTGTTTAATAGGGATTGGGTCTGGTTGCAGAGAGGATGGAGCCCGGCCTACACTGACCTCTGACCTGTGCTCAGCATCACGGAACGGCGTAGCCCAGCTCTCCTCAGTATTGTTATTTTTCAATCTTTGTTCTGATTCCTCCTGCAGCCGGTGTTGGACGGATTGTGGGAATTGTAGTTGGACTCGTAGCCGGAATCCTGATATTGTTGCTGATATATTGGTACAACAGGAAAAGAGGTCAGTATGGTAGACTTTCAACTTGGAATCATAGAATCAGGCAGCACGGGAGGAGGCCACTCGCCCCATCGCGCCTGTGCCGGCCCTTTTGGAAGAGCATGTCCAATCAGTCCCACTCCCCATGATCTGCAAATTTATCCCTTTCAGCAATATATCCAACTCCCCAGTTCTCCATGTGCAGTCTGACCAGAACTCCCTATCTCTGTAACCTCCTCCAGCCCTACAACCCCCCGAGATCTCTGCGCTCCTCCAATTCTGGCCCCTTGCGCATCCCCCGATTTCCATCGCTCCACCATTGGCGGCCGTGCCTTCTGTTACCTGGGCCCTAAGCTCTGGAATTCCCTCCCTAAACCTCTCCGCCTCTCTCTCCTCCTTTAAGACCCTCCTTAAAACCGACCTCTTTGACCAAGCTTTTGCTCAACTGGCCAAATATCTCGGTCTCAACTTTTTGCCCTATTTACGCTCCGTGACGTGTCTTGAGAGGTTGTAAAGACGCGAGATAAATGCAAGTTGATGTTAAACTGATGCATCTGAATTCCTGTCTTTCCCTCCTCCAGATGCAGACTCCGGTCCCGTGTGATTTCCTGAGGGATGAACCAGGTTTTCCAGAGCATCGGGTGTTTTGGTGACTCAGGCTCCTGCTCCCCCTGGTGGTCACTTTGACTGAGGCTCCTGCTCCCCCTGGTGGTGACTCTGACTGAGGCTCCTGCTCCCCCTGGTGGTGACTCTGACTGAGACATTCATATAATTTGCATATACTCTTTTCTTATATTTAGTGGTTGTCCCTCTGTTTATGGCAAGCTGTAACATAGTGTGCCGCCAAGGTTACACAATTTCTCTCTTCCCCTAATAGGTATGGGAGTTTTTGGATGTCAGTCAAATTTCTGAATTCCGGGCCTATTTTTGTGAATTTTGGGTAGAAATTCTCCCTTATGCCCTGATATTTTCTACAAGCTGTGAGGAAGTGCATCTCTGTCTCCACCACTCACTGACTGCAGTGAGAGCATATCCTGTCCTCTCTTGGTAGCCGGGCCTGCCTGTGTCTACCTTTTTCAATCGCCAGGCTATGTTCACTAAGTCTGTACATTGTCAAGGTTTTTCTCAGTTTCCTATCCTTTACCATGGTCAGGTAATCAGCCATGTTGTATTGTCTGTTTAGGGCCAAGTAGCAATTGAGTTTGTTTTGAGACTCCTGCTCCTCCTGGTGGTCACTCTGACTGAGGCTCCTGCTCCCCCTGGTGGTCACTCTGACTGAGGCTCCTGCTCCCCCTGGTGGTCATTCTGACTGAGGCTCCTGCTCCCCCTGCTGGTCACTCTGACTGAGGCTCCAGCTCCCCCTGGTGGCGTCCTGGTGACTGAGGGACCTTCATCCCGGGGCTGACACTGACTGATGATCCTGCCCCTCCCGTCCCCCCCAGTGTTGACCCTGACTGACAACTGCGGGGAAGTTTCTCTCTGTATACCGGTATCTCTCGAGCGGGATGTGACTGCGAGGGGACAATCGCTTTCTCTGCCACTTGCTGTGGATTTCAGGCGACACCTTTCACGAGTGGGCGAAAGAAAGACATTCAGAATGCAACCTTGGCGATCGGGGCCATAAACGTTTGCTTCCAGTGTAGTGATGCGGCTTTAATCTGTTCAAGCTAATGCCTCTTGTGGTTTATTGTCTATTAATCTGCTGTGACCCCATCTGTTTTAACCCAAGATCAACTCTCCCTTTTTTATTTAATAAAAACATTGCTTTGTATTATTCAAGCGTGCTTCATGACTTCAGGATGTCCCAAAGCACTTGACAGCCAATGATACAGAGAGAGAGAGAGAGAGACGGATACAGAAAGAGAGAGAGACAGATACAGAAAGAGAGAGAGACACAGAAACAGAAAGAGAGAGAGAGAGACAGATACAGAAAGAGACAGACACAGATACAGAAAGAGAGAGAGACGGATACAGAAAGAGACAGACACAGATACAGAAAGAGAGAGAGACACAGATACAGAAAGAGAGAGAGAGACAGATACAGAAAGAGAGAGAGACACAGATACAGAAAGAGAGAGAGAGACAGATACAGAAAGAGAGAGAGACACAGATACAGAAAGAGAGAGACAAAGATGCAGAAAGAGAGAGAGAGGCAGATACAGGAAGAGAGAGAGAGAGGCAGATACAGAAAGTGAGAGAGAGGCAGATACAGAAAGCGAGAGAGAGGCAGATACAGAAAGCGAGAGAGAGGCAGATACAGAAAGCGAGAGAGAGGCAGACACAGGAAGAGAGAGAGGAGCAGATACAGGAAGCGAGAGAGAGAGGCAGATACAGAAAGTGAGAGAGAGGCAGATACAGAAAGCGAGAGAGAGGCAGATACAGAAAGCGAGAGAGAGGCAGATACAGAAAACGAGAGAGAGGCAGATACAGAAAGCGAGAGAGAGGCAGATACAGAAAGCGAGAGAGGAGCAGATACAGGAAGCGAGAGAGAGGCAGATACAGAAAGTGAGAGAGGCAGATACAGAAAGAGAGAGACAGATACAGAGAGAGGCATATAGAAAAAGAGACAGAGATACAGCAAGAGACACACAGATACAGAAAGAGAGAGAGACAGATACAGAAAGAGAGAGACATAGATACAGAAAGAGAGAGAGACACAGATACAGCAAGAGAGAGAGACAGATACAGAAAGAGAGAGAGACACAGATACAGAAAGAGAGAGAGACAGATACAGAAAGAGAGAGACACAGATACAGAAAGAGAGAGAGACACAGATACAGAAAGAGAGAGAGACACAGATACAGAAAGAGAGAGAGACAGATACAGAAAGAGAGAGAGACACAGATACAGAAAGAGAGAGAGACAGATACAGAAAGAGAGAGAGAGACAGATACAGAGAGAGAGAGACACACAGATACAGAAAGAGAGAGAGACACAGATACAGAAAGAGAGAGAGACACAGATACAGAAAGGGAGAGACACAGATACAGAAAGAGAGAGAGACAGATACAGAAAGAGAGAGAGACACAGATACAGAAAGAGAGAGAGGCACAGATACAGAAAGAGAGAGAGAGACAGATACAGAAAGAGAGAGAGACACAGATACAGAAAGAGAGAGAGACAGATACAGAAAGAGAGAGAGAGACAGATACAGAAAGAGAGAGAGACACAGATACAGAAAGCGAGAGAGACACAGATACAGAAAGAGAGAGACAGATACAGAAAGAGAGAGAGACACAGATACAGAAAGAGAGAGAGACAGATACAGAAAGGGAGAGACACAGATACAGAAAGAGAGAGACACAGATACAGAAAGAGAGAGACACTGATACAGAAAGAGAGAGACACTGATATTTTGACATTTGATTTTTCGGAAGAATAGAAGGGAAAAGGAGGTGGGGTAGCTCTGTTTATAAAGGATGAGATCAGTGCAATAGTGAGAAATGATATTGGCTCAGAAGAGCAAGATTTAGAATCAGTTTGGGTGGAGATAAGAAATAATAAGGGAAAGAAGTCACTGGTGGGCGTAGTCTATAGGCTCCCTAACAGTAGCTATACTGTTGGACAGAGTTTAAATCAAGAAGAGACTTGTACGAAAGGCACAGCAATAATCATGGGCGATTTTTATCTTCATATTGATTGGACAAATCAAGTTGGCCAAGGTAGCCTGAAGGAAGAGTTCATAGAGTGTATCCGGGATAGTTTCCTAGAACAATACATTGTGGAACCAACCAGTGACAGGCTGTGTTAGATCTGGTACTGTGTAATGAGACAGGATTAATAAATGATCTCATAGTAAAGGATCCTCTAGGGAAGAGCGATCATAGCATGGTTGAATTTTAAATTCAATTGGAGGGTGAGAAATAAAAACAGAAAATGCTGGAAACACTCAGCAGGTCAGGCAGCATCTGTGGAGAGAGAAACAGAGTCAATGTTTCAGGTCTGTGACCCTTCGTCAGAACTGGAAAAAGCTGAAGCTGGAACAGGTTTTTAAGCAAGTGTAGGGGCCGGGAAAGGGGGGAGGGGAGGAAAGAACAAAAGGGAAAGTCTGTGATAGGGTGGAAGTCAGGAGAGATTAAGAGACACAAGGGATGGTGGTAATG
Organism: Somniosus microcephalus; assembly: GCF_052327205.1. Taxonomy (NCBI): domain Eukaryota; kingdom Metazoa; phylum Chordata; class Chondrichthyes; order Squaliformes; family Somniosidae; genus Somniosus; species Somniosus microcephalus. Next base: position 209,202,835 of record NC_140998.1, on the reverse strand, counting down.
GGACAAGTTAAGAAACAAATGATGAGTCTAGAAGTGTAAATGGCACTGGCTGAATGATTGACAGCTGCCATGTGAGAGAGAGAGGAAAAATTGAAAAGGATAGGGGCCGAGGTTATAGTCTGAAATTGTTGAACTCGATGTTGAGTCCGGAAGGCTGTAAAGTGCCGAATGGAAAGATGAGGTGCTGTTCCTCGAGCTTACGTTGAGCTTCATTGGAACAGTGTAAGAGGCTGAAGACAGAGAGATCAGAGTGGGAGTGGAGCAGAGAACTAAAGTGACAAGCGACCGGAAATTCTGACCGGGCTAGACAGACTGGATGCAGGGAGGATGTTTCCCCTGGCTGGGGGGGTCTAGAACGAGGGGTCACAGTCTCAGGATACGGGATAGGACATTTAGGGCTGAGATGAGGAAAAATGTCTTCACTCAGAGGGTGGTGAACCTGTGGAATTCTCTACCACAGAAGGCTGTGGAGGCCAAGTCACTGAATATATTTAAGAAGGAGATAGATAGATTTCTAGACACAAAAGGCATCAAGGGGTATGGGGAGAGAGCGGGAATATGGTATTGAGATAGAGGATCAGCCATGATCTCATTGAATGGCGGAGCAGGCTCGAAGGGCCGAATGGCCGACTCCTGCTCCTATTTTTCTATGTTTCTAGTTGCCCTTGAGAAGATGCCGCCTTCTTGAACCGCTGCAGTCCCTGTGTGGTGAAGGAGTTGCACAAGTCCCCAAATGTTGGTGAGAAGGCTGGTGTGCCATTTTTAAAAATTTGTTTATGGGATGTGGGCGTTGCTGGCAAGGCCAGCATTTATTGCCCATTCCTAGTTGCCCTTGAGAAGGTGGTGGTGAGCCGCCTTCTTGAACCGCTGCAGTCCGTGTGGTGAAGGTACTCCCACAGTGCTGTTAGGGAGGGAGTTCCAGGATTTTGACCCAGCGACGATGAAGGATCGGACGATATATTTCCAAGTCAGGATGGTGTGTGACTTGGGGGGGAACTTGGAGGCGGTGGTGTTCCCATGCACCTGCTGCCCTTGTCCTTCTAGGTGGAAGAGGTCGCGGGTTTGGGAGGTGCTGCCGAAGAAGCCTTGGCGAGTTGCTGCAGTGCATCTTGTAGATGGTACACACTGCAGCCACGGTGCGCCGGTGGTGGAGGGAGTGAATGTTTAAGGTGGTGGATGGGGTGCCAATCAAGCGGGCTGCTTTGTCCTGGATGGTGTCGAGCTTCTTGAGTGTTGTTGGAGCTGCACTCATCCAGGCAAGTGGAGAGTATTCCAGCACACTCCTGACTTGTGCCTTGTAGGTGGTGGAAAGGCTTTGGGGAGTCAGGAGGTGAGACACTTGCTGCAGAATACCCAGCCTCTGGCCTGCTCTTGTTGCCACAGTATTTACGTGGCTGGTCCAGTTAAGTTTCTGGTCAATGGTGACCCCCCAGGATGTTGATGGTGGGGGATTCGGCGATGGTAATGCCGTTGTATGTCAAGGGGCGGTGGTTAGACTCTTGCTTGTTGGAGATAGTCATTGCCTGGCACTTGTATGGCACGAATGTTACCTGCCACTTATCGGCCCAAGCCTGAACGTCGTCCAGGTCTTGTTGCATACGGGCATGGACTGCTTCATTATCTGCAGAGTTGTGAATGGCACTGAACACTGTGCAGTCATCAGCGAACATCCCCATTTCTGACCTTATGTTGGAGGGAAGGTCATTGATGAAGCAGCTGAAGATGGTTGGGTCTAGGATACTGCCCTGAGGAACTCCTGCAGCGATGTCCTGGGGCTGTGATGATTGACCTTCAAACACCACAACCATCTCCCTTTGTGCTAGGTATGACTCCAGCCAGTGCAGCGTTTTCCTGAATCCCATTGACTTCAGTTTTACTAGGGCTCCTTGATGCCAGACTCGGACAAATGCTGCCTTGATGTCAAGGGCAGTCACTCTCACCTCACCTCTGGAATTCAGCTCCTTTGTCCATGTTTGGACTGAGGCTGTAATGAGGTCAGGAGCAGAGTGCTCTTGGCGGAACCCAAACTGGGCATCAGTGAGCAGGTTATTGGTTAGTAAGTGCCGCTTGATAGCACTGTCGATGACACCTTCCATCACTTTGCTGATGATTGAGAGTAGACTGATGGGGCGGTAATTGGCCGGATTGGATTTGTCCTGCTTTTTGTGGACAGGACATACCTGAGCAGTTTCCCACATTGTCGGGTAGATGCCAGTGTTGTAGCTGTACTGGAACAGCTTGACTAGAGGCGCGGCTAGTTCTGGAGCACAAGTCTTCAGCACGATGTTGTCAGGGCCCACAGACTTTGCTGTACCCAGTGCACTCAGCCGTTTCTTGATATCACGTGGAGTGAATCGAATTGGCTGAAGACTGGCTTCTGTTATGGTGGGGTCCTCAGGAATAGGCCGATATGGATCATCCACTCGGCACTTCTGGCTGAAGATGGATTGCAAACACTTCAGCCTTGTCTTTTACACTCACGTGCTGGGCTCCACCATCATTAAGGAGACCATTGTCTGGTCTGTAGCTGGTGCCGAAGTCGATGCCGGGTGATCCGTCCGGTTTTATTCTTATTGTTTTCCGTAGTGGTTTTTTTTACAACTGAATGCCTCGCTGGGCCATTTCAGAGGAGCAGTTAAGAGTCGACCACATTGCTGTGGGTCTGGAGTCACATATAGGCCAGACCGGGTAAGGACGGCAGATTTCCTTCCCGAAAGGATATTAGTGAACCAGATGGGATTTTTACGAGAATCTGATAGTTTCATGGTCATCATTACTAGCTTTTTAAAATTCCACATTTATTTAATTAACTGAATTTAAATTCCACAGCTGCCGTGGTGGGATTTGAACTAATGTCTCTGCGTTATTAGTCCAGTAATTTTACCACCATGATATCATTCCCTTAACTGTCGGAGGGGCGGTACTGAGGGAGCGCCGCACTGTCGGAGGGGCAGTACTGAGGGAGTGCCTCACTGTCAGAGGCTCAGTACTGAGGGAGCGCCGCACTGTCGGAGGCTCAGTACTGAGGGAGCGCCGCACTGTTGGAGGCTCAGTACTGAGGGAGTGCCGCACTGTCGGAGGCTCAGTACTGAGGGAGCGCCGCACTGTCGGAGGGGCAGTACTGCAGGAGAGCCACACTGTGGGAGGGGCAGTACTGAGGGAGCGCCACAATGTTGGAGGGACAGTACTGAGGGAGCGCCGCACTGTCGGAGGGGCAGTACTGAGGGAGCGCCGCACTGTCGGAGGGGCAGTACTGAGGGAGCGCCGCACTGTCGGAGGGGCAGTACTGAGGGAGCGCTGCACTGTCGGAGGGGCAGTACTGAGGGAGCGCCGCACTGTCGGAGGGGCAGTACTGAGGGAGCGCCGCACTGTCGGAGGGGCAGTACTGAGGGAGCGCTGCACTGTCGGAGGGGCAGTACTGAGGGAGCGCCGCACTGTCGGAGGCTCAGTACTGAGGGAGCGCCGCACTGCCGGAGGGGCAGTACTGAGGGAACGCCGCACTGTCGGAGGGGCAGTAGAGGGAGCGCCGCACTGTGGGAGGGGCAGTACTGCGGGAGCACCGCACTGTCGGAGGGTCAGTACTGAGGGAGCGCCGCATTGTCGGAGGGGCAGTACTGAGTGATCGCTGCACTGTCGATGGGGCAGTACTGAGGGAGCGCCGCACTGTCGGAGAGGCAGTACTGAGGGAGCGCCGCACTGTTGGAGGGGCAGTCCTGAGGGAGCGCCGCACTGTCGGAGGGGCAGTACCGAGGGAGCGTCGCACTGTCGGAGGGGCAGTACCGAGGGAGCGCCGCACTGTCGGAGGGGCAGTACTGAAGGAGCGCCGCACTGTCGGAGGTGTAGTACTGAAGGAGCGCCGCACTGTCGGAGGGGTAGTACTGAGGGAGCGCCGCACTGTCGGAGGGGCAGTACTGAGGGAGCGCTGCCCTGTTGGAGGGGCAGTACTGAGTGAGCGCCGCACTGTCAGAGGGGCAGTACTGAGGGAGCGCCGCACTGTCGGGCTGAGGAGCCACTCGGTGTCTTTCTTATAATGACCTGGTGTGGTTCAGTGTTGCCTCGCTGCCGTTCCTTCCAGAGGGATCTGGAGTGGTTCTGGACTGCGGCCGTGATTGCATTATATAGGAGGTAAGGGGGTTAACAGTTAACATGCGCAGGGCCCCGATCGCCTGGGCTGGTTTCGATCGCCTGAGGGTGTCGGAGAGGGATTTCCAGACTTTGGTTTTCTCCCTAATTGGCCCTGGGGTTTGTTTCCCCTCTCCCGGGAGATTCCATGTCTTGGGCGGAGGGGAGATTCGGAAGTGCCGAGTCTTGAAGCTCCAGCCATTGTCAGACTGGGGCAGGCTTGATGGAGCCGCTGATCTTTTCCTACCCGTCGTAACCCTGTGTTGGAAGGACCTGAACCCACTGACACCAGGTCCCGGAGTGAAGTGTGGGACCATTGCTTGTCGTCCCTCCACCACTTGTTGAAACCCAGTTTCAGCAGTGAATGGGATTAATCCTGACATTTTAATTCTTCAGACTGTCTAACAGCCCCACTTGTTCCCTGAACGCTTAAGAACGTCCGTTTAAATTATTTTCTCCAGTGTTAGTCACGACATGGATTACACCAAATGTCCAACACTGAAACAGGCCATTTGGCCCATCTAGTCCGTGCCGGGATTTATGCTCCACACCAGCATCCTCCCACACCTCTTCATCTCACCCCGTCAACACCAGCCTCCTCCCACCTCTCTTCATCTCACCCCGTCAACACCAGCCTCCTCCCACCCCTCTTCATCTCACCCCATCAACACCAGCCTCCTCCCACCCCTCTTCATCTCACCCCGTCAACACCAGCCTCCTCCCACCCCTCTTCATCTCACCCCTTCAACACCAGCCTCCTCCCACCCCTCTTCATCTCACCCCTTCAACACCAGCCTCCTCCCACCCCTCTTCATCTCACCCCATCAACATCAGCCTCCTCCCACCCCTCTTCATCTCACCCCATCAACACCAGCCTCCTCCCACCCCTCTTCATCTCACCCCATCAACACCAGCCTCCTCCCACCCCTCTTCATCTCACCCCATCAACACCAGCCTCCTCCCACCCCTCTTCATCTCACCCCATCAACACCAGCCTCCTCCCACCCCTCTTCATCTCACCCCATCAACACCAGCCTCCTCCCACCCCTCTTCATCTCACCTCATCAACACCAGCCTCCTCCCACCCCTCTTCATCTCACCCCATCAACACCAGCCTCCTCCCACCCCTCTTCATCTCACCCCATCAACACCAACCTCCTCCCACCCCTCTTCATCTCACCCCATCAACACCAGCCTCCTCCCACCCCTCTTCATCTCAGCCAGTCAACACCAGCCTCCTCCCACCCCTCTTCATCTCACCCATCAACACCAGCCCCCTCCCACCCCTCTTCATCTCACCTCATCAACACCAGCCTCCTCCCACCCCTCTTCATCTCACCCCATCAACACCAGCCTCCTCCCACCGCTCTTCATCTCACCCCATCAACACCAGCCTCCTCCCACCCCTGTTCATCTCACCCCATCAACACCAGCCTCCTCCCACCCCTCTTCATCTCACCCCATCACCATATCCTTCTATTCCTTTCTCCCTCATGTGTCGATCTAGCTTCCCCTTAAATACTATTTGCTTCAACCACTCCCTGTTGGAGCGAGTTCCACATTCTCAACACTCTCTGGGTAAAGATATTTCTCCTGAATTTCCTATTGGATTTATTAGTGCCTAGTTTATATTTGATTTGCACCCCATCCACCACCTTAAACATTCACTCCCTCCACCACCGGCGCACCGTGGCTGCAGTGTGTACCATCTACAAGATGCACTGCAGCAACTCGCCAAGGCTTCTTCGGCAGCACCTCCCAAACCCGCGACCTCTTCCACCTAGAAGGACAAGGGCAGCAGGCACATGGGAACGCCACCACCTCCAAGTTCCACCTCCAAGTCACACACACCATCCTGACTTGGAGATATATCGGCTGTTCCTTCATCGTCGCTGGGTCAAAATCCTGGAACTCCCTCCCTAACAGCACTGTGGGAGCACCTTCACCACACGGACTGCAGCGGTTCAAGAAGGCGGCTCACCACCACCTTCTCAAGGGGCAATTAGGGATGGGCAATAAATGCTGGCTTTGCCAGCGACGCCCACATCCCGTGAATGAATTAAAAAGAAAAATTGATTGTTCCTAATTCTTGTCTCGACCGCAGGTGCGAACATTAACTCGTGTATTTTAATCGGGTTAACGGCAGTAATCTAACTCCCGAGATACGCCAAAGAAAGTCTCCGGTTTTTAAGTTCTTTTCAATTTATTATGGTCTAGAAATTATTAGCATGTGAAAACGAGTGCATGTCCATCACCGAGGCCCGTGGTCTGTTAACTGTGAGCGCGAGTCTTTATAAAGCAGTGGTCAGTAAGACCCGACGGCAGCTGTCTGTCTGTGGTCTGGACCCATCGCAGGTACGGAGGTGAGACGTTAGTGTGAGTGAGGGTGTTCGGGGAGGTTAATTAAAAGAAACAAGATTCCAAGAACAGGACAGAATCGGGGCGGAAATTCAACCGGGGAGGCATTGCAAAGCCACCCGTTATAGCCCCGCCTGTTATAGCCCCCGCCCGTTATACACCCCGCCCGTTATACCCCCCACCCCTTGTATCCCACGCCCTTGATACCCACCGCCCCTTGTACCCCCTGCCCGTTATACCCACTGCCCGTTACACCTCCACCCGTTATATACCCCTGCCCGTGATATACTCTACCCGTATAACCCCCGCCTGTTATATACCCCGCCCATTCTATACTGCGCCCATTTTATACGCCCGACCATTATACGCCCCAGTCGATATTCGATTCCACAATGGGGCGTACCGCGGATGGCCATTACGAGAGCGCCAGTTTCGCGCTGCCTCCCCAAGTCCAATATCTGCCCCGTTATCTCCACTCGAACCTACCTATATATTAAGAAACCCTATATTAAGATTCCCATAATCCCATGAAGGCATCCGAGGCGAAAGATAAAATGGCAGCATCACAGAATGGTTACAACACAGAGGGAGAGTGTTCGGCCCGTCGAGCCCGTGCCGGCTCTCTGCGAGAGCACTTCAGCCCGGCCCACTCCCCCCACAGCTGCCCTTTGCAACGTGACGACTTTAATGTGACTGGCGTGGATGGGGCAGAAAGGCTTAACACACCCGTGCCCAGTGATACAGAGACACACCAGCAGAGGGCAATAGAGAGCGGAGTGACTGAGCACATTCAACCCCACAGAACTCGGATTGTAATTCAGCAAATATTCTGCTGAAAGAGTTAAGATGACTATCAGACACCAGCAGCAGCTCTGAATTTACAAGCAGAGATATCTCAGCAATGAATTATTAAACAATATCGTCCTACAGCCTTGCATTGAGGTTTTAATATATTTCGCCAGCAAAGAGACAGCGGGGCATTGGGGTTAGTTTGGGATTGATACAGGGCAATGGGGAGAGAGCGGGGCAGTGTGATTAGTTTGGCGATTGATACAGGACGATGGGGAGAGAGCGGGGCAGTGGGATTAGTTTGGGATTGATACAGGGCTGTGGGGAGAGAATGGGGCAGTGGGGTTAGTTTGGGGATTGATACAGGGCTGTGGGGAGAGAGCGGGGCAGTGGAATTAGTTTGGGGATTGATACAGGGCTATGGGGAGAGAGCGGAGCAGTGGGATTAGTTTGGGATTGATACAGGGCTATGGGGAGAGAGCGGGGCAGTGGGATTAGTTTGGGATTGATACAGGGCTGTGGGGAGAGAGCGGGGCAGTGGAATTAGTTTGGGATTGATACAGGGCTATGGGGAGAGAGCGGAGCAGTGGGATTAGTTTGGGATTGATACAGGGCTATGGGGAGAGAGCGGGGCAGTGGGATTAGTTTGGGGATTGATACAGGGCTATGGGGAGAGAGCGGGGCACTGGAATTAGTTTGGGATTGATACAGGGCTATGGGGAGAGAGCTGAGCAGTGGGATTAGTTTGGGGATTGATACAGGGCTATGGGGAGAGAGCTGGGCAGTGGGATTAGTTTGGGATTGATACAGGGCTGTGGGGAGAGAATGGGGCAGTGGGGTTAGTTTGGGGATTGATACAGGGCTGTGGGGAGAGAACGGGGCAGTGGGGTTAGTTTGGGATTGATACAGGACTATGGGGAGAGAGTGGGGCAGTGTGATTAGTTTGACGATTGATACAGGGCAATGGGGAGAGAGCGGGGCAGTGGAATTAGTTTGGGATTGATACAGGGGTATGGGGAGTGAGCGGGGCAGTGGGATTAGTTTGGGATTGATACAGGGCTGTGGGGAGAGAGCGGGGCAGTGGAATTAGTTTGGGATTGATACAGGGCTATGGGGAGAGAGCGGAGCAGTGGGATTAGTTTGGGATTGATACAGGGCTATGGGGAGAGAGCGGGGCAGTGGGATTAGTTTGGGATTGATACAGGGCTGTGGGGAAAGAGCGGGGCAGTGGGATTAGTTTGGGGATTAATACAGGGCTGTGGGGAGAGAGCGGGGCAGTGGGGTTAGTTTGGGATTGATACAGGGCTATGGGGAGAGAGCGGGGCAGTGGAATTAGTTTGGGGATTGATACTGGGCTATGGGGAGAGTGCAGGGCAGTGGGATTAGTTTGGGATTGATACAGGGCTGTGGGGAGAGAGCGGGGCACTGAAATTAGTTTGGGATTGATACAGGGCTATGGGGAGTGAGCAGGGCAGTGGGATTAGTTTGGAATTGATACAGGGCTGTGGGGAGAGAGCGGGGCAGTGGAATTAGTTTGTGATTGATACAGGGCTATGGAGAGAGAGTGGAGCAGTGGGATTAGTTTGGGGATTGATACAGGGCTATGGGGAGAGGGCGGGGCAGTGGGATTAGTTTGCGATTGATACAGGGCTGTGGGGAGAGAGCGGGGCAGTGGAATTAGTTTGGGATTGATACAGGGCTATGGGGAGAGAGCTGGGCAGTGGGATTAGTTTGGGGATTGATAGAGGGCTATGGGGAGAGAGCTGGGCAGTGGGATTAGTTTGGGCATTGATACAGGGCTGTGGGGACAGAGCGGGGCAGTGGGATTAGTTTGGGATTGATACAGGGCTGGGGGGAAAGAGCGGGGCAGTGGGATTAGTTTGGGATTGATACAGGGCTGTGGGGAGAGAATGGGGCAGTGGGGTTAGTTTGGGGATTGATACAGGGCTGTGGGGAGAGAGCTGAGCAGTGGGATTAGTTTGGGGATTGATACAGGGCTATGGGGAGAGAGCTGGGCAGTGGGATTAGTTTGGGGATTGATACAGGGCTATGGGGAGAGAGCTGCGCAGTGGGATTAGTTTGGGGATTGATACAGGGCTATGGGGAGAGAGCTGGGCAGTGGGATTAGTTTGGGATTGATACAGGGCTGTGGGGAGAGAATGGGGCAGTGGGGTTAGTTTGGGGATTGATACAGGGCTGTGGGGAGAGAATGGGGCAGTGTGATTAGTTTGACGATTGATACAGGGCAATGGGGAGAGAGCGGGGCAGTGGAATTAGTTTGGGATTGATACAGGGCTATGGGGAGTGAGCGGGGCAGTGGGATTAGTTTGGGATTGATACAGGGCTGTGGGGAGAGAGCGGGGCAGTGGAATTAGTTTGGGATTGATACACGGCTATGGGGAGAGAGCGGAGCAGTGGGATTAGTTTGGGATTGATACAGGGCTATGGTGAGAGAGCGGGGCAGTGGGATTAGTTTGGGATTGATACAGGGCTGTGGGGAAAGAGCGGGGCAGTGGGATTGTTTGGGGATTAATACAGGGCTGTGGGGAGAGAGCGGGGCAGTGGGGTTAGTTTGGGATTGATACAGGGCTATGGGGAGAGAGCGGGGCAGTGGAATTAGTTTGGGGATTGATACTGGGCTATGGGGAGAGTGCGGGGCAGTGGGATTAGTTTGGGATTGATACAGGGCTGTGGGGAGAGAGCGGGGCACTGAAATTAGTTTGGGATTGATACAGGGCTATGGGGAGTGAGCGGGGCAGTGGGATTAGTTTGGAATTGATACAGGGCTGTGGGGAGAGAGCGGGGCAGTGGAATTAGTTTGGGATTGATACAGGGCTATGGAGAGAGAGCGGAGCAGTGGGATTAGTTTGGGGATTAATACAGGGCTCTGGGGAGAGAGCAGGGCAGTGGGATTAGTTTGGGGATTGATACAGGGCTGTGGGGAGAGAGCAGGGCAGTGGGATTAGTTTGGTGATTGATGCAGGGCTATGGGGAGAGAGCAGGGCAGTGGGATTAGTTTGAGGATTGATACAGGGCTATGGGGAGAGAGCGGGGCAGTGGGGTTAGTTTGGGGATTGATACAGGGCTGTGGGGAGAGAGCAGGGCAGTGGGATTAGTTTGGGATTGAGACAGGGCTATGGGGAGAGAGCGGGGCAGTGGGGTTAGTTTGGGATTGATACAGGGCTATGGGGAGAGAGCTGGGCAGTGGGATTAGTTTGGGGATTGATACAGGGCTATGGGGAGAGAGCGGGGCAGTGGGATTAGTTTGGGATTGATACAGGGCTATGGGGAGAGAGCGGGGCATCGGGATTAGTTTGGGATTGATACAGGGCTATGGGGAGAGAGCTGAGCAGTGGGATTAGTTTGGGGATTGATACAGGGCTATGGGGAGAGAGCTGGGCAGTGGGATTAGTTTGGGATTGATACAGGGCTGTGGGGAGAGAATGGGGCAGTGGGGTTAGTTTGGGGATTGATACAGGGCTGTGGGGAGAGAACGGGGCAGTGGGGTTAGTTTGGGATTGATACAGGACTATGGGGAGAGAGTGGGGCAGTGTGATTAGTTTGACGATTGATACAGGGCAATGGGGAGAGAGCGGGGCAGTGGAATTAGTTTGGGATTGATACAGGGGTATGGGGAGTGAGCGGGGCAGTGGGATTAGTTTGGGATTGATACAGGGCTGTGGGGAGAGAGCGGGGCAGTGGAATTAGTTTGGGATTGATACAGGGCTATGGGGAGAGAGCGGAGCAGTGGGATTAGTTTGGGATTGATACAGGGCTATGGGGAGAGAGCGGGGCAGTGGGATTAGTTTGGGATTGATACAGGGCTGTGGGGAAAGAGCGGGGCAGTGGGATTAGTTTGGGGATTAATACAGGGCTGTGGGGAGAGAGCGGGGCAGTGGGGTTAGTTTGGGATTGATACAGGGCTATGGGGAGAGAGCGGGGCAGTGGAATTAGTTTGGGGATTGATACTGGGCTATGGGGAGAGTGCAGGGCAGTGGGATTAGTTTGGGATTGATACAGGGCTGTGGGGAGAGAGCGGGGCACTGAAATTAGTTTGGGATTGATACAGGGCTATGGGGAGTGAGCAGGGCAGTGGGATTAGTTTGGAATTGATACAGGGCTGTGGGGAGAGAGCGGGGCAGTGGAATTAGTTTGTGATTGATACAGGGCTATGGAGAGAGAGTGGAGCAGTGGGATTAGTTTGGGGATTGATACAGGGCTATGGGGAGAGGGCGGGGCAGTGGGATTAGTTTGCGATTGATACAGGGCTGTGGGGAGAGAGCGGGGCAGTGGAATTAGTTTGGGATTGATACAGGGCTATGGGGAGAGAGCTGGGCAGTGGGATTAGTTTGGGGATTGATAGAGGGCTATGGGGAGAGAGCTGGGCAGTGGGATTAGTTTGGGGATTGATACAGGGCTGTGGGGACAGAGCGGGGCAGTGGGATTAGTTTGGGATTGATACAGGGCTGGGGGGAAAGAGCGGGGCAGTGGGATTAGTTTGGGATTGATACAGGGCTGTGGGGAGAGAATGGGGCAGTGGGGTTAGTTTGGGGATTGATACAGGGCTGTGGGGAGAGAGCTGAGCAGTGGGATTAGTTTGGGGATTGATACAGGGCTATGGGGAGAGAGCTGGGCAGTGGGATTAGTTTGGGGATTGATACAGGGCTATGGGGAGAGAGCTGAGCAGTGGGATTAGTTTGGGGATTGATACAGGGCTATGGGGAGAGAGCTGGGCAGTGGGATTAGTTTGGGATTGATACAGGGCTGTGGGGAGAGAATGGGGCAGTGGGGTTAGTTTGGGGATTGATACAGGGCTGTGGGGAGAGAACGGGGCAGTGGGGTTAGTTTGGGATTGATACAGGACTATGGGGAGAGAGTGGGGCAGTGTGATTAGTTTGACGATTGATACAGGGCAATGGGGAGAGAGCGGGGCAGTGGAATTAGTTTGGGATTGATACAGGGCTATGGGGAGTGAGCGGGGCAGTGGGATTAGTTTGGGATTGATACAGGGCTGTGGGGAGAGAGCGGGGCAGTGGAATTAGTTTGGGATTGATACAGGGCTATGGGGAGAGAGCGGAGCAGTGGGATTAGTTTGGGATTGATACAGGGCTATGGTGAGAGAGCGGGGCAGTGGGATTAGTTTGGGATTGATACAGGGCTGTGGGGAAAGAGCGGGGCAGTGGGATTGTTTGGGGATTAATACAGGGCTGTGGGGAGAGAGCGGGGCAGTGGGGTTAGTTTGGGATTGATACAGGGCTATGGGGATAGAGCGGGGCAGTGGAATTAGTTTGGGGATTGATACTGGGCTATGGGGAGAGTGCGGGGCAGTGGGATTAGTTTGGGATTGATACAGGGCTGTGGGGAGAGAGCGGGGCACTGAAATTAGTTTGGGATTGATACAGGGCTATGGGGAGTGAGCGGGGCAGTGGGATTAGTTTGGAATTGATACAGGGCTGTGGGGAGAGAGCGGGGCAGTGGAATTAGTTTGGGATTGATACAGGGCTATGGAGAGAGAGCGGAGCAGTGGGATTAGTTTGGGGATTAATACAGGGCTCTGGGGAGAGAGCAGGGCAGTGGGATTAGTTTGGGGATTGATACAGGGCTGTGGGGAGAGAGCAGGGCAGTGGGATTAGTTTGGTGATTGATGCAGGGCTATGGGGAGAGAGCAGGGCAGTGGGATTAGTTTGAGGATTGATACAGGGCTATGGGGAGAGAGCGGGGCAGTGGGGTTAGTTTGGGGATTGATACAGGGCTGTGGGGAGAGAGCAGGGCAGTGGGATTAGTTTGGGATTGAGACAGGGCTATGGGGAGAGAGCGGGGCAGTGGGGTTAGTTTGGGATTGATACAGGGCTATGGGGAGAGATGGGCAGTGGGATTAGTTTGGGGATTGATACAGGGCTATGGGGAGAGAGCGGGGCAGTGGGATTAGTTTGGGATTGATACAGGGCTATGGGGAGAGAGCGGGGCATCGGGATTAGTTTGGGGATTGATACAAGGCTATGGGGAGAGAGCGCGGCAGTGGGATCAGTTTGGGATTGATACTGGGCTATGGGGAGAGCACGGGGCAGTGGGATTAGTTTGCAATTGATACAGGGCTATGGGGAGAGAGCGGGGCAGTGGGATTAGTTTGGGATTGATACAGGGCTATGGGGAGAGAGCAGGGCAGTGGGATTAGTTTGGGATTGATACAGGACTATGGGGAGAGAGCGGGGCAGTGGGTTTAGTTTGGGGATTAATACAGGGCTGTGGGGAGAGAGCAGGGAAGTGGGATTAGTTTGGGGATTGATACAGGGCTGTGGGGATTGAGCGGGGCAGTGGGATTAGTTTGGGGATTGATACAGGGCTATGGAGAGAGAGCGGGGCAGTGGGATTAGTTTGGGGATTGATACAGGGCTATGGGGAGAGAGCGGGGCAGTGGGGTTAGTTTGGGGATTGATACAGGGCTGTGGGGAGAGAGTGGGGCAGAGGGATTAGTTTGGGATTGATACAGGGCTATGGGGAGAGAGCGGGGCAGTGGGGTTAGTTTGGGATTGATACAGGGCTATGGGGAGGAGCTGGGCAGTGGGATTAGTTTGGGGATTGATACAGGGCTATGGGGAGAGAGCAGGGCAGTGGGATTAGTTTGGGATTGATACAGGGCTATGGGGAGAGAGCGGGGCAATGGGATTAGTTTGGGGATTGATACAGGGCTATGGGGAGAGAGCGGGGCAGTGAGATCAGTTTGGGATTGAAACTGGGCTATGGGGAGAGCGCGGGGCAGTGGAATTAGTTTGCGATTGATACAGGGCTATGGGGAGAGAGCGGGGCAGTGGGATTAGTTTGGGATTGATACAGGGCTGTGGGGAGAGAGCGGGGCAGTGGAATTAGTTTGGGATTGATACAGGGCTATGGGGAGAGAGCTGGGCAGTGGGATTAGTTTGGGGATTGATAGAGGGCTATGGGGAGAGAGCTGGGCAGTGGGATTAGTTTGGGGATTGATACAGGGCTGTGGGGACAGAGCGGGGCAGTGGGATTAGTTTGGGATTGATACAGGGCTGGGGGGAAAGAGCGGGGCAGTGGGATTAGTTTGGGATTGATACAGGGCTGTGGGGAGAGAATGGGGCAGTGGGGTTAGTTTGGGGATTGATACAGGGCTGTGGGGAGAGAGCTGAGCAGTGGGATTAGTTTGGGGATTGATACAGGGCTATGGGGAGAGAGCTGGGCAGTGGGATTAGTTTGGGGATTGATACAGGGCTATGGGGAGAGAGCTGAGCAGTGGGATTAGTTTGGGAATTGATACAGGGATATGGGGAGAGAGTGGAGCAGTGGGATTAGTTTGGGATTGATACAGGGCTATGGGGAGAGAGCGGGGCAGTGGGATTAGTTTGGGGATTGATACAGGGCTATGGGGAGAGAGCGGGGCACTGGAATTAGTTTGGGATTGATACAGGGCTATGGGGAGAGAGCTGAGCAGTGGGATTAGTTTGGGGATTGATACAGGGCTATGGGGAGAGAGCTGGGCAGTGGGATTAGTTTGGGATTGATACAGGGCTGTGGGGAGAGAATGGGGCAGTGGGGTTAGTTTGGGGATTGATACAGGGCTGTGGGGAGAGAACGGGGCAGTGGGGTTAGTTTGGGATTGATACAGGACTATGGGGAGAGAGTGGGGCAGTGTGATTAGTTTGACGATTGATACAGGGCAATGGGGAGAGAGCGGGGCAGTGGAATTAGTTTGGGATTGATACAGGGGTATGGGGAGTGAGCGGGGCAGTGGGATTAGTTTGGGATTGATACAGGGCTGTGGGGAGAGAGCGGGGCAGTGGAATTAGTTTGGGATTGATACAGGGCTATGGGGAGAGAGCGGAGCAGTGGGATTAGTTTGGGATTGATACAGGGCTATGGGGAGAGAGCGGGGCAGTGGGATTAGTTTGGGATTGATACAGGGCTGTGGGGAAAGAGCGGGGCAGTGGGATTAGTTTGGGGATTAATACAGGGCTGTGGGGAGAGAGCGGGGCAGTGGGGTTAGTTTGGGATTGATACAGGGCTATGGGGAGAGAGCGGGGCAGTGGAATTAGTTTGGGGATTGATACTGGGCTATGGGGAGAGTGCAGGGCAGTGGGATTAGTTTGGGATTGATACAGGGCTGTGGGGAGAGAGCGGGGCACTGAAATTAGTTTGGGATTGATACAGGGCTATGGGGAGTGAGCAGGGCAGTGGGATTAGTTTGGAATTGATACAGGGCTGTGGGGAGAGAGCGGGGCAGTGGAATTAGTTTGTGATTGATACAGGGCTATGGAGAGAGAGTGGAGCAGTGGGATTAGTTTGGGGATTGATACAGGGCTATGGGGAGAGGGCGGGGCAGTGGGATTAGTTTGCGCTTGATACAGGGCTGTGGGGAGAGAGCGGGGCAGTGGAATTAGTTTGGGATTGATACAGGGCTATGGGGAGAGAGCTGGGCAGTGGGATTAGTTTGGGGATTGATAGAGGGCTATGGGGAGAGAGCTGGGCAGTGGGATTAGTTTGGGGATTGATACAGGGCTGTGGGGACAGAGCGGGGCAGTGGGATTAGTTTGGGATTGATACAGGGCTGGGGGGAAAGAGTGGGGCAGTTGGATTAGTTTGGGATTGATACAGGGATGTGGGGAGAGAATGGGGCAGTGGGGTTAGGTTGGGGATTGATACAGGGCTGTGGGGAGAGAGCTGAGCAGTGGGATTAGTTTGGGGATTGATACAGGGCTATGGGGAGAGAGCTGGGCAGTGGGATTAGTTTGGGGATTGATACAGGGCTATGGGGAGAGAGCTGAGCAGTGGGATTAGTTTGGGGATTGATACAGGGCTATGGGGAGAGAGCTGGGCAGTGGGATTAGTTTGGGATTGATACAGGGCTGTGGGGAGAGAATGGGGCAGTGGGGTTAGTTTGGGGATTGATACAGGGCTGTGGGGAGAGAACAGGGCAGTGGGGTTAGTTTGGGATTGATACAGGACTATGGGGAGAGAGTGGGGCAGTGTGATTAGTTTGACGATTGATACAGGGCAATGGGGAGAGAGCGGGGCAGTGGAATTAGTTTGGGATTGATACAGGGCTATGGGGAGTGAGCGGGGCAGTGGGATTAGTTTGGGATTGATACAGGGCTGTGGGGAGAGAGCGGGGCAGTGGAATTAGTTTGGGATTGATACAGGGCTATGGGGAGAGAGCGGAGCAGTGGGATTAGTTTGGGATTGATACAGGGCTATGGTGAGAGAGCGGGGCAGTGGGATTAGTTTGGGATTGATACAGGGCTGTGGGGAAAGAGCGGGGCAGTGGGATTAGTTTGGGGATTAATACAGGGCTGTGGGGAGAGAGCGGGGCAGTGGGGTTAGTTTGGGATTGATACAGGGCTATGGGGAGAGAGCGGGGCAGTGGAATTAGTTTGGGGATTGATACTGGGCTATGGGGAGAGTGCGGGGCAGTGGGATTAGTTTGGGATTGATACAGGGCTGTGGGGAGAGAGCGGGGCACTGAAATTAGTTTGGGATTGATACAGGGCTATGGGGAGTGAGCGGGGCAGTGGGATTAGTTTGGAATTGATACAGGGCTGTGGGGAGAGAGCGGGGCAGTGGAATTAGTTTGGGATTGATACAGTGCTATGGAGAGAGAGCGGAGCAGTGGGATTAGTTTGGGGATTAATACAGGGCTCTGGGGAGAGAGCAGGGCAGTGGGATTAGTTTGGGGATTGATACAGGGCTGTGGGGAGAGAGCAGGGCAGTGGGATTAGTTTGGTGATTGATGCAGGGCTATGGGGAGAGAGCAGGGCAGTGGGATTAGTTTGAGGATTGATACAGGGCTATGGGGAGAGAGCGGGGCAGTGGGGTTAGTTTGGGGATTGATACAGGGCTGTGGGGAGAGAGCAGGGCAGTGGGATTAGTTTGGGATTGAGACAGGGCTATGGGGAGAGAGCGGGGCAGTGGGGTTAGTTTGGGATTGATACAGGGCTATGGGGAGAGAGCTGGGCAGTGGGATTAGTTTGGGGATTGATACAGGGCTATGGGGAGAGAGCGGGGCAGTGGGATTAGTTTGGGATTGATACAGGGCTATGGGGAGAGAGCGGGGCATCGGGATTAGTTTGGGGATTGATACAAGGCTATGGGGAGAGAGCGCGGCAGTGGGATCAGTTTGGGATTGATACTGGGCTATGGGGAGAGCACGGGGCAGTGGGATTAGTTTGCGATTGATACAGGGCTATGGGGAGAGAGCGGGGCAGTGGGATTAGTTTGGGATTGATACAGGGCTATGGGGAGAGAGCAGGGCAGTGGGATTAGTTTGGGATTGATACAGGACTATGGGGAGAGAGCGGGGCAGTGGGTTTAGTTTGGGGATTAATACAGGGCTGTGGGGAGAGAGCAGGGAAGTGGGATTAGTTTGGGGATTGATACAGGGCTGTGGGGAGAGAGCGGGGCAGTGGGATTAGTTTGGGGATTGATACAGGGCTATGGAGAGAGAGCGGGGCAGTGGGATTAGTTTGGGGATTGATACAGGGCTATGGGGAGAGAGCGGGGCAGTGGGGTTAGTTTGGGGATTGATACAGGGCTGTGGGGAGAGAGTGGGGCAGAGGGATTAGTTTGGGATTGATACAGGGCTATGGGGAGAGAGCGGGGCAGTGGGGTTAGTTTGGGATTGATACAGGGCTATGGGGAGGGAGCTGGGCAGTGGGATCAGTTTGGGGATTGATACAGGACTATGGGGAGAGAGCAGGGCAGTGGGATTAGTTTGGGATTGATACAGGGCTATGGGGAGAGAGCGGGGCAATGGGATTAGTTTGGGGATTGATACAGGGCTATGGGGAGAGAGCGGGGCAGTGAGATCAGTTTGGGATTGAAACTGGGCTATGGGGAGAGCGCGGGGCAGTGGAATTAGTTTGCGATTGATACAGGGCTATGGGGAGAGAGCGGGGCAGTGGGATTAGTTTGGGATTGATACAGGGCTGTGGGGAGAGAGCGGGGCAGTGGAATTAGTTTGGGATTGATACAGGGCTATGGGGAGAGAGCTGGGCAGTGGGATTAGTTTGGGGATTGATAGTGGGCTATGGGGAGAGAGCTGGGCAGTGGGATTAGTTTGGGGATTGATACAGGGCTGTGGGGACAGAGCGGGGCAGTGGGATTAGTTTGGGATTGATACAGGGCTGGGGGGAAAGAGCGGGGCAGTGGGATTAGTTTGGGATTGATACAGGGCTGTGGGGAGAGAATGGGGCAGTGGGGTTAGTTTGGGGATTGATACAGGGCTGTGGGGAGAGAGCTGAGCAGTGGGATTAGTTTGGGGATTGATACAGGGCTATGGGGAGAGAGCTGGGCAGTGGGATTAGTTTGGGGATTGATACAGGGCTATGGGGAGAGAGCTGAGCAGTGGGATTAGTTTGGGGATTGATACAGGGCTATGGGGAGAGAGCTGGGCAGTGGGATTAGTTTGGGATTGATACAGGGCTGTGGGGAGAGAATGGGGCAGTGGGGTTAGTTTGGGGATACATACAGGGCTGTGGGGAGAGAACGGGGCAGTGGGGTTAGTTTGGGATTGATACAGGACTATGGGGAGAGAGTGGGGCAGTGTGATTAGTTTGACGATTGATACAGGGCAATGGGGAGAGAGCGGGGCAGTGGAATTAGTTTGGGATTGATACAGGGCTATGGGGAGTGAGCGGGGCAGTGGGATTAGTTTGGGATTGATACAGGGCTGTGGGGAGAGAGCGGGGCAGTGGAATTAGTTTGGGATTGATACAGGGCTATGGGGAGAGAGCGGAGCAGTGGGATTAGTTTGGGATTGATACAGGGCTACGGTGAGAGAGCGGGGCAGTGGGATTAGTTTGGGATTGATACAGGGCTGTGGGGAAAGAGCGGGGCAGTGGGATTAGTTTGGGGATTAATACAGGGCTGTGGGGAGAGAGCGGGGCAGTGGGGTTAGTTTGGGATTGATACAGGGCTATGGGGAGAGAGCGGGGCAGTGGAATTAGTTTGGGGATTGATACTGGGCTATGGGGAGAGTGCGGGGCAGTGGGATTAGTTTGGGATTGATACAGGGCTGTGGGGAGAGAGCGGGGCACTGAAATTAGTTTGGGATTGATACAGGGCTATGGGGAGTGAGCGGGGCAGTGGGATTAGTTTGGAATTGATACAGGGCTGTGGGGAGAGAGCGGGGCAGTGGAATTAGTTTGGGATTGATACAGGGCTATGGAGAGAGAGCGGAGCAGTGGGATTAGTTTGGGGATTAATACAGGGCTCTGGGGAGAGAGCAGGGCAGTGGGATTAGTTTGGGGATTGATACAGAGCTATGGGGAGAGAGCGGGGCAGTGGGGTTAGTTTGGGGATTGATACAGGGCTGTGGGGAGAGAGCAGGGCAGTGGGATTAGTTTGGGATTGAGACAGGGCTATGGGGAGAGAGCGGGGCAGTGGGGTTAGTTTGGGATTGATACAGGGCTATGGGGAGAGAGCTGGGCAGTGGGATTAGTTTGGGGATTGATACAGGGCTATGGGGAGAGAGCGGGGCTGTGGGATTAGTTTGGGATTGATACAGGGCTATGGGGAGAGAGCGGGGCATCGGGATTAGTTTGGGGATTGATACAAGGCTATGGGGAGAGAGCGCGGCAGTGGGATCAGTTTGGGATTGATACTGGGCTATGGGGAGAGCACGGGGCAGTGGGATTAGTTTGCGATTGATACAGGGCTATGGGGAGAGAGCGGGGCAGTGGGATTAGTTTGGGATTGATACAGGGCTATGGGGAGAGAGCAGGGCAGTGGGATTAGTTTGGGATTGATACAGGACTATGGGGAGAGAGCGGGGCAATGGGTTTAGTTTGGGGATTAATACAGGGCTGTGGGGAGAGAGCAGGGAAGTGGGATTAGTTTGGGGATTGATACAGGGCTGTGGGGAGAGAGCGGGGCAGTGGGATTAGTTTGGGGATTGATACAGGGCTATGGAGAGAGAGCGGGGCAGTGGGATTAGTTTGGGGATTGATACAGGGCTATGGGGAGAGAGCGGGGCAGTGGGGTTAGTTTGGGGATTGATACAGGGCTGTGGGGAGAGAGTGGGGCAGAGGGATTAGTTTGGGATTGATACAGGGCTATGGGGAGAGAGCGGGGCAGTGGGGTTAGTTTGGGATTGATACAGGGCTATGGGGAGGGAGCTGGGCAGTGGGATCAGTTTGGGGATTGATACAGGGCTATGGGGAGAGAGCAGGGCAGTGGGATTAGTTTGGGATTGATACAGGGCTATGGGGAGAGAGCGGGGCAATGGGATTAGTTTGGGGATTGATACAGGGCTATGGGGAGAGAGCGGGGCAGTGAGATCAGTTTGGGATTGAAACTGGGCTATGGGGAGAGCGCGGGGCAGTGGAATTAGTTTGCGATTGATACAGGGCTATGGGGAGAGAGCGGGGCAGTGGGATTAGTTTGGGATTGATACAGGACTATGGGGAGAGAGCAGGGCAGTGGAATTAGTTTGGGGATTGATACAGGGCTATGGGGAGAGAGCGGGGCAGTGGGATTAGTTTGGGGATTGATACAGGGCTATTGGGAGAGAGCGGGGCAGTGGGATTAGTTTGGGGATTGATACAGGGCTATGGGGAGAGAGCAGGGCAGTGGGATTCGTTTGGGGATTGATACAGAGCTATGGGGAGAGAGCGGGGCAGTGGAATTAGTTTGGTGATTGATACAGGGCTTTGTGGAGAGAGCGGGGCAGTGGGATTAGTTTGGGGATTGATACAGAGCTATGGGGAGAGAGCGGGGCAGTGGGATTAGTTTGGGGATTGATACAGGGCTATGGGGAGCGAGTGGGGCAGTGGGATTAGTTTGGGGATTGATACAGAGCTATGGGGAGAGAGCGGGGCAGTGGGATTAGTTTGGGGATTGATACAGGGCTATGGGGAGAGAGCAGGGCAGTGAGATCAGTTTGGGATTGAAACTGGGCTATGGGGAGAGCGCGGGGCAGTGGGATTAGTTTGGGATTGATACAGGGCTATGGGGAGAGAGCGGGGCAGTGGGATTAGTTTGGGATTGATACAGGGCTATGGGGAGAGAGCGGGGCAGTGGGATTAGTTTGGGATTGATACAGGGCTATTGGGAGAGAGCGGGGCAGTGGGACTAGTTTTGGTCTGGCTCTAACAAAGAGCCGGTGAAGTGACGAGAGGAGTGGAGTGAAGGGTTCCTGTCTGCAGGAGATTGAGTGAGTCCATCAATCAGCTTGCCAGAATTTGAGCGCACAGAGCAAGCTGGGATTCTCTCTCCCAGCGACACTCGCACCATCCAGCAGTCAAGGGGGGCTGTTGAGGTGACGCGTTCCGTTTAGAGCACAACTTTCAGAAAGACCAGCAAGAGGGTGATGCCAACGGAGGCATTGAGCTGGGTGGAAATGCCAGCTTTGCTGGTGGTTGAGGGGAGGGGCGTGGTGGAGCGGGTGAAGTTCCGCGACTCAATGTTGCACAAGTTGTTCTTGCAGCAGTAGAAGGCGTTGGTCGGATAGACGCCGTAGATATTGAAAGAATCTGGTTCTCGGCAAACGAAATCAGAAGCACAGCCTTTGAAGACGTACGTCGATATGTCCACTGTTCATGAAAAAAGACAAACCCGTTGTTATGAACCTTATGATCCATGAAGAAAGACTCATGAAATAACACTGGACGGCCAGCTGGTGGCGCTGTCCAAGGAGTATAAATACTCGGGCGTGGGCCCAGCATGCCCAGGACATTTTGTAAACAGGAACTAGTGAAAGATAACTAGACCTCCATGTTTTGAAACAAGTTGATTAAAGCCTTGCTTTATACTCGAACCAAGTGCGTAGTGAGTTTTATTACGCCACCCTTCATTTTAACACCTTCGTATCGATTGCATTCCATTGAGTCAACCGGCATTGCCACCATCATTTTCTACCTGTGCAGTTTAACCTTTCTCATCATCTCAACGATACAGTTGGCCACATAGAAACAGGAGGAGGCCATCCAGCCCCTCGAGCCTGTTCCGCCATTCAGTCAGATCATGGCCGATCTGTATCTTAACCCCGTCAACCCGCATCGGTTCCAGATCCTTTAGCACCCTTTCCTAACAAAAATCTACCAATCTCAGTTTTGGAATTTTCAATTGATCCCCCTCCAGCCTCAACAGCTTTTTTGGGGGAGAGAGTTCCAGATTTCCACCCCCCTTTGTGTGAAGAAGTGCTTCCTGACATCACCCCTGAACGGCCTGGCTCTAATGTTAAGGTTCTGCCCCCTTGTTCTGGACTCCCCCCACCAGAGGAAATAGTTTCTCTCTCTCTACCCTATCGAATCCTTTAATCATCTCAAACACCTCGATTAGATCACCCCTTAATCTTCTAACCTTGAGGGAGGACAAGCCTAGTCTGGGCCAACCTGTCCTCATGATTTAACCCTTCTAGCCCGGGTATCATTCTGATTAATCTACACTGCACAGCTATGGAAATAGTGGATGCATTGATTGGTATCTTCCAAAATTCTATTGATTATGGAACAGTTCCTGCAGATTGGAGGGTGGCAAATGTAACCCCATTATTGAAAAAAGGAGGGAGAGAGAAAACAGGGAACTACAGACCGGTTAGCCTAACATCAGTAGTAGGGAAAATGCTAGAGTCTATTATAAAGGATGTGATAACAGGACACTTAGAAAATATCAACGGGATTAGACAAAGTCAACATGGATTTATGAAAGGGAAATCGTGTTTGACAAACCTACTGGATTTGCAGGTGACACAAAGCTGGGCGGGAGGGTAAGCTGCGAGGAGGATGTCGGGAAACTCCAGTACGATTTGGACAGGTTGGGTGATTGGGCAGAAACATGGCAAATGCACTATAATGTGGATAAATGTGAGGTTATCCACTTTGGTGGCAAAAACAGGAAGGCAGATAATTATTTGAATGGCAATAGATTGGGAGAAAGGGAAGTGCAAAGAGACCTGGGTGTTATTGTGCACCAGTCGCTGAAGGTAAGCATGCAGGTGCAGCAGGCGGTTAAGAAGGCAAATGGTATGTTGGCCTTCGTAGCAAGAGGGTTCAAGTACAGGAACAAGGATGTCTTGCTACAGTTGTACAGGGCCTTGGTGAGACTGCACCTTGAGTATTGTGTGCAGTTTTGGTCACCTTACCTGAGGAAGGACGTTCTTGCCATGGAGGGAGTGCAGCGAAGATTCACCAGGCTGATACCTGGGATGGCAGGAATGACGTATGAGGAGAGATTGTGTCGATTGGGCTTATACTCACTGGAGTTTAGAAGATTGAGAGGGGATCTCATCGAAACCTATAAAATTCTGTCAGGTCTGGACAGACTAGATGCAGGGAGGATGTTTCTGATGGCCGGGGAGTCCAGAACCAGGGGTCATAGTCTAAGGATAAGGGGTAAGACATTTAGGACTGAAATGAGGCGGAATTTCTTCACCCAGAGAGTGGTGAACCTGTGGAATTCTCTGCCACAGAGGGCGGTGGAGGCCAGTTCATGAAATATATTCAAGAAAGAGTTGGATATATTTCTTGAGGCTAAAGGGATCAAGGGATATGGGGAAAAGGCAGGGACAGGGTACTGAATTTTGATGACCAGCCATGATCACATTGAATGGCGAAGCAGGCTCGAAGGGCCGAATGGCCTACTCCTGCTCCTATCTTCTATGCTTCTATTTTTCTATGTGGAGTTTTTTGAGGATGTAACTGGTAGAATAGATAAGGGAGAACCAGTGGATGTGGTGTATTTGGATTATCAGAAGGCCCACATAAGAGGTTAGTGTGCAAAATTAAAGCACATGGGATTGGGGGTAATATACTGGCATGGATTGAAAATTGGTTAACAGACAGGAAACAGCGAGTAGGAATAAATGGGTCATTTTCGAAGTGGCAGGCAGTGGCTAGTGGGGTACCGCAGGGATCAGTGCTTGGGCCCCAGCTATTCACAATATATATCAATGATTTGGATGAGGAAACCAAATGTAATATTTCCAAGTTTGCTGACGACACGAAACTAGGTGGGATTGTGAGTTGTGAGGAGGATGCAAAGAGGCGTCAAGGCGATTTAGACAAGTTGAGTGAGTGGGCAAATACATGGCAGATGCAGTATAACGTGGATAAATGTGAAGTTATCCACTTCGGTAGGAAAAACAGAAAGGCAGAGTATTATTTAAATGGTAATAAATTGGGAAATGTTGATGTACAAAGGGATCTGGGTGTCCTTGTACACCAGTCACTGAAAGCAAACATGCAGGTACAGCAAGCAGTTAGGACGGCAAATGGTATGTTCGCCTTCATTGCATACCCCTTGATGCCTTTTGTGTCTAGAAATCTATCGATCTCCTTCTTAAATATATTCAGTGACTTGGCCTCCACAGCCTTCTGTGGTAGAGAACTCCACAGGTTCACCACCCTCTGAGTGAAGAAATTTCTCCTCATCTCAGTCCTAAATGTCCTACCCCGTATCCTGAGACTGTGACGCCTCGTTCTAGATCCCCCCAGCCAGGGGAAACATTCTCCTTGCATCCAGTCTGTCTAGCCCTGTCAGAATTTTATACGTTTCAATCAGATCCCCTCTCATTCTTCTAAACTCTAGTGAATACAGGCCTAGGTGACCCAATCTCTCCTCATACGACAGTCCTGCCATCCCAGGAATCAGTCTGGTGAACCTTCGCTGCACTCCCTCTATGGCAAGTATATCCTTCCTTCGGTAAGGAGACCAAAACTGCACACAGTACTCCAGGTGTGGCCTCACCAAGGCCCTGTACAACTAGTAAGACATCCTTGCTCCTGTACTCAAATCAGCCTAACCGTCTTCCTACCATCTACAAACTCCGAATGATATTGAGTTACTCTTCACAGAATGATATGCAATTTACAGCACAGAAACAGGCCATTTGATCCAACTGACCCATGCTCCACACCAGCCTCCTCCCACCCCTCTTCACCTCACCCCATCAACACCAGCCTCCTCCCACCCCTCTTCACCTCACCCCATCCACACCAGCCTCCTCCCGCCCCTCTTCATCTCACCCCATCCACACCAGCCTCCTCCCACCCCTCTTCATCTCACCCCATCAACACCAGCCTCCTCCCACCCCTCTTCATCTCATCCCATCCACACCAGCCTCCTCCCGCCCCTCTTCATCTCACCCCATCAACACAAGCCTCCTCCCACCCCTCTTCATCTCACCCCATCAACAGCAGCCTCCTCCCACCCCTCTTCATCTCACCCCATCAACACCAGCCTCCTCCCACCCCTCTTCATCTCACCCCATCAACATCAGCCTCCTCCCACCCCTCTTCATCTTACCCCATCAACACCAGCCTCCTCACACCCCTCCTCATCTCACCCCGTCAACACCAGCCTCCTCCCACCCCTCTTCATCTCACCCCATCAACACCAGCCTCCGCCCACTTCTTATCATCTCACCCCATCCACACCAGCCTCCTCCCACCCCTCTTCATCTCATCCCATCAACACCAGCCTCCTCCCACCCCTCTTCATCTCACCCCATCAACACCAGCCTCCTCCCACCTCTCTTCATCTCACCCCATCAACACCAGCCTCCTCCCACCCCTCTTCATCTCACCCCATCAACACCAGCCTCCTCCCACCCCTCTTCATCTCACCCCATCAACACCAGCCTCCTCCCACCCCTCTTCATCTCACCCCATCAACACCAGCCTCCTCCCACCCCTCTTCATCTCACCCCATCAACACCAGCCTCCTCCCACCCCATCAACATCAGCCTCCTCCCACCCCTCTTCATCTCACCCCATCAACACCAGCCTCCTCCCACCCCTCTTCATCTCACCCCATCAACACCAGCCTCCTCCCACCCCTCTTCATCTCACCCCATCAAAACCAGCCTCCTCCCACCCCTCTTCATCTCACCCCATCAACACCAGCCTCCTCCCACCCCTCTTCATCTCAGCCAGTCAACACCAGCCTCCTCCCACCCCTCTTCATCTCACCCATCAACACCAGCCCCCTCCCACCCCTCTTCATCTCACCTCATCAACACCAGCCTCCTCCCACCGCTCTTCATCTCACCCCATCAACACCAGCCTCCTCCCACCCCTCTTCATCTCACCCATCAACACCAGCCCCCTCCCACCCCTCTTCATCTCACCTCATCAACACCAGCCTCCTCCCACCGCTCTTCATCTCACCCCATCAACACCAGCCTCCTCCCACCCCTCTTCATCTCACCCCATCAACACCAGCCTCCTCCCAACCCTCTTCATCTCACCCCATCAACACCAGCCTCCTCCCACCCCTCTTCATCTCACCCCATCACCATATCCTTCTATTCCTTTCTCCCTCATGTGTCGATCTAGCTTCCCCTTAAATACTATTTGCTTCAACCACTCCCTGTTGGAGCGAGTTCCACATTCTCAACACTCTCTGGGTAAAGATATTTCTCCTGAATTTCCTATTGGATTTATTAGTGCCTAGTTTATATTTGATTTGCACCCCATCCACCACCTTAAACATTCACTCCCTCCACCACCGGCGCACCGTGGCTGCAGTGTGTACCATCTACAAGATGTACTGCAGCAACTCGCCAAGGCTTCTTCGGCAGCACCTCCCAAACCCGCGACCTCTTCCACCTAGAAGGACAAGGGCAGCAGGCACATGGGAACGCCACCACCTCCAAGTTCCACCTCCAAGTCACACACACCATCCTGACTTGGAGATATATCGGCTGTTCCTTCATCGTCGCTGGGTCAAAATCCTGGAACTCCCTCCCTAACAGCACTGTGGGAGCACCTTCACCACACGGGACTGCAGCGGTTCAAGAAGGCGGCTCACCACCACCTTCTCAAGGGGCAACTAGGGATGGGCAATAAATGCTGGCTTTGCCAGCGACGCCCACATCCCGTGAATGAATTAAAAAGAAAAATTGATGGTTCCTAATTCTTGTCTCGACCGCAGGTGGGAACATTAACTCGTGTATTTTAATCGGGTTAACGGCAGTAATCTAACTCCCGAGATACGCCAAAGAAAGTCTCCGGTTTTTAAGTTCTTTTCAATTTATTATGGTCTAGAAATTATTAGCATGTGAAAACGAGTGCATGTCCATCACCGAGGCCCGTGGTCTGTTAACTGTGAGCGCGAGTCTTTATAAAGCAGTGGTCAGTAAGACCCGACGGCAGCTGTCTGTCTGTGGTCTGGACCCATCGCAGGTACGGAGGTGAGACGTTAGTGTGAATGAGGTTCTCTGAACTCAGCCGTCCCTCCGGTCCTCCTCTGCCCTCTGCGCCAAGAGGCCATTGGTCCGTTTGTTCCCGGGCGGGTTTCCCTTTGCTACAGTCAAACCTAATCGTGCGGCCGCCTTCAGCCTCCGCCCGCTTTACGTCAGGGCTGCTTTCCCAGTGTCGGTTCTCTCCTGAGCCTTTCCCGGAACTGGGAATTAGGGTGTTCGGGGAGGTGCAACGTGACGACTTTAATGTGACTGGCGTGGATGGGGCAGAAAGGCTTAACACACCCCGTGCCCAGTGATACAGAGACACACCAGCAGAGGGCAATAGAGAGCGGAGTGACTGAGCACATTCAACCCCACAGCACTGGAATTGTGATTCAGCAAATATTCTGCTGAAAGAGTTAAGATGACTATCAGACACCAGCAGCAGCTCTGAATTTACAGCCTTGCATTGAGGTTTTAATATATTTCGCCAGCAAAAAGACAGCGGGGCATTGGGGTTAGTTTGGGATTGATACAGGGCTATGGGGAGAGAGCGGGGCAGTGTGATTAGTTTGGCGATTGATACAGGGCTATGGGGAGAGAGCGGGGCAGTGGGATTAGTTTGGGGATTGATACAGGGCTATGGGGAGAGAGCGGGGCAGTGGGATTAGTTTGGGGATTGATACAGGGCTATGGGGAGAGAGCAGGGCAGTGGGATTCGTTTGGGATTGATACAGGACTGTGGGGAGAGAGCAGGGCAGTGGGATTAGTTTGGGGATTGATACAGGGCTATGGGGAGAGAGCGGGGCAGTGGGATTAGTTTGGGGATTGATACAGGGCTATGGGGAGAGAGCAGGGCAGTGGGATTCGTTTGGGGATTGATACAGAGCTATGGGGAGAGAGCGGGGCAGTGGAATTAGTTTGGGGATTGATACAGGGCTATGGGGAGAGAGCGGGGCAGTGGGATTAGTTTGGGATTGATACAGGGCTATTGGGAGAGAGCGGGGCAGTGGGAGTAGTTTTGGTCTGGCTCTAACAAAGAGCCGGTGAAGAGACGAGAGGAATGGGGTGAAGGGTTCCTGTCTGCAGGAGATTGAGTGAGTCCATCAATCAGCTTGCCAAGAATTTGAGCGCACAGAGCAAGCTGGGATTCTCTCTCCCAGCGACACTCGCACCATCCAGCAGTCAAGGGGGGCTGTTGAGGTGACGCGTTCCGTTTAGAGCACAACTTTTAGAAAGACCAGCAAGAGGGTGGTGCCAATGGAGGCATTGAGCTGGGTGGAAATGCCAGCTTTGCTGGTGGTTGAGGGGAGGGGCGTGGTGGAGCGGGTGAAGTTCCGCGACTCAATGTTGCACAAGTTGTCCTTGCAGCAGTAGAAGGCGTTGGTCGGATAGACGCCGTAGATATTGAAAGAATCTGGTTCTCGGCAAACGAAATCAGAAGCACAGCCTTTGAAGACGTACGTCGATATGTCCACTGTTCATGAAAAAAGACAAACCCGTTGTTATGAACCTTATGATCGATGAAGAAAGACTCATGAAATAACACTGGACGGCCAGCTGGTGGCGCTGTCCAAGGAGTATAAATACTCGGGCGTGGGCCCAGCATGCCCAGGACATTTTGTAAACAGGAACTAGTGAAAGATAACTAGACCTCCATGTTTTGAAACAAGTTGATTAAAGCCTTGCTTTATACTCGAACCAAGTGCGTAGTGAGTTTTATTACATCACCCTTCATTTTAACACCTTCGTATCGATTGCATTCCATTGAGTCAACCGGCATTGCCACCATCATTTTCTACCTGTGCAGTTTAACCTTTCTCATCATCTCAACGATACAGTTGGCCACATAGAAACAGGAGGAGGCCATCCAGCCCCTCGAGCCTGTTCCGCCATTCAGTCAGATCATGGCCGATCTGTATCTTAACCCCGTCAACCCGCGTCGGTTCCAGATCCTTTAGCACCTTTTCCTAACAAAAATCTACCAATCTCAGTTTTGAAATTTTCAATTGATCCCCCTCCAGCCTCAACAGCTTTTTTGGGGAGAGAGTTCCAGATTTCCACCACCCTTTGTGTGAAGAAGTGCTTCCTGACATCACCCCTGAACGGCCTGGCTCTAATGTTAAGGTTCTGCCCCCTTGTTCTGGACTCCCCCCACCAGAGGAAATAGTTTCTCTCTCTCTACCCTATCGAATCCTTTAATCATCTCAAACACCTCGATTAGATCACCCCTTAATCTTCTAACCTTGAGGGAGGACAAGCCTAGTCTGGGCCAACCTGTCCTCATGATTTAACCCTTCTAGCCCGGGTATCATTCTGATTAATCTACACTGCACAGCTATGGAAATAGTGGATGCATTGATTGGTATCTTCCAAAATTCAATTGATTATGGAACAGTTCCTGCAGATTGGAGGGTGGCAAATGTAACCCCATTATTTAAAAAAGGAGGGAGAGAGAAAACAGGGAACTACAGACCGGTTAGCCTAACATCAGTAGTAGGGAAAATGCTAGAGTCTATTATAAAGGATGTGATAACAGGACACTTAGAAAATATCAACGGGATTAGACAAAGTCAACATGGATTTATGAAAGGGAAATCGTGTTTGACAAACCTACTGGATTTGCAGGTGACACAAAGCTGGGCGGGAGGGTAAGCTGCGAGGAGGATGTCGGGAAACTCCAGTACGATTTGGACAGGTTGGGTGATTGGGCAGAAACATGGCAAATGCACTATAATGTGGATAAATGTGAGGTTATCCACTTTGGCGGCAAAAACAGGAAGGCAGATAATTATTTGAATGGCAATAGATTGGGAGAAGGGGAAGTGCAAAGAAACCTGGCGGTCCTTGTGCACCAGTCGCTGAAGGTAAGCATGCAGGTGCAGCAGGCGGTTAAGAAGGCAAATGGTATGTTGGCCTTCGTAGCAAGAGGGTTCGAGTACAGGAACAAGGATGTCTTGCTACAGTTGTACAGGACCTTGGTGAGACCGCACCTTGAGTATTGTGTGCAGTTTTGGTCACCTTACCTGAGGAAGGACGTTCTTGCCATGGAGGGAGTGCAGCGAAGATTCACCAGGCTGATACCTGGGATGGCAGGAATGACGTATGAGGAGAGATTGTGTCGATTGGGCTTATACTCACTGGAGTTTAGAAGATTGAGAGGGGATCTCATCGAAACCTATAAAATTCTGTCAGGTCTGGACAGACTAGATGCAGGAAGGATGTTTCTGATGGCCGGGGAGTCCAGAACTAGGGGTCATAGTCTAAGGATAAGGGGTAAGACATTTAGGACTGAAATGAGGCGGAATTTCTTCACCCAGAGAGTGGTGAACCTGTGGAATTCTCTGCCACAGAGGGCGGTGGAGGCCAGTTCATTAAATATATTCAAGAAAGAGTTGGATATATTTCTTGAGGCTAAAGGGATCAAGGGATATGGGGAAAAGGCAAGGACAGGGTACTGAATTTTGATGATCAGCCATGATCACATTGAATGGCGGAACAGGCTCGAGGGGCCGAATGGCCTACTCCTGCTCCTATCTTCTATGTTTCTATTTTTCTATGTGGAGTTTTTTGAGGATGTAACTGGTAGAATAGATAAGGGAGAACCAGTGGATGTGGTGTATTTGGATTATCAGAAGGCCCACATAAGAGGTTAGTGTGCA
Source organism: Somniosus microcephalus (assembly GCF_052327205.1). NCBI lineage: Eukaryota > Metazoa > Chordata > Chondrichthyes > Squaliformes > Somniosidae > Somniosus > Somniosus microcephalus. The sequence goes on along the minus strand of NC_140998.1, from coordinate 209,171,767 downwards.
AAATTAAAGCACATGGGATTGGGGGTAATATACTGGCATGGATTGAAAATTGGATAACAGACAGGAAACAGCGAGTAGGAATAAATGGGTCATTTTCGAAGTGGCAGGCGGTGGCTAGTGGGGTACCGCAGGGATCAGTGCTTGGGCCCCAGCTATTCACAATATATATCAATGATTTGGATGAGGAAACCAAATGTAATATTTCCAAGTTTGCTGACGACACGAAACTAGGTGGGATTGTGAGTTGTGAGGAGGATGCAAAGAGGCGTCAAGGCGATTTAGACAAGTTGAGTGAGTGGGCAAATACATGGCAGATGCAGTATAACGTGGATAAATGTGAAGTTATCCACTTCGGTAGGAAAAACAGAAAGGCAGAGTATTATTTAAATGGTAATAAATTGGGAAATGTTGATGTACAAAGGGATCTGGGTGTCCTTGAACACCAGTCACTGAAAGCAAACATGCAGGTACAGCAAGCAGTTAGGACGGCAAATGGTATGTTCGCCTTCATTGCATACCCCTTGATGCCTTTTGTGTCTAGAAATCTATCGATCTCCTTCTTAAATATATTCAGTGACTTGGCCTCCACAGCCTTCTGTGGTAGAGAACTCCACAGGTTCACCACCCTCTGAGTGAAGAAATTTCTCCTCATCTCAGTCCTAAATGTCCTACCCCGTATCCTGAGACTGTGACGCCTCGTTCTAGATCCCCCCAGCCAGGGGAAACATTCTCCCTGCATCCAGTCTGTCTAGCCCTGTCAGAATTTTATACGTTTCAATCAGATCCCCTCTCATTCTTCTAAACTCTAGTGAATACAGGCCTAGGTGACCCAATCTCTCCTCATACGACAGTCCTGCCATCCCAGGAATCAGTCTGGTGAAACTTCGCTGCACTCCCTCTATGGCAAGTATATCCTTCCTTCGGTAAGGAGACCAAAACTGCACACAGTACTCCAGGTGTGGTCTCACCAAGGCCCTGTACAACTAGTAAGACATCCTTGCTCCTGTACTCAAATCAGCCTAACCGTCTTCCTACCATCTACAAACTCCGAATGATATTGAGTTACTCTTCACAGAATGATATGCAATTTACAGCACAGAAACAGGCCATTTGACCCAACTGACCCATGCTCTACACCAGCCTCCTCCCACCCCTCTTCACCTCACCCCATCCACACCAGCCTCCTCCCACCCCTCTTCACCTCACCCCATCCACACCAGCCTCCTCCCACCCCTCTTCACCTCACCCCATCCACACCAGCCTCCTCCCACCCCTCTTCACCTCACCCCATCCACACCAGCCTCCTCCCACCCCTCTTCATCTCACCCCATCACCATATCCTTCTATTCCTTTCTCCCTCATGTGTTTATCCAGCTTCCCCTTAACTGTATCTCTGCTCTTCGCTTCAACCACTCCCTGTGGTAGCGAGCTCCCCATTCTCACCACTCTCTGGGGAAAGAAGTTTCTCCTGAATTCCCGATTGGATTTATCAGTGACTTTCTGATATTGATGGCCCTTAGTTCTGGTCTTGCCCACAAGTGGAAAGATCTTCTCTACGTCTACCCTATCGAACCCCTTCATAAGCTTAAAGCCCTCTATCAGGTCACCCCTCAGCCTTCTCTTTTCCAGAGAAAAGAGCCCCAGCCTGGTCAGTCATTCCTGATAGCTATAACCTTGCAGTTCTGGTTATCATCTTTGCAAATCTTTTCTTTGTAAAGCATCTTTGCCCAGAGAGTGAGATTGTGGAACTGGCCACCAGAGGGAGTGGTTGAGGCGAATAGCGGAGACGCAATTAAGGGGAAGTGCAGGAGGGAGAAAGGAATAGAAGAAAATGCTGATGAGGTGTGAGGAAGAGGGGTGGGAGCAGGCTGGTGTGGAGCATAAACACCGGCAGGGACAGGTTGGGCCGAATGGCCTGTTTCTGTGCTGTTAAATTCAACGTAATATTTCGTTTTTTGTCGGTGTTTCCATGTTCTTCACTAAGATGATGAGTAAAGACTTGAACCTACTCCATCTGAGTTGACCCGAATTGTGGACACAATGGTCTTGTTGTCCTCGACATTTAACTGGGACCATCGAATTTCTGCAACCGGCCTCAGTCAAGGTGAAACATCCAGCGCATTCCAGGCCATTGAGTGTGGCGTCTTCTTTCTCTGTAATGTGAACGGACACCGGCCATTAACGAGTCCCGTGCACTGAGGGAGTGCTGCACTGTCGGAGGGGCAGTACTGAGGGAGCACCGCACTGTCGGAGGGGCAGTACTGAGGGAGGGCCGCACTGTCGGAGGGGCAGTACTGAGGGAGCACCGCACTGTCGGAGGGGCAGTACTGAGGGAGCGCTGCACTGTCGGAGGGGCAGTACTGAAGGAGCGCCGCACTGTCGGAGGGGCAGTACTGAGGGAGGGCCGCACTGTCGGAGGGGCAGTACTGAGGGAGCACCGCACTGTCGGAGGGGCAGTACTGAGAGAGTGCCGTACTGTCGGAGGGGCAGTACTGAGGGAGCACCGCACTGTCGGAGGGGCAGTACTGAGGGAGCGCCGCACTGTCAGAGGGGCAGTACTGAGGGAGTGCCGCACTGTCGGAGGGGCAGTACTGAGGGAGCACCGCACTGTCGGAGGGGCAGTACTGAGGGAGCGCTGCACTGTCGGAGGGGCATTACTGAGGGAGCGCCGCACTGTCGGAGGGGCAGTACTGAGGGAGCGCCGCACTGTCGGACGGGCAGTACTGAGGGAGCGCTGCACTGACGGAGGGGCAGTACTGAGGGAGCGCTGCACTGTTGGAGGGGCAGTACTGAAGGAGCGCCGCACTGTCGGAGGGGCAGTACTGAGGGAGCGCTCCACTGTCGGAGGGGCAGTACTGAGGGACTGCTGCACTGTCAGAGGGGCAGTACTGAGGGAGCGCCGCACTGTCGGAGGGGCAGTACTGAGGGAGCGCCGTACTGTCGGAGGGGCAGTACTGAGGGAGCACTGCACTGTCGGAGGGGCAGTACTGAGGGAGCACTGTATTTTCAGAGGGGCAGTATTGAGGGAGCACTGCACTGTCGGAGGGGCAGTACTGAGGGAGCACCGCACTGTCGGAGGGGCAGTACTGAGAGAGTGCCGTACTGTCAGAGGGGCAATACTGAGGGAGCACCACATTGTCGGAGGAGCAGTACTGAGGCAGCGCCGCACTGTCGGAGGAGCAGTACTGAGGGAGCGCCACATTGTCGGAGGAGCAGTCCTGAGGGAGCGCTGCACTGTCGGAGGAGCAGTACTGAGGGAGCGCCGCACTGTCGGAGGGGCAGTACTGAGGGAGCACCGCACTGTCGGAGGAGCAGTACTGAGGGAGCGCTGCACTGTCGGATGGCCATATTTCCAGAATTTGGGATTGTGGCTGTTGTGAATGGTTGAAAGGAAATGGAATTGAGCGCAGGGCGAATGTGGATCCCTATCCATTCCGCCCACGCCCCCCGTATTGGTGCATATTGATGCCTTACCTGGCTCAATCTCATCGTTACACAAGTCGGAGTTGCAACACTTGGCGTGCAAGAATTCAGACAGCTGTCCACTATTGAAGGAAATGAGGCCAAAACAATGTCCACAGCCCTTCACAATGTACTCGGAGCGTGAGGTGCCTAGCAGAACAAGTCACATCAGTTTACATCACCAAAGTCACTGGGAGCTCATCGCCCCTGCCAACGTTAGGCGGGGAACGTTTTTTTTCTAATTCATTCTGGGGATGTGGGCATCGCTGGCGAGGCTGGTAGGCCTTCATCTTGAAGCACTGAGCAGTGGGCTTGACACAAACTGAGCAGCCATTTCAGCGGGGCATCTAAGAGCCAACCACGTTGGTGAGTGGGGCTGGAGCCACGTACCGGCCCAGATCGGGTAAGGAGTGTAGGTAGCCCCAATATCCCGCCACCAATGGGAACTGATGCATTACAACCATCCTCACCGCCGCTCCCCGAACTCTTCCCATCCCCGACAATGTATGTTTGAAGGTGGGAGGGTCCCAGGACCAATCGTAATCTGCCATGGGGGGAGGTGAAATACAACTTAGGCGGTGGGGATCTCGACACAGTCCGATAACTTGTCGGCCGCTTTCCTGTTTTCCTTGTCCCCCCTGACTGTTACCAGCCATTTCAGGGACACAGGAACAGGAGGAGGCCATTCAGCCCTTCGAGCCTGCTCCACCATTCAATGAGTTCACGGCTGATCTGCATCTGAACTCCATCCACCCGCCTTGGTTCCATAGTCCTCAATATCCTTACCCAACACAAATCTATCAATCTCAGTTTTGGCATTTTCAATTGAACTCGGCACCCTTTTTGGGGGAGAGAGTTCCAGATTTCCACCACACTTTGTGTGAAGAAGTGCTTCCTGACATCACCCCTGTAACCTCCTCCAGCCCCGACAACCCTCCCTATCTCTGTAACCTCCTCCAGCCCCTACAACCCTCCCTATCTCTGTAACCTCCTCCAGCCCCCTACAACCCTCCCTATCTCTGTAACCTCCTCCAGCCCCTACAACCCTCCCTATCTCTGTAACCTCCTCCAGCCCCTACAACCCTCCCTATCTCTGTAACCTCCTCCAGCCCCCTACAACCCTCCCTATCACTGTAACCTCCTCCAGCCCCTACAACCCTCCCTATCTCTGTAACCTCCTCCAGCCCCTACAACCCTCCCTATCTCTGTAACCTCCTCCAGCCCCTACAACCCTCTCTATCTCTGTAACCTCCTCCAGCCCCTACAACCCTCCCTATCTCTGTAACCTCCTCCAGCCCCTACAACTCTCCCTATCTCTGTAACCTCCTCCAGCCCCTACAACCCTCCCTATCTCTGTAACCTCCTCCAGCCCCTACAACCCTCCCTATCTCTGTAACCTCCTCCAGCCCCTACAACCCTCCCTATCTCTGTAACCTCCTCTAGCCCCCTACAACCCTCCCTATCTCTGTAACCTCCTCCAGCCCCCTACAACCCTCCCTATCTCTGTAACCTCCTCCAGCCCCTACAACCCTCCCTATCTCTGTAACCTCCTCCAGCCCCCTACCACACTCCCTATCTCTGTAACCTCCTCCAGCCCCTATAAGCCTCCCTATCTCTGTAACCTCCTCCAGCCCTCTACAACCCTCCCTATCTCTGTAACCTCCTCCAGCCCTACAACCCTCCCTATCTCTGTAACCTCCTCCAGCCCCCACAACCCTCCCTATCTCTGTAACCTCCTTCAGCCCCTACAACCCTCCCTATCTCTGTAACCTCCTCCAGCCCCCTACCACACTCCCTATCTCTGAAACCTCCTCCAGCCCCTATAAGCCTCCCTATCTATGTAACCTCCTCCAGCCCTCTACAACCCTCCCTATCTCTGTAACCTCCTCCAGCCCTACAACCCTCCCTATCTCTGTAACCTCCTCCAGCCCCCTACAACCCTCCCTATCTCTGTAACCTCCTCCAGCCCTCTACAACCCTCCCTATCTCTGTAACCTCCTCCAGCCACTACAACCCTCCCTATCTCTGTAACCTCCTCCAGCCCTCTACAACCCTCCCTATCTCTGTAACCTCCTCCAGCCCCCTACAATCCTCCCTATCTCTGTAACCTCCTCCAGCCCCTACCACCCTCCTGTTATGTTCATTAATAACTAGACATTCTTATTATGAACACAGCTAGCTTCTAGCTAGTTATTTATTCAGTACACGTTCTCTCGGTACAGTATCTGCAGAGGCTTCCATGTGTGCTCCTGTGTGCAGGCTGCCTTCTTGACTGTTGCCTTCTGGGTAGCCTAGTGCCTCATGGGTAATGTAGTCTTAAACATACAGCTATATACAGCTCTACACAGCTCCACCTAGTGTCCATTATAGAATGACATGCTATTGATCACTACATCCCCCTTTCTTTGAGGTTTAACAAAATCAATATCAATCAACTTTCAAGAAAACAATAAAGATAATATCAGTAACACTTTTGTTATTGCTCTATAAACATAACCATTTTCAAAACAGTCAACACATTTTCAAAGCTTTACATTGTACTCAAAGATTAAGTCTATCAGGCTCTTTTACTTCACGTGTGGATCTTCTCATGTGTCTTCATGAGATTGTTCTGGCGGTGAATGACTAGATGCAGTTGCGGCATTGTCATCAATCTGGTCTTGAATAGTCTCTTGTGTTTTTAGGAGGGAACGGCGGTTCCTCCTGAGAATCTGTCCTTCCTCAGTTCTAACAGTTTATGACCTTGGTCCTACTTCCTCAAGAACTGTAGCTTTCCTGTTCCATGTATCTGGATCCTCAATCCTGACAACATCATCCTTTGTCAATGGTTTTAGAGTTTTGGATGACTTGTCATAGTATGATTTCTGTTTCAGCTTTAACAGTTGAAGTCTCTGTCTCAGTTCCTCACTTTGCTGTTCTTTTGCACAGCAGGGTAGCGTGGTGCGCAACTTGCGACCCATTAGTTCAGCAGGTGAAGAACCACAGTCTAAAGGTGAGGCTTGGTAGCTCAGCAGGGCGAGATAAGGATCAGACTTGCTTTCTGTCACTTTCTTCAGTAGCTGCTTGAGAACTTGAACACCTTTCTCTGCCTTACCATTTGACTGAGCATACAAAGGACTGGATGTGATGTGCTGAAAGTCATAATGTGCTGCAAACTGTTGCCACTCCTTACAGTTGAAGCACGGACCATTGTCGCTAACGGCAATCCTGGGAATTCCATGTTTGGCGAAGATGGATTTCACATGCATTATGACACTGCTTGCTGTGGTGCTTGAGAGCAGTGCCATCTCAGGATAGTTAGAATAGTAGTCAATCACTATTAGATAGTCTTTACCATTTAAATGAAAAAGGTCCATACCAACCTTTTGCCATGCTGCTGTTGGTATGTCAGCTACTATCATTGGTTCCTTTTCTTGTTTGCTTTGGTGTTTCTGACATGTCTCACATTTGCCTATCATGTTCTCAATGTCCTTATTTATGCCAGGCCAATAAACAGTGTCTCTTGCTCTCCTTTTGCATTTTTCAATTCCGAGGTGACCCTCATGAATCCTTTTGAGCATGTCTTGATGTAGAGCCTGTGGAATGACTATTCTGTTCTGTTTTAGTAATAGTCCACTTGCGACACTCAATTCTGACCTTATGTGAAAATATTTTGGACAGGAACCTTTTGGCCAACCATCATGAATGTTCTCTATTACTGTTTGTAATACTGTACCTTTTACTGTTTCTTCTGCTATTTGCTTTGATTTTGTGTCTGACACGGGCAGCGCAGCAGTGACCATACTCACATGAACATCCACGTCTTCTTCAGTAGAGCTCACATGACTCATTGTGGGTGCTCGGAATAGTGCATCTGCTAACACTATGTATTTGCCTGGTGTAGATCAGTTCAAAGTCATATCTTTGCAGCTTCATCATGAGTCGTTGAATCCTTGGAGACATCTCATTCAGGTTTTTTTTTATGATGGCAACCAGAGGGCTGTGGTCTGTCTCAACTGTGAAGGTGGGAAGTCCATATATGTAGCCATGAAACTTTTCTAGTCCAACTACCAAGCCTAGACATTCCTTTTCAATCTGGGCGTGTCGACACTCAGTATCAGTCATACACCTGGAGGCATAGGCAACAGGCTTCCAATCTTTACCATCTGCTTGTAGCAAGACCGCACCTAGGCCATCTTTTGATGCATCCGTTGACGCTTTGATTCTTTCGGTTGGGTCAAAGAAGGTGAGTACAGGTGTGGTTGTCAGCACTGTTTTAAGGTTTATCCACTCTTGTTCATGTCTTTCTGTCCATGCGAACTCATTTGTTTTATGTAGCAGGTCTCGCAGACAGGCTGTCTTGGCTGACAAGTTAGGAATGAACTTTCCAATGAAGTTTATCATCCCCATGATGCGTAGCACTCCTTTTTTGTCAGTGGGTCGGGGCATTTTGAGTATGGCGTTTACTTTTTCCATATCTGGCTCTATTCCTTTACCAGATAGATTATCTCCTAGGAAAGTGACTTCCTGGATGCCAAACTGACACTTAGCTTTGTTGAGCTTCAGTCCATTCTGGCGTATGCTCTGTAGCACTTTAGTCAGTCTCTCATTGTGTTCTTTCAGTGTGGAGCCCCAGATGATGATGTCATCAACATAGACCCAAACTCCTTCCAGACCTTCAATTATGTGTTCCATCGCTCTATGAAAGATTTCAGATGCAGATACTATCCCGAAAGGCATTCTGAGGAAACAATACCTGCCAAATGGTGTGTTGAAGGTACAGTATTTGGTGCTCTCTTCATCCAGTTTTAGTTGCCAAAATCCTTGTGAGACATCGAGATTTGTAAAGTATCCGGCACCTGACATTTCACTGGTGATTTCTTCTCGCTTGGGAATCTGGTAGTGTTCACGTTTTATGTTTGCATTTAAGTCCTTTGGATCCATGCATATTCTTAGATCATTGTTCTTTTTCTTTACACATACCATGGAGTTAACCCAGTCTGTTGGTTCTTCGACTTTCCTGATGACTCCTAGTGTGGTCATTCTGTCCAGTTCATTCTTGAGCTGGTCACGCAGGGGTGCTGGAACTCTTCATGGAACATGTACCACTGGCTGAGCATCCTGCTTTAGTTGGATCTTGTAAGTGAATGGTAGAACTCCAAATCCTTTGAACACATCCTGGAAATTATTCACTACAGAATCCACCGAGTCATCTGGTCTGCTTATGGCACAGTTTATACGGTAGACTCTTTTGACCAGTTCTAAGTCCTCACAAGCTTTGTCACCCAGTAGTGAATCAAGCCTTTCAGCCACAACAGGAAACATGAGATGATGCACTTTGTCTTTGACTGTCACTTTAAGTCTGCATGCACCTAAGCTATCTATTTTCTGTCCATTATAGTCCTTCAGTAGTACTGACTTTTTCTGTATTTTGGGCTTTTCTTTCATATTGTTAATGTCACTCATACTGATTAAGTTTGCTTTTGCCCCAGTGTCCAGTTTCAATGTAACTAATGCTTCATTTATCTGCAGTGGGATCATCCATTTGTCCTCTTTTACTGCATTAACTTTATGTTCAGCATTGTCTATTTCTGAGGGCTGCACATTTTCTGTATCTTTTTTGATATCGTCACATGACACCATTCCTACAAAAAATGTTTCACTTACATCAGTGTCCTCAATCACATTAACTCGTTGCCCTTTCGTCGTTTTTACTTTTGAAAAGCATTGTTTGGCAAAGTGATTCTTTCCATTACACTTTGTGCACATTTTTCCAAACGCTGGGCATTGTCTTAACTGGTGTTTGTAACCACAGCGTTTACAATTAAAAAATTTCATCCTCCGATTGCTTTTCATTTCTGTTCTGCCCACGTTTCTTCCCCTTGTAGGACACAGCACCGACAGCAGCATTATCACTCATTACATTCGCATCATTATTGATTTCACTGAAAGTCTTCGCGTGCTTTCGAGCTAGCTCGCTGGCTTTTCATATTTTCACTGCATTTTCCAAATTTAGTTCGGTTTCTCTCAACAGACGTTCCCTGACTTTTTTATCATGAATACCAAACACAATCTGGTCACGAATCATGGATGCTTTGAGCTCAGAGAAATTACATGTCTGTGCTTTCAGTTTCAGATCAGTTATAAAGCTAACAAAAGTCTCATTTTGTTGCTGTGTCCGAGAACGGAAGATGTATCTTTCATAGGTCTCATTCTATTTGGGAGAGCAATGTGCATCAAATTTTTTTAGCACATCTTCTAATTTTTCTCTGTTCTCCGCTGGATTAAATACAAATGTATTAAATACCTCTATCGCCTGTGGGCCTGCAACTGTAAGCAGCAAGGCTATCTTCCTTGCGTCTGGCTTCGTACCGAATCCGATGGCTGCAATGTAGAGTTCGAATTGTTGTTTAAAAATTCGCCAATTGTAGTCGACATTTCCCTCGAGATTCAAACCTCCTGGTGGCTTCAAATTCTCCATGTTGCTTTTCACAATTTTCAGCAGATCTTCACCACCCTGGTACCATGTTATGTTCATTAATAACTAGACATTCTTATGATGAACACAGCTAGCTTCTAGCTAGTTATTTATTCAGTGCACGTTCTCTAGGTACAGTATCTGTCGAGGCTTCCATGTGTGCTCCTGTGTGCAGGCTGCCATCTTGACTGTTGCCTTCTGGGTAGCCTAGTGCCTCATGGGTAATGTAGTCTTAAACATACAGCTATATACAGCTCTACACAGCTCCACCTAGTGTCCACTATAGAATGACATGCTATTGATCACTACACCTCCCTATCTCTGTAACCTCCTCCAGCCCTCTACAACCCTCCCTATCTCTGTAACCTCCTCCAGCCCCTACAACCCTCCCTATCTCTGTAACCTCCTCCAGCCCCTACAACCCTCCCTATCTCTGTAACCTCCTCCAGCCCCTACAACCCTCCCTATCTCTGTAAACTCCTCCAGCCCCTACAACCCTCCCTATCTCTGTAACCTCCTCCAGCCCCTACAACCCTCCCTATCTCTGTAAACTCCTCCAGCCCCTACAACCCTCCCTATCTCTGTAACCTCCTCCAGCCCCTACAACCCTCCCTATCTCTGTAACCTCCTCCAGCCCCTACAACCCTCCGAGATCTCTGCACTCCTCCAATTCCGGCCTCTTGCCCATCCCCCGATTTCCATCACTCCACCATTGGCGGCCGCGCCTTCAGCTGCCTGGGCCCCGAGCTCTGGAATTCCCTCCCTAAACCTCTCCGCCTCTCTCTCTCCTCCTTTAAGACGCTCATTAAAACCGACCTCTTCCACCAAGCTTTTGGTCACCTGTCCTAATATCTCCTTATGCTGTGGCCCGGTGTCAAATTTTGTTTTATAACGCTCCTGTGAAGCACCTTGGGACGTTTTACTACGTTAAAGGCACGATATAAATACAAGCTGACATGCAGTAAAAGAAAAATACCAAAGATTACTCAGTACTTACCGAAGACTTCATTGGCAGTGAATGATCTGCATGTTGAATGCTGCGTTGTGTTGCACACGGTGGTATTTAGGGTACAATTCCCCGAAAAACTATTACATTTGTGACAGACCAGCGAGTAACCTGTAGGAACAAATGGGACAAGTTTATTTTTACTCATTCACGGGATGTAGGCGTCGCTGGCAAGGCCAGCATTTATTGCCCATCCCTAATTGCCCTTGAGAAGGTGGTGGTGAGCCGCCTTCTTGAACCGCTGCAGTCCCGTGTGGTGAAGGTGCTCCCACAGTGCTGTTAGGGAGGCGTGGTCAAAGCTTCGATGCTGGGGATGTTGGCCTGGGAAAGAACACTGATGTTGGTGCGCCCATCCTGCCAATGGATTTGCTCAATCAGCTCCGATGGACGGGTCACATTGTCCGCATGCCCGATACGAGACTCCCAAAACAAGCGCTCTACTCGGAGCTCCAGCACGGCAAGAGAGCCCCAGGTGGGCAGAGGAAACGCTTCAAGGACACCCTCAAAGCCTCCTTGAAAAAGTGTAACATCCCCCACCGACACCTGGGAATCCCTGGCCCAAGACCGCACAAAGTGGAGGAGAAGCATCCGGGAAGGCGCCGAACACCTCGACTCTCTCCGCCGGGAGCAAGCGGAAGTCAAGCGCAGGCAGAGCAAAGAGCGCACGTCAACCCAAGCACCCCACCCACCTGCCCCTTCAACCACTGTCTGCCCCACCTGTAACAGAGACTGTAGGTCCCGCATTGGACTCATCAGTCACCTGAGAACTCAGTTTTAACGTGGAAGCAAGCCATCCTCGGTTCTGAGGGACTGCCTAAGAAGAAGAAGAACAGTTAGGGAGGGAGTTCCAGGATTTTGACCCAGCGACAACAAAGGAACAGCCGATGTATCTCCAAGTTGGAATGGGGTGTGTGACTTGGAGGTGGTGGTGTTCCCATGCACCTGCTGCCCTTGTCCTTCTAGGTGGAAGAGGTGGCGGGTTTGGGAGGTGCTGCCGAAGAAGCCTTGGCGAGTTGCTGCAGTGCATCTTGTAGATTATACACACTGCAGCCACGGTGCGCCGGTGGTGGAGGGAGTGAATGTTTAAGGTGGTGGATGGGGTGCCAATCAAGCGGGCTGCTTTGTCCTGGATGGTGTCGAGCTTCTTGAGTGTTGTTGGAGCTGCACTCATCCAGGCGACTCATGTCAAGACACAACCGCAATTAATTACTACCAACGTGGCCTTTCAGTGGGGCAAGTTAATGGGTTGCGAATAACTTTTGGCAGAAATAGCACTCAGAGGAGTGGAATTATGGCGTGGGATAATTGTAGACAAACATTTAACACATTCTGAATAAAAATTCCAATTCTGTGTTTCAGGCGAGCAGCATAGATGCATTCAAGGGGAAGCGAGATAAACACACGAGGGAGAAAGGAATGGAAGGATATGTTGATGGGGTGAGATGAAGAGGGGTGGGAGGAGGCTGGTGTTGATGAGGTGAGATGAAGAGGGGTGGGAGGAGGCTGGTGTTGATGGGGTGAGATGAAGAGGGGTGGGAGGAGGCTGGTGTTGATGGGGTGAGATGAAGAGGGGTGGGAGGAGGCTGGTGTTGATGGGGTGAGATGAAGAGGGGTGGGAGGAGGCTGGTGTTGAGGGGGTGGGATGAAGAGGCGTGGGAGGAGGCTGGTGTTGATGGGGTGAGATGAAGAGGGGTGGGAGGTGGCTGGTGTTGATGGGGTGAGATGAAGAGGGGTGGGAGGAGGCTGGTGTTGAGGGGGTGAGATGAAGAGGGGTGGGAGGTGGCTGGTGTTGATGGGGTGAGATGAAGAGGGGTGGGAGGGGGCTGGTGTGGATGGGGTGAGATGAAGAGGGGTGGGAGGAGGCTGGTGTGGATGGGGTGAGATGAAGAGGGGTGGGAGGAGGCTGGTGTTGACGGGGTGAGATGAAGAGGGGTGGGAGGAGGCTAGTGTTGATAGGGTGAGATAAAGAGGGGTGGGAGGTGGCTGGTGTTGACGGGGTGAGATGAAGAGGGGTGGGAGGGGGCTGGTGTTGACGGGGTGAGATGAAGAGGGGTGGGAGGAGGCTTGTGTTGATGGGGTGAGATGAAGAGGGGTGGGAGGTGGCTGGTGTTGACGGGGTGAGATGAAGAGGGGTGGGAGGGGGCTGGTGTTGACGGGGTGAGATGAAGAGGGGTGGGAGGAGGCTGGTGTTGATGGGGTGAGATGAAGAGGGGTGGGAGGGGGCTGGTGTTGACGGGGTGAGATGAAGAGGGGTGGGAGGAGGCTGGTGTTGATGGGGTGAGATGAAGAGGGGTGGGAGGAGTCTGGTGTTGATGGGGTGAGATGAAGAGGGGTGGGAGGAGGCTGGTGTTGATGGGGTGAGATGAAGAGGGGTGGGAGGAGGCTGATGTTGATGGGGTGAGATGAAGAGGGGTGGGAGGAGGCTGGTGTGGATGGGGTAAGATGAAGAGGGGTGGGACGAGGCTGGTGTTGATGGGGTGAGATGAAGAGGGGTGGGAGGAGTCTGGTGTTGATGGGGTGAGATGACGAGGAGTGGGAGGAGGCTGGTGTTGATGGGGTGAGATGAAGAGGGGTGGGAGGAGGCTGGTGTTGATGGGGTGAGATGAAGAGGGGTGGGAGGAGGCTGGTGTTGATGGGGTGAGATGAAGAGGGGTGGGAGGAGGCTGGTGTTGATGGGGTGAGATGAAGAGGAGTTGGAGGAGGCTGGTGTTGATGGGGTGAGATGAAGAGGGGTGGGAAGAGGCTGGTGTGGAGCAAAAACACTGGCATGGACCAGTTGGACCAAATGACCAGTTACTGTGCTGTAGATACGTTGTAATAGTTAGTAATAAATCACCCCCCTCAAGGATTGGTCGATTAAAGCACCCCATAGTGTGGCACTGAGCTATATAACATTAGGAGGGTCCCAACTGCATCCTCGGTTTAGCTGGTGTGGACCATACATTTGACATCAATATCCCTCAGCTAGAAAGGAGGTGGAGATCAGCCTTTATTGCAAGGGGGTTGGAGAACAAGTGTAAGGAAATCTTGCTGCAATTATATAGGGCTTTGGTGAGACCACACCTGGAATACTGTGCACAGTTTTGGTCTACTTTTCTAAGGAAGGATATACTTGCCTTGGAGGCGGTGCAACGAAGGTTCATTGGACTGATTCCTGGGATGAGTGAGTTGTTCTATGAGGAGAGATTGAGTAGAATGGGCCTATACGCTCTCTGGTTTTGAAGAATGAGAAATGATCTCATTGACACGTATAAAATTCTTAGAGGGATTGACAGGGTAGATGCTGAGAGGTTGTCTCCCCTGGCTGGGGAGTCTAGAACTAGGGGGCATAGTCCCAGGATAAGGGCTCGGCCATTTAGGACTGAGATGAGGAGGAATTTCTTCACTCAGAGGGTGGTGAATCTTTGGAATTCTCTACCCCAGAGGGCTGTGGAGGCTCAGTCACTGAGTATATTCAAGACAGAGATCGATAGATTTTTGGACTCTAGGGGAATCAAGGGATATGGGGATCGGGCGGGAAAGTGGAGTTGAGGTCGATGATCAGCCATGATCGTATTGAATGGCAGAGCAGGCTCGAGGGGCCAAATGACCGACTCCTGCTCCTATTTCTTATGTTCTTATGTTCGGCCAGAGTTCCTGCCCCTGATCGCTTTCCAGTGACTCGATCTCTAGAAGCAAGTGAAAATAGGAACAGGCATAGGCCATTCAGCCCTTCGGGCGTGACGGGTACTGGGGAAGGACATGGCTGTGAGGTTGAAACCATTAATAGGCATGGCGCCTATTATCCAGATCATACTACATCTGAAAGGAACTGAAGAAGCTAGCACTGAAACAAAGTATTTCTCTTTGGGTCTCAGCCATCCTGCATTTAACCCATGCCAATTGTTGTGGAGTATTTTTAACCAACACTCGACACAAGGTTTCAGATCGATAGTCAAGTTGTCTTTATTACACCGGTGGGGAGACAGTCTGCTCTGTCTTTAGCCAGACTTCTCCAAATTGTTACAGCAAACACTACATTTTTATACATTACAATACACATGGCCAGCCCCTGCACAATTCATTCCTGCCACCTGATTGGATCTTGGCCCGCATGCACCTTCACGGATTGGTTACAAATCTTAAGGTAAACATGTGTAAGCTGCCTCCTCAGTTATTCACTCAAACTGCTGAACACTGATTAAAAGATAACTTGGAATGCGACCGAGATAATAAAGTTCTTACGGGCAGTTGAAATTCTAGACAGCCTGTCTCCACTTAATTACTTTTTGTTTAGCTTCCAAATGTCAGCTTATCTTGACCGCTTCTTTATGGATGTGGTCTTTCATGTTAGCCCCTGTCTTCCTTATGTGGCGTTGCCACATTGGGGAAACACTGTGTGTATGTAGATAAACCTGTATAATCCCCTTTTAACTGCTGTATTCCCCTCCCCCC
The DNA here is from genome assembly GCF_052327205.1 of Somniosus microcephalus. Lineage (NCBI taxonomy): Eukaryota > Metazoa > Chordata > Chondrichthyes > Squaliformes > Somniosidae > Somniosus > Somniosus microcephalus. Next base: position 209,156,408 of record NC_140998.1, on the reverse strand, counting down.
GCAAGACAGTTGGAAGCTGAGAGGAATAAGGCATGTTCAGATTTGCCTGCTGCTGAGAGAAGGAAAACCAATCAGGTTCCAGCAGGTGACCAATCTGTGAGTCATCACAGGTTCGCGGGCTTTACGAATTCAGTACTGTATTGTGAGAGTTGGAGTAAAGACCTATTTCTTGTAGCTCGCTGTGTTGCCTATTTCTTTACGCGGGAGACCGTAGTCCCCCACATTGGTGACCCCGAATGTCGGCGGCCGAAGCCCCCGACTCACGTAGCCCTACAGAGGCCAGCAACGACCCGACGGCAACCAGCAGCAGCCCGATGTCGGCCGGCGCCGCGTCCTTGAAGCTCCCCACCTTCTGGGAACACCAAGCACCAGCTTGGTTCGCGCACACGGAGGCCCAATTCACCCTTCGCAGGGTTCAAGACGATGAAGAAAGGTACCTCCACGTAGTCTCAGCACTAGCAAGCTCCACCGCCGCCGAGATTCTTGACCTGCTGGGGAACCCACCATAGACCAGCAAGTACTCAACCATTAAGGGCCGCTTGCTGCAGGCTTACGGCCTGTCCAGGGAGGAGAGGGCCCGCAGGCTTCTCTCACTACCAGGCCTCGGCGAATCTACCCCGACCCAGTTGATGAGCCGGATGCTTGTGCTCCTGGGCTCTGAACCGCAGTGCTTCTTGTTTCGGGCCCTTTTCCTCAGCCTGCTTCCTCAGCAGGTACAGACTGCCCTCGCGGGGTCCCCAATTACGGACTGTGTACAACTGGCAGCCGCCGTGGACAAAGTCTTCGCCGTCGCTCAACTCGGCTGTGCAGCCGCGAGGCTCCCCGACACCACCGAGCGCGCGCCGCCACGCCAGGCCGCAGAACTATGCTACTACCATGCGCGTTTCGGCCACAAGGCCCAATGCTGCAGAGCACCCTGCTCTTTCGATCAAACCAAGAGGGCCACCCGGCCCAACGCACCAGGCCCGCGCCGCCGCCTAGGCCCGCTCGACCGCACCCCCGCCGCCACGATGGCCATCGGCACCGCAGGTAAACTGCTGTACATAACTGACTCCCTTTCAGGGCGCAGATTCCTTTGCGACACCGGAGCCCAATGCAGCATAATTCCTGCCTCCCAGCTCGATATCCAGGCAGGCCGCAGCGGCCCACCCCTCGTGGCGGCAAATGGCGCAGCCATCGCCACTTTCGGAAAGCGACGGGCCGAGGTCTGTTTCAACGGCCAGCGATTTACGTGGGATTTCGTGACGGCCTCGGTGGCACATCCCTTGCTGGGCGCCGATTTTCTTTGCGGCCATGGACTCCTGGTCGACGTCCGCGACAGGCGCCTGATCAACGCAGCAACTTTCGCTTCACTGGCCTGCCAGCAGAGCAACAGCCCGGCCCTCGTCGGGTCCTGCTCCGCCCCGGCGCATGACGACTACACCCGCCTACTCGCATATTTCTCGAGGCTCACACAACCGACCTTCTCGGCCGCGGCAGCCAAGCATGGGGTCGAGCACCACATCGCCACTACGGGACCACTAGTGTTCGCCCAAGCCAGACGCCTGGACCCAGCCAAGATGGCGGTGGCCAAGGAAGAATTCGCCACGATGGAGAAACTGGGCATCATCCGCCACTCGAACAGCCCCTGGTCGTCCCCCCTCCACATTGTGCCCAATCCGGGCGGTGGCTGGCGCCCCTGCGGCGACTACAGATGGCTCTGCACCCTCTCTAAGGCCTTCACATCCTTCCTAAAGTGTGGTGCCCAGAATTCATCATAACTTCCTTGCTTTTGTACTCAATTCAATTCAATTCAATTCAAATGCTTTATTGGCATGAAAGTTTACAGGGAACCATATTGCCAAAGCTTACATAACAAAAAGTACAGTTTTCCAACATTCTGTAGGTGTCAAACAATTTTGACCTTCGTTGGGTACATACAATATTACTTTAAACAATATTAATTTAAACAGTCTTTGTACATCAGTGGGTACATTCAGTATTAATTTTAAACAGTCCTCAGGTTGTGACATGTTGTTACATATTTGGCACCAAGGTATGGTCTGTCTCCTTCTCCCAGGACTAATCTTAATTTTGACAGGTCATCCAATTCCTTGAAATCTGGGGTTGTTTGGCTGAGCTTGTCAAATAATATGTTTCTTGATGTGTTGAATTTTTCGCATTTTAGGAGGAAATGCATCTCTGTCTCAACCTCGCCGGCCAGACATTGATCACATATTCTATTCTCTCTAGGCTGCCAGGATTTCTTGTATCTTCCTTTTTCAATTGCCAGTTGGTGGTCGCTTAGTCTGTACCTGGTGAGGGTCTGTCTCTGTTTTGTGTCTCTGATGGTCGAGAGATAGTCTGCCAGTTTATATTCTCTTTTTAGGGCCCGGTAACATTCTAATCTGCTTTGGCTTTTGGTTATTTTGTTCCAATGTTCCAGGTAGGTTTCTTTGCTTTGTTTAATGATTTGATTCACTCAGATTGGTGTTTGGACGGCAGTGTTGGTCTGGGACTGGTCAGGGTCCGGCTGAGTAGGAGTACTTAGTTTCAGTAGCAGCTGACTCAGGGGACTCTTTTCTGGGTTTAGCTCTTGGGTCTGGAAGGCTTTAAAATGAAGGGTGTCTGGGGAGCTAGATTTGAGGTGATTTAGGAAGTTTAGTGCTCGTTTTTGGATGTTTATTATCAGTGGGTATCTGCCTAGTTCGACTCTGCATGCATTTGTTGGTGTTTTCCTTTGGGTGCGAAGGATGCTTCGGCAAAATTCTGCATGTAGGGCTTCTATTGTGTGTTTTTCCCATTTAGTGTAGCTATGGTGATTGAGCGGGCCCCATACTTCACTACCGTACAGCGCAATCGGCAGGATTACGCTGTGAAATATTTTTAGCCAGATTTTGATTGGGATTTGGATGTTGTAGAATTTTCTTTTTATTGCATATAGGGCTCTTCGGGCTTTTTCTTTTAGTGCATTCACTGCTATGCTGAAGCTCCCTGATGCTGTAATGGTTAGACCAAGGTAAGTGTAGCTCATAGTGTGTCCTATGATGGTATCACTGAGCTATTTCTATTACTATGCCTCTATCACTATGCCTCTATTTATGAAGCCCAGTATCCCGTGTGCTTTTCTAACCACTTTCTCAACCTACCCTGCCACCTTCAATGATTTGTGCACACATACCCCCAGGTCTCTCTGTTCATGCACCCACTTTAGAATTGTACTCTTTAGTTTATATTGCCTCTCCTCATTCTTCCTACCAAAATGTATCACTTGGCACTTTTCTGTGTTAAATTTCATCAGCCATGTGTCCGCCCATTTCACCAGCCTGTCTATGTCTTCCTGAAGTCTAGCACTCTCCTCCTCGCTGTTCACGATACTTCCACGTTTTGTGTCATCTTGCTAGAGCCGTTCGAAATCATGAAGGGTTTAGATGGAGTAACTGAAGAATCAACAACCTGAGGCCATAGATTTAAGGTGATTGGCAAAAGAGCCAGAGGCGGCATGAGGAAATAATCTTTTTTACGCAGCGAGTGGTTAGGATCTGGAATACACTGCCTCATAGGGCAGTGGAAACAGATTCAATAGTAGCCTTCTGTGCTATATGGTTCCAGGAATAAACAGGAACAGTTACGCTGGTGATTGTAGAGACTGTGTGTCACTGTAAATGAAATACATGTACAGAAAAACACACATCCATAGATATAGTCACAATTATACATGCAAACATAATTAAATTCACAGGTATATATATATATATATATACACACATTCCTATGCTCACGCTATCTCTTGCACACTGATATACCTATCAATTCGTCCAATAAAAGGCGACGAGTTAGGAACGTAACTAAAGGTTTTTATTGACTAAATAACAGAGCCCACCCTCGTGGGTGATCGGGTCCAACAAGGAGGAATACCAGCCAGTCGACTACCTTTATACCTGGGCAGGTAGGTGGAGCCATGGGCGGAGTCGGAGGTGGTCAGCCCAGGTATAACAGCGCGACAAGAGGCGACCTCGTATCGTGATACAACGGTGATAACAATACAACAGTGATAACTATAGTGTAACGATAAAGTGGTTTACCACACACACATATACACACTCACATGTATGCACATGTACACATACCCCTACAGTGAGCTCAATCAAATCCCTGCTGACCACTCCTATGGCCCAGAAATTCGGGTCGGAGGCTTCCCGCGGGTGCAAGCCCCCGACCTGCACTTACCTAGCGCGCCGGCCGTTGTGCTGTGGGAATTCCGATCCTGGGCCTCCTCCAACTGCCGGCGCGCAGTGCTTGCATATCCCAGGGGCGCAGTTAGTTCGATGCGTCCCCTGGGATCACGTGGGCCATGGAGAGCCAATGGTAGCAGGGAATGCTTCATTCATAAGTTTGACAAGAACAGTTGTCAAAACTATAAATACCATAAGCCCCAAAACATCACTAAAACTTCAATTAAATTTTTTTTTTAAATCACATTTTTAAAATAACTAGAAATTACATAAAATAACTATTTTAAACAATAATTTAAATTTTTGAAAAAATTAATTACATTTTCTAACAGGGCTAAAAATAAACTTACCTTTCTTTAAAGTGTTTAAAAATAATAAACCTGTGGAAAAAATGTTTTAATTTTAATTAATTCACCACTTACCTTGTTAAAAGCAGGCCTTGCGCCTGCTTTTTAAAAGTGTAACTCCTGCAGACTTACCCTCCCGGAGAAACCTGGAAAGGAAACGTAAGTTCCAGGCGCACGCGCTGCCTCTCCGGCGCACGCGTTCGACCTCTGAACCCTTTCCTTTAAGGAAACGGAAGTTCCGGTTTCCCGCGTATGCGCAGCGCATGCACGAAACCGGCACTTCCATTGGGCTTACGGGTGAGCACCCAGTGCGTACTCACCCGTGGAGATCCGAATTTCTGGGCCATACGTTCCTGTGCCCTCTCGACCCACATTGATTGCATTTCCCCCAAATCATTGCCCAGTGTTCTGCGCGCCAAGCTAAGCGGTCCTAGGCTCCTCAATGTAAGCTCGAGGAACAGCACCTCATCTTTCAATCAGGCACTTTACACCCTTCCGGACTCAACATCAAGTTCAACAATTTCAGATCTCTGCCCCCTTTTTTTCAGATGGCAGCTGTTGATGATTCTGCCATTCCCTATTACACTTCTTCTAGACCCATCTTTAGTTTCTTTACTTCTCCCATTACCATCTCCTTTTTCTTTTGTCATTTAATCTCTCCCGCCCTCCACCTTATCGCAGACCCCTTTTGTTCTTTCCTCCCCTATCCTGTTTCCCCGCCTCTGCACTTGCTTAAAACCTGTTACATCTCCAACTTTTTTTCAGTTCTGAGGAAGGGTCATCGACCCGAAAGGCTGACTCTGTTTCTCTCTCCACCGATGCTGAGTGTTTCAGGCATTTTTCTGTTTTGATTTCAGGATTCCTCACTCCACGTTTGAATCCTCACTCGACACAAAGCCGACCACCATCGCCACTGATGGCGCAGGACTTGAACCCCAGGCACCTGGTGAAGTCTCAATCCCCCTGCTACCATCACTCAACACAACTCAGGAACACCCAGTTCCCAATGGGATACACTACTCGCTCATAAAAGACAGGAACACAAACTGCTTGCTGTAAAGGTTGACAAAATTGTCTTTTTCTCCCAAAAGACATTCAGAAATAAAACAAGCGCCCTTTGCCTGCAAACCTGGCACTATGCAATGTTTCTGCTATCAGAATAATCGACAACTCCTTGAGAGAATGAATAAATAAATAAATGAAGCGAGAGGCTGGGGGGGGGAGATTGATAATGCAATTTGCCCGCATAGACAAGCTTACCTTCAGTGACCAAGGCGATGAACAAGACTGCTCCAAGCAACACCTTCATTTTTCTCTCTGCCTCCTTCCAACTCTAGACTTCGATAGTTGGATCTGATCGATATTAAAGCAATCTTATTGAATTTATAGAGTTGGTGACGTCGACGAGAGAGAGAGAGGGGGAAAACCCTTGGAACAAGAACCAAATCATAGACGGTTCCGCCCCTTGGTCGGTAAGGCGTCTGCCTACCTGTCGACACATGGGCATCTGCCAAAGGTCCACTGTCATTTCTCAATGCGGGAGACGGCAATTAAACCCGGGGAAATTGGTGCTCAAAGAATGGACTGCACCTTCAGCGGGATGTATCTCCACACCGGACCCAGACCTCCTACATTGATCAAAATCTTCAGCCGTCGTGTCTGTCAAGATTATGGTGTGACTTCAAATAAAGCTGTTGGACTATAACCTGGTGTTGTGTGACTTCTTACACCTGTCAAGATTAGAGGGCGGGGGGGCTTCGATGGTCACTGAGCAGAAGCAACATAAATATGCTCAAGGGAATATCTTTCACTGAGCATTTCCTTGCCAGAGTTGACAGGTCTAACCAGGCATAGCAAGAGCCCACCTGAAGAAACAGCCGCTTATTTTATTGGGGAATAGGTGTTTCCGAGAGACCTCACACAATCCCTTGACCTCTTTCTTTCTTTCTCTGTCTCTCCTTCTATCTTTATTCTCTCATTTCTTTCCTTCCTTCTTTCTTTCTCTCTTTCACTCTTTCTTTCATTCTTTATTTCTCTGCCTCTCTCTTTCTCTCGCTTTCCCCTCCCTGGCTAGAAAGGGCGTGCGCAGTCACGAGTATGGGACAGGCTTACTCAAGTTCCTAGTGGGTATGGATCCACAGCACGAAGCTGCTCATAATTTATCACTAGCTCCACAATCCCACTCAGAGACGTAGCAGAAAAAGAATGGAGGAAGTAACAGTGGTGCAGCCAGAGTGCCCCTTCGAACCTGGGCTTCTTCAGCACTAAGTTTCAGATTGTCCAGCCATCTTCCTCTGGTGCTTCCTCTGCCCCTTGCCCACCTAGCCAAACCTCCCCTCCAACCCTGAAGCCACATCTACCTTTAGAATCTCTCCCATCTCCACTCATGCCTTCTCCAAGCTCACCTTGCCCATCAGACCCGCCTCCTGCTCCCTTGACTCCATTCCCACTAATCCGAGGATCATTCAATGACCCTTCCAGGCCCCCATGTGAGCTGACATTCTAAATAGTTCCCTCGCCTCAGGTACTGCCCCCACCTCCCGTGCCCACCACCCCCCCCCGCCCCCGCCGTCGTCACTCCGTTGCTCAAAAGAAACCACCTTGACCCCTCTCTCCTTGCAAACCACCGCCCCATCTCCAACCTCCCTTTCCTTTCTAAAGTCCTTAACATAGAAACATAGAAGATAGGAGCAGGAGTAGGCCATTCGGCCCCTCGAGCCTGCTCCGCCATTCAATGAGATCATGGCTGATCATCCAAACTCAGTACTCTGTCCCTGCCTTCTCCCCATATCCCTGGATCCCTTTAGCCTTAAGAAATATATTCAACTCCTTCTTGAATATATTTAATGAATTGGCCTCAACTGCCTTCTGTGGTAGAAAATTCCACAGGCTCACCACTCTCTGGGTGAAGAAATTCCTCCTCATCTCTGTCCTAAATGGCTTACCCCTTATCTTTAGACTGTGACCCCTGGTTCTGGACTCCCCCGCCATCGGGAACATCCTTCCTGCATCTAGTCTGTCTAGTCCTGTTAGAATTTTATAAGTTTCAATGAGATCCCCTCTCATTCTTCTAAACTCCAGCGAGTGTAAGCCCAATCGACCCAATCTCTCCTCATACGTCATTCCTGCCATCCCAGGTATCAGTTTGGTAAATCTTCGCTGCACTCCCTCCATGGCAAGAACATCCTTCCTCAGATAAGGCGACCAAAACTGCACACAATACTCAAGGTATGGTCTCACCAAGGCCCTGTACAACTGCAGCAAGACATCCTTGCTCCTGTACTCGAATCCTCTCGCTATGAAGGCCAACATACCATTTGCCTTCTTAACCGCCTGCTTCATCTGCATGCTTACCTTCAGCGACTGGTGCACAAGGACACCCAGGTCTCGTTGCACTTACCCTTCTCCCAATCTATTGCTGTTCAGGTTTCGTTAGCGAGTGCAAGTGCGATCCCTCCTATTGGGGATTGAGTATTCCTCCAATTCTGACCTCTTGTGCATCCCACACTTCCTTCGCTCCACCATTGGTGGCCGTGCCTTCTGTTGCCTGGGCCCTAAGCTCTGGAAATCCCTCCCTAAACCTCTCCGCCTCTCTCTCCTCCTTTAAGACACTCCTTAAAACCCACCCCTTTTGACTGAGCTTTAGGTCACCCCTCCTACTATCTCCTTCTTAGGATCGATGTCCATTTCTGTTTGATCACGCTGCCGTGAAGCACCTCAGGAAGCACCTCCCACTCCAAAGACTTCAGCACAAAAATGTAGGCTGACACTCCGGTGCCAGCACTGAGTGTTGTTTCAAAGCAGATGTAGTTCGCCCCGGTGTCCTGGGCCAAGTATTAATTCCACAACCAACATAACCTCAAAACAGATGATCTTGTTGCAGTTTGTGGGAGCTTGCTGTGTGCAATTTTTTGGCTGCCGTGTTTCCTACATTACAACAGTGACTACACTTGAAAAGCACTTCATTGGGTGTGAAGCGCTTTGGGACGTCCTGAGGTCAAGAAAGGCGCTACAGAAATGCAAGTCTTTCTTTCTAATCAGGCAAAAATGGACACCAAGCCAGAGATGGAGATAATTAGATGTGATGAGCACGAGCTTGGCCAAGGCGGAGGCGGAGAGGCGGAGAGGCAGTAATGACTTCATTGGCTGTTAGGTGCTTTGAGATGTCCTGAAGTTGTGAGGGTGCTACATAAATGCAAGTTAGTTAGTTAGTTCGTTCCTTCATTCATTCATTCATTCTCGCTTTCTTTCTTTCTCTCTCTCTTTCTTTCTCTCTCTCTTTCTTTCTCTCTCTTTCTTTTTCTTCCTTTCTTTCAGCAACAGGCGCTTTACAGCCTTTTGGACTCAATATTGAGTTCAACAATTTCAGACCATAACCTCTGCTCCCATTTGTTCAGACGGCAGCTGTTGGTGATTCTGCCATTCCCATACACACCTCCTCTTTTGTTTCTTAACTTGTCCCATTACCATCTCCTTTCCCCTCGCACCATCATCCCTTTTGTCATTTAATCTCTCCTGCCTTCCACCCCATCACAGACCTTCCCTTGTGTTCTTTCCTCCCCTCCCCCCCTCTCCCGGCCCCTACACTTGCTTAAAATCCGTTACATCTCTAAATTTTTCCAGTTCTGACGATAGGTCATCGACCTGAAACGTTAACTGTTTCTCTCACCACGGATGCTGTCTGACCCGCTGTTTCCAGCATTCGCTGTTTCTATTTCAGATTTCCAACATCCGCAGTAGCTTAACATAAGAACATAAGCAATAGGAGCAGGAGTCGGCCATTCGGCCCCTCGGGCCTGCTCCACCATTCAATCAGATCATGGCTGATCATCGACCTCATCTCCACTTTCCCGCACTATCCCCATATCCCTTGATTCCCTTAATATCCAAAAATCTATCGATCTCTGTCTTGAATATACCCAGTGACTGAGCCTCCACAGCCCTCTGGGGTAGAGAATTCCAAAGATTCACCGCCCTCTGAGTGAAGAAATTTCTCCTCATCTCAGTCCTAAATGGCCGAGCCCTTATTCTGAGACTGTGACCCCTGGTTCTAGACTCCCCAGCCAGGGGAAACATCCTCCCTGCATCTACCCTGTCAAGTCCTGTAAGAATGCAGCATGTTTCAATGAAATCACCTCTCATTCTTCTAAACTCTAGTGAATATCGGCCTAGTCTACTCAATCTGTCCTCATAGGACAATCCCCCCATCCCAGGAACCAGTCTGGTGAACCTTCGCTGCACTCCCTCTATGGCAAGTATATCCTTCCTTAGGTAAGGAGACCAAAACTGTCCACAATACTCCAGGTGTGGTCTCACCAGGGCCCTGTGTAATTGCAGGAAGACGTCTTTACTCTTATATTCAAATCTTCTTGTAATAATCTTGCTATTCAAGAAGGAGTTATATATATTTCTTAAGGCTAAAGGGATCAAGGGATATGGGGAGAAGGCAGGGACAGGGTACTGAATTTGGATGATCAGCCATGATCTCATTAAATGGCGGAGCAGGCTCGAGGGGCCGAATGGCCGACTCCTGCTCCTATCTTCTATGTTTCTATGTTTTCTTATTTAACAGTTGCCAGATACGTGAAGGAACCTGCTTCCTTCTAAAGCTCAGCTATGGGTTTTGGAAATCCCCAAAAACCTCTTGCGATTATATTTACTTCAGCAACAGTAACACCTCCCTTGACGGAGAATGAGGAAATGGTGATGTTTATTTCCTGCTCTTAAGTGCTGCACCATTCCAGCTCATTAAAAAAAAATACCCCCTTGCTAGCGTTCCGCGGTTGACTATCAATCCTCTTCCTTCACTGAGTTAGCCTCCTCTAATTCTGCCCTCTTGAGCATCACTGATTATAATCACTCCACCATTGGTGGCCGTGCCTTCTGTTGCCTGGGCCCCGAGCTCTGGAATTCCCTCCCTAAACCTCTCCGCCTCTCTACCTCTCTTTCCTCCTTTAAGACGCTCCTTAAAACCTGCCCCTTTGACCAAGCTTTTGGTCACCTGTCCTAATATCTCCTTATGTGGCTCGGTGTCAAATTTCTTTGTCTTAAAATACTCCTGTGATGCACCTTGGGACGTTTTACTACGTTAAAAGCGCTATATAAATACAAGTTGTTGTTGTTGTTTAACCAGAAGTGAGAGGATATACTTAACACAAAAGATTGAACAGGCTGGGGCCCTTTTCTCTAGAAAAGTGAAGGCTGAGTCTTTAAGATTATTAAAGGTTTCGATAGGGTAGACGTAGAGAAGATGTTTCCACTTGTGGAAGAGACCGGAACTAGGGGCCATCATTATAAGAGAGTCACTAATAAATCCAATCGGGAATTCAGGAGAAATTCTTTACCCGGAGAGTGGTGAGAATGTGGAACTCGCTACCACAGGGACTGGTTGAGGCGAAGAGCAGAGATGCATTTAAGGGGAAGCTGGATAAACACATGAGGGAGAAAGGAATAGAAGGATATGTTACATAGAAACATAGAAGGTAGGAGCAGGAGTCGGCCATTCAGCCCCTCGAGCCTGCTCCGCCATTCAATGAGATCATGGCTGATCATCCAAATTCAGTACCCTGTCCCTGCTTTCTCCCCATATCCCTTGATCCCTTTAGCCTTAAGAAATATATCTAACTCCTTCTTGAATATATTTAATGAATTGGCCTCAACTGCCTTGTGTGGTAGAGAATTCCACAGGTTCACCACTCCCTGGGTGAAGAAATTCCTCTTCATCTTAAGACTGTGGCCCCTGGTTCTGGACTCCCCTGCCATCAGGAACATCTTTCCTGCATCTAGTCCTGTTAGAATTTTATAAGTTTCAATGAGATCCCCTCTCATTCTTCTAAACTCCAGCGAGTATAAGCCCAATCGACCCAATCTCTCCTTATACGTCATTCCTGCCATCCCAGGTATCAGTCTGGTGAATCTTTGCTGCACTCCCTCCATGGCAAGAACATCCTTCCTCAGATAAGGCGACCAAAACTGCACACAATACTCAATATTGATGGGGTGAGATGAAGAGGGGTGGGAGGAGGCTGGTGTTGATGGGGTGAGCTGAAGAGGGGTGGGAGGAGGCTGGTGTTGATGGGGTGAGATGAAGAGGGGTGGGCAGAGGCTGGTGTGGATGGGGTGAGATGAAGAGGGGTGGGAGGAGGCTGGTGTTGATGGGGTGAGATGAAGAGGGGTGGGAGGAGGCTGGTGTTGATGGGGTGAGATGAAGAGGGGTGGGAGAATGCTGGTGTTGATGGTGTGAGATGAAGAGGGGTGGGAGGAGGCTGGTGTTGATGGTGTGAGATGAAGAGGGGTGGGAGGAGGCTTGTGTTGATGGGGTGAGAGGAAGAGGGGTGGGCAGAGGCTGGTGTGGATGGGGTGAGATGAAGAGTGGTGGGAGGAGGCTGGTGTTGATGGGATGAGATGAAGAGGGGTGGGAGGATGCTGGTGTTGATGGGGTGAGATGAAGAGGGGTGGGAGGAGGCTGGTGTTGATGGGGTGAGATGAAGAGGGGTGGGAGGAGGCTGGTGTTGATGGGGTGAGATGAAGAGGGGTGGGAGGAGGTTGGTGTTGATGGGGTGAGATGAAGAGGGGTGGGAGGAGGCTGGTGTGGATGGGGTGAGATGAAGAGGGGTGGGAGGAGGCTGGTGTTGATGGGGTGAGATGAAGAGGGGTGGGAGGAGGCTGGTGTGGATGGGGTGAGATGAAGAGGGGTGGGAGGAGGCTGGTGTTGACGGGGTGAGATGAAGAGGGGTGGGAGGAGGCTGGTGTTGACGGGGTGAGATGAGGAGGAGTGGGAGGAGGCTGGTGTTGATGGGGTGAGATGAAGAGGGGTGGGCGGAGGCTGGTGTGGATGGGCTGAGATGAAGAGAGGTGGGAGGAGGCTGGTGTGGAGCATAAACACCAGCATGGACCAGTTGGGCCGAATGGCCTGTTTCTGTGCTGGGCATTGTACGTCATTCTGTATAAATATAAGAACAAATGATTGCTTTGACTGCAATACACCTATGCCCTGGATGTTGGTGCGATGCCAATCTTAGTCCTTGGCACCAGGAAGACACCTTACAGTAGGTACAATAGTGGCATTGAATACAAAAGCAAGGAAGTTATGCTAATCCTTTATGAATCACTGGTTAGGCCTCAGCTGGAGTATTGTGTCCAATTCTGGGCCCCACAGACTTTTAGGAAGGATGTCAAGCCCTTGCAGAGGGTGCGGAGGGGATTTACCAGGACGATACCAGGGATGAGGGATGTCAGTGATGTGGAGAGACTGGAGAAGCTGGAGTTGTTCTCCTTATATCAGAGAAGTTTAAGGGGAGATTTGATCAAGGTGTTCAAAATCATGAGGGGTTTTGATAGAGTAGATAGGGAGAATCATAGAATCATAGATTGATACAGCAGAGAAGGAGGCCATTCGGCCCATCGTGCCTGTGCCGGCTCTTTGAAAGAGCTATCCAAATACTGCCCCTCCGACAGTGCAGCGCTCCCTCAGTACTACCCCTCCAACAGTGCAGCACTACCTCAGTACTGCCCCTCCAACAGGGCGGCGCTACCTCAGTACTGCCCCTCCAACAGTGCGGTGCTCCCTCAGTACTGCCCCTCCGACAGTGCGGCGCTCCTTCAGTACTGACCCCCCGACAGTGTGGCACTCCCTCAGTACTGCCCCTCCGACAGTGCGGCGCTCCTTCAGTACTGACCCCCCGACAGTGTGGCACTCCCTCAGTACTGCCCCTCCCACAGTGCGGCGCTTCCTCAGTAACGCCCCTCCGACAGTGCAGCGCTCCCTCAGTACTGCCCCTCCGACAGTGCGGTGCTCCTTCAGTACTGCCCCTCCAACAGTGCGGCGCTCCCTCAGTATTGACCCTCCGACAGTGCGGCGCTCCCTCAGTACTGCCACTCCGACAGTGTGGCACTCCTTCAGTACTGACCCCCCGACACTGTGGCGCTCCCTCAGTACTGCCTCTCCGACAGTGCGGCGCTCCTTCAGCACTGCCCCTCCGACAGTGGAGCGCTCCCTCAGTACTGCCTCTCCCACAGTGCGGCGCTCCTTCAATACTGCCCCTCCCACAGTGCGGCGCTCCCTCAGTACTGCCCCTCCGACAGTGCGGTGCTCCCTCAGTACTGCCCCTCCAACAGTGCGGCGCTCCCTCAATACTGCCCCTCCGACAGTGCGGCGCTCCCTCAGTACTGCCCCTCCGACAGTGCAGTGCTCCCTCAGCACTGCCCCTCCGACAGTGCGGTGCTCCCTCAGTACTGCCCCTCCAACAGTGCGGCGCTCCTTCAGTACTGCCCCTCCGACAGTGCGGCGCTCCCTCAGTACTGACCCTCCGACAGTGCGGCGCTCCCTCAGTACTGCCACTCCGACAGTGCGGCACTCCTTCAGTACTGATCCCCCGACAGTGCGGCGCTCCCTCAGTACTGACCCCCCGACACTGTGGCGCTCCCTCAGTACTGCCCCTCCGACAGTGCGGCGCTCCTTCAGCACTGCCCCTCCGACAGTGGAGCGCTCCCTCAGTACTGCCTCTCCCACAGTGCGGCACTCCTTCAGTACTGCCCCGCCCACAGTGCGGCGCTCCCTCAGTACTGCCCCTCCAACAGTGCGGCGCTCCCTCAGTACTGCCCCTCCGACAGTGCGGCACTCCCTCAGTACTGCCCCACCGACAGTGTGGCGCTCCCTCAGCACTGCCCCTCCGACAGTGCGGCGCTCCCTCAGTACTGGCACTGGGAGCGTCGGCCTGGATTTTTGTTTCTCTGTGAAATGCCTTGGGATGTTTCCTACTTTAAAGGTGGGATGTGAATGCAAGGTGTTGTTGTTTAACTGGAATGAAAATACTCTGAATATTTCACAAGCAGGAAGTCAGTGAAATGCACCTGAATGACACACACAAGGTTCCAATGAACAGGCAGTTGCAGGACAGGTTTCTTCCAAAACTCCTTTAATGCTGACTTCTCGATGAACCAACGTGTCATCCCTTGGAGAGGGTGTGGAGGAGATTCACCAGAATGGTTCCGGGGATGAGAGATTTCTGTGACGTGGAGAGACTGGAGAAGCTGGGGTTGTTCTCCTTAGAGCAGAGAAGGTTAAGAGGAGATTTAATAGAGGCATTCAGAATCATGAGGGGTTATGATGGAGTAAATAAGGAGAAACTGTTTCCAGTGGCAGGAGGGTCGGTAACTAGAGGACACAGATTGAAGATAATCGGCAAAACAAGCAGAGGGGGAGATGAGGAGAATTTATTTTACGCAGCGAGTTGTTGTGATCCGGAATGCGCTGCCTGAAAGGGCGGCGGAAGCAGATTCAATAGTCACTTTCAAAATGGAATTGGATAAATACTTGAAAAGGAAAAATTGGCATGGGTTTTGGGGAAAGAGCAGGGGGGAGTGGGACTAATTGTAGAGCTCGTTCAAAGAGCTGGCACAGGCACGATGGGCCAAATGGCCTCCTTCTGTGCTGTGTCATTGCAGGATTCTACAATTCGCGGTGGGCTGTAATCGTACTGCTCACACGTCAACGCACCCTCTTGCTCACTATTTCAACCAACTGATTATGGTTGAACCTGCACTCCAGATTAAAGTCTCTGCCCCCCACGCTTGCATTTGTGTTCACAGTGCAAAATAAATGTCCAAGGGCGGACAGACACCTTCCAGACTAACAGTAGCCATTTTATTGCACCTTAAGTAATGAGGGAAGGAAGTTTTGCTACAGCTAAACAAAGCCCTGGTTAGAACACACCTGGAGTGCTGTGTCCAGTTCTGCACACCACACCTTAGGAAGGATATATTGGCCTTGGAAGGAGTGCAGCACAGATCAGCGCAGGCTGACACTTTCAGTGCCCGTACTGAGGGAGCGCCACACTGTCGGAGGGACAGTACTGAGGGAGCGCCGCACTGCTGGAGGGTCAGTACTGAGGGAGCACCGCACTGTCGGAGGGTCAGTACTGAGGGAGCGCCGCACTGTCGGAGGGGCAGTGCTGAGGAAGTGCCGCACTGTCGGAGGGGCAGTACTGAGGGAGCACCGCACTGTCGGAGGGTCAGTACTGAGGGAGCGCCGCACTGTCGGAGGGGCAGTGCTGAGGAAGTGCCGCACTGTCGGAGGGGCAGTACTGAGGGAGCGCCGCACTGTCGGAGGGGCAGTACTGAGGGAGCGCCGCACTGTCGGAGGGGCAGTGCTGAGGGAGTGCCACACTGTCGGAGGGGCAGTACTGAGGGAGTGCTGCACTGTCGGAGGGGCAGTACTGAGGGTGAGCCACACTGTCGGAGGGGCAGTACTGAGGGAGCGCCGTACTGTCGGAGGGGCAGTACTGAGGGAGAGCCAGACTGTCGGAGGGGCAGTACTGAGGGAGCGCCGCACTGTCGGAGGGGCAGTACTGAGGGAGAGCCACACTGTCAGAGGGGCAGTACTGAGGGAGCGCCACACTGTCGGAGGGGCAGTAATGAGGGAGCGCCGCACTGTCGGAGGGACAGTACTGAGGGAGCGCCACACTGTTGGAGAGGCAGTACTGAGGGAGCGCCGCACTGTCGGAGGGGCAGTACTGAGGGAGCGCCACACTGTCGGAGGGACAGTACTGAGGGAGCGCCACACTGTCGGAGGGTCAGTACTGAGGGAGCGCCGCACTGTCGGAGGGGCAGCACTGAGGGAGCACCACACTGTCGGAGGGGCAGTACTGAGGGAGCGCCGCACTGTCGGAGGGTCAGCACTGAGGGAGCGCCGCACTGTCAGAGGGGCAGTACTGAGGGAGCGCCACACTGTCGGAGGGGCTGTACTGAGGGAGCGCCACGCTGTCGGAGGGTCAGTACTGAGGGAGCGCCGCACTGTCGGAGGGGCAGTACTGAGGGAGCGCCGCACTGTCGGAGGGGCAGTACTGAGGGAGCGCCGCACTGTCGGAGGGGCAGTACTGAGGGAGCGCCGCACTGTCGGAGGGGCAGTACTGAGGGAGCGCCGCACTGTCGGAGGGGCAGTACTGAGGGAGCGCCGCACTGTCGGAGGGGCAGTACTGAGGGAGCGCCGCACTGTCGGAGGGGCCGTACTGAGGGAGCGCCGCACTGTCGGAGGGGCAGTACTGAGCGAGTGCTGCACTGTTGGAGGGGCAGTACTTAGGGAGCGCCACATTGTCGGAGGGGCAGACTGAGCAAGTGCCGCACTGTCGGAGGGGCAGTACTGAGAGAGCGTTGCGCTGTTGGAGGGGCAGTACTGAGGGAGCACCTCACTGTCGGAGGGGCAGTACTGAGGGAGCGCCGCACTGTCGGAGGGGCGGTACTGAGGGAGCGCTGCACTGTCAGAGGGGCAGTACTGAGGGAGCTCCGCACTGTCGGAGGGGCAGTACTGAGGGAGCGCCGCACTGTCGGAGGGGCCGTACTGAGGGAGCGCCGCACTGTCGGAGGGGCAGTACTGAGCGAGTGCTGCACTGTTGGAGGGGCAGTACTTAGGGAGCGCCACATTGTCGGAGGGGCAGACTGAGCAAGTGCCGCACTGTCGGAGGGGCAGTACTGAGAGAGCGTTGCGCTGTTGGAGGGGCAGTACTGAGGGTGCGCCCCACTGTCGGAGGGGCAGTACTGAGGGAGCGCCTCACTGTCGGAGGGGCAGTACTGAGGGAGCGCCGCACTGTCGGAGGGGCGGTACTGAGGGAGCGCTGCACTGTCAGAGGGGCAGTACTGAGGGAGCGCCGCACTGTTGGAGGGGCAGTACTGAGGGAGCGCTGCTCTGTCGGAGGGGCAGTACTGAGGGAGCGCCGCACTGTCGCAGGGGCAGTACTGAGGGAGCGCCACACTGTCGGAGGGGCAGTACTGAGGGAGCGCCGCACTGTTGGAGGGGCAGTACTGAGGGAGCGCCGCACTGTCGGAGGGGCAGTACTGAGGGAGCGCCGCACTGTTGGAGGGGCAGTACTGAGGGAGCGCTGCTCTGTCGGAGGGGCAGTACTGAGGGAGCACCGCACTGTTGGAGGGGCAGTACTGAGGGAGCGCTGCTCTGTCGGAGGGGCAGTACTGAGGGAGTGCCATCTTTAGGATGAGGCATTAAGCCGAGGCCCCCATCTGCTCTCTCAGGTGGACATAAAAGATCCCAGGGCACTATTTCAAAGAGCAGGGGACTTATCCCCGGTGTCCTGGGGCCAATATGTATCCCTCAATCAACATCACTAAAACAGACTATCTGGCCATTATCACATGGCTGTTTGTGGGAGCTTGCTGTGTGCAAGTTGGCTGCTGCGTTTCCCACATTACAACAACGACTCCACTTCATTGGCTGTGAAAGCACTTTGGGATGTCCGGTGGTCGTGAAAGTGCTATAGAAATGCATGTGTTTCTTTTCTTTAGTGTGGTAAATTTACATAAATTATCCTTTCAAAATCCTGCTCAGCAAATCAAACCTGGTTCACCTCTTCAGACCTGGCCACCGGCCGTGAAACTCAAGGCTGTCTCCAGACGCGTTCACATATTGCCTCACTCATTGCCCCTTCCCTCAACAGACAGAAGAAAGAATTAACTTTGGAACGTAGCTAGTCAGCCTGAGCTGCATAAATTCACACGGCAGTTTCGTATGAAAGCAGATATAAAAAAACGTGCATTTCTCCAGCACCTTTCACGACCTCAGGACGTCCCAAAGCGCTTTACTGCAATGAAGTACTTTTTGAAGAGTGGCCACTGTTTTAATGTAGGAAACGCGGCACAATTAGCGCACAGCAAGCTCCCACAAACAGCAATGTGGTAACGACCAGATTATTATTATTTTTTTTTTTTTCATTCGTTTATGGGATGTGGGCGTTGCTGGCAAGGCCGGCATTTATTGCCCATTGCTAGTCGCTCTTCAGAAGGTGGTGGTGAGCTGCCTTCTTGAACCGCTGCAGTCCGTGTGGTGAAGGTGCTCCCACAGTGCTGTTAGGGAGGGAGTTCCATAATTTTGACCCAGCGACGATGAAGGATCTGTGATATATTTCCAAGTCAGGATGGTGTGTGTGACTTGGAGGGGAACTTGGAGGTGGTGGTGTTCCCATGCATCTGCTGCCCTTGTCCTTCTAGGTGGAAGAGGTCGCGGGTTTGTGAGATGCTGCCAAAGAAGCCTTGGCGAGTTGCTGCAGTGTATCTTGTAGATGGTACACACTGCAGCCACGGTGCGCCGGTGGTGGAGGGAGTGAATGTTTAAGGTGGTGGATGGGGTGCCGATCAAGCGGGCTGCTTTGTCCTGGATGGTGTCGAGCTTCTTGAGTGTTGTCAGAGCTGCACTCATCCAGGCAAGTGGAGAGTATTCCATCACACTCCTGACTTGTGCCTTGTAGATGGTGGAAAGGCTTTGGGGAGTCAGGAGGTGAGACACTCGCCAGCAGAATACCCAGCCTCTGACCTGCTCTTGTTGCCACAGTATTTATGTGGCTGGTCCGGTTAAGTTTCTGGTCAATTGTGACCCCCAGGATGTTGATGGTGGGGGATTCGGCGAAGGTAATGCCGTTGAATGTCAAGGGGAGGTGGTTAGACTCTCGCTTTGTTGGAGATAGTCATTGCCTGGCACTTCTGTGGTGCGAATGTTACCTGCCACTTATCAGCCAAGCCTGAACGTCGTCCAGGTCTTGTTGCTTGCGGGCATGGACTGCTTCATTATCTGAGGAGTTGTGAATGGCGCTGAACACTGTGCAGTCATCAGCAAACATCTGCATTTTTAGTGATGTTGGTTGAGGGATAAATATTGGCTCCAGGACGCTCAGGGGAGAACTCCCCCCGCTCTTCTTCCAAAAGTGGCCATGGAATCTTTTACATTTACCCGAGAGGGCGGACGGGGCCTTGGTTTAACGTCTCATCCGAAAGACGGCACCTCCGACAGTGCGGCGCTCCCTCAGCAACGCACTGGAGTGTCAGCCTGGGTTATGTTCGGATGACCCACGACCTTCTGACTCAGAGGTGAGAGTGCTACCCACTGATCCACGGCTGGCTCCTGCGAACTGTGAGGAGAGTACAAAGGGGAACAATTCGGTATCGACCATTTTGGTTGCGCTAACATCGCCTGGGCGCTAACTTAATTAGCGCCGGTGACCGAGAAATTGCGGCTTTCGTGCCCCAAGAGGGAAGTGGAAGGCTAAATCAAGCGCTCCACTCCCTTCTTAGGGCGCTACCGTCGGAGAGCGGGGCGGAGACCAGCGGCGCTGCACACTGGGTCGTGCAGCGCCTCCGCGTTCAACGGCTCCTTGCCTCCCTTAAAGGGAAGGTCCATCGCTGCAGGCTCTGCAATAGAAAACGTATCAGCCTGGAACACCAAGACAGCCGCGATCCTGCACGATCAGCCCGGCGCTCGAGCAGAGCGCCGGGCTCATCGATGGCGGGCAAGAACCCGCGAGAAAAAACTAGAACAGGAGAGGGTGAGTTTTTTTTCCACTTACCTCAGCCACCTCGCCTTTAATCGTCGCCCCATCCCCAAAGCAGCCGGCCGCCCGACGCGCGCCTCCCGCGGCTTGTCGGTGTTTTCGACTGCGCAGCCGTAGGGTGGGGCTGCTGAAGTCGATTCCAGGTCCAGGGTGATGACATCGCGATCTCCGGGCGAAGGGGATCGGGGCGCAACGCCGTAGCGCTGATGCAAAACCCCCGCCCAATATGGCGAGAGTCGATGTCAGCGCTGCGCCCGGTCGCAAAGCCACTCATGCCCCGTTAGCGCCCCCGGGAGGCGCCAAGGCAGCCAATTTCACCCCACCCCAGGGTTTTCAGGAGGAAAGTGATGAGGAGAGCGGGCAGATTGGTGGCAGATGCAGTTCGATGCAAAGAGCTGTGAATCAGCAACGTCTTGGGAAATAAGGACAAAAATGGACATCCTAAACGGCAATAATTTTGACAATGCTGAGGAACATGTGATCTAGGCACACCGATGATTCAAAGGTGAAATTGTGGGCAGAAAAGGAAGATGGGATTCAGGGATTTAAGCACAAACTTGTTGACTTTAACAACACGAGTTGATGTTAAATCTGTGCAAGACTATGGTCAGGTCAGAGTTGTACCATCTACAAGAGGCACTGCAGCGACTCGCCAAGGCTTCTTCGGCAGCCTCTCCCAAACCCGCAACCTCATCCACCTCGAAGGACAAGGGCAGCAGGCGCATGGGAACACCACCACCTGCTCAAGGGCAACTAGGGATGGGCAATAAATGCCGGCCTTGCCAGCGACGCCCACATCCCAGGAATGAATTAAAAAATAGACTATGTGCAGTTACGGCTCCCCATTAGAGGGATGATAACTTGGAGTGCATATCCGAGCACTTTTCAGCAAGCAATTAGGAAGCAAATGGGGGTTGGAGTATAAGGATAAGGAAGTCTTACTACAATTGTACGGGGTGAGACCACACCTAGAGTACTGTGCACAGTTTTGGTTGCCTTATCTGAGGAAGGACATACTTGCCTTGAAGGGAGTGCAACGAAGGTTCACTCGATTGATTCCTGGGATGAGATCGAGTAGACTGGGCCTATACTCTCTGGAGTTTAGAAGAATGAGAGATGATCTCAATTGGCCCAGAAATTCGGGTCTCCACGGGTGAGTACGCACGGGGTACTCACCCGTAGGCCCAATGAAAGTGCCGGTTTCGTGCATGCGCTGCGCATGCGCGGGAATCCGGGACTTCCATTCCCTTAAAGGAAGGGGTTCAGAGGTGGAACGTGTGCGCGGGAGAGGCAGCGCGTGCGCCTGGAACTTCCGTTTTTTTGCCGGTTTCTCCGGGAGGGTAAGTCTCCAGAATTTACAGTTTTAAAAAGCAGTGACAAGGCCTGCTTTTTACAAGGTAAGTGGTGAATTAATTAAAATTAAAACATTTTTCCACAGGTTTATTATTTTTAAATACACTAAAGAAAGGTAAGTTTATTTTTAGCCCCGTTAGAAAATGTAATAAATTTTTTCAAAATTTTAAATTATTGTTTAAAATAGTTATTTCATGTAATTTATAGTTATTTTAAAAATGTGATTTTTTTAAAAATTTATTTGAAGATTTAGTGATGTTTTGGGACTTATAGGCCTAGAAATTCAGTTTTGCCAGTTTTGGGGCGCTAACGTTAGCGCCCACCCGACTTTAGCGCCCGCCCCAAAGTTGCGCCCCCTTCGCCGAAATTCAGTCGCTTCGCCCTAAGAGGTTGCTGGAGCGCTAAAAGAGGCGTTACACGACTATCTTTAGGCGCTAAGCCGGCGGTGCAGAGGGATAGCGCCGAGGCGGGGCGCAGCGCGGGTGCGGTCATTTTTTGATTGACAGCAGACCCCGTGGCGCCGGCCAGCTCTTAAAGGGGGAAGGGACGATTTGGTCTGCTGCCACGCCCTGCACACTGCAGCTTTCAAACTAGGCCTCAACACTGCTGCTGAGCCCAAGGAGCCATGGCAACGCATGAGAAGGCCCGTGAGCGTGCCCTGCGCTTCTCAGAGCGTGATCTGGATATCATGCTGACAGCATTGGAGAAGAGGCGCAGGATCTTGTTCCCAGACACTGGCAGGAATCCCACCCACCGCGTCTACACCAAAGCCTGGAGGGAGATCGCCACCAGGGTGTCGTCCTACGGCGATGCCCCCAGGGACAAGGTGCAATGTCGGAAGAAATACAATGACCTGACCAGGATTGTTAGGGTGAGTACCCTTTCCACTCTCCTCCTCATTCTTGCATGTACACCTGACATGATGGGCAAAGGGACCTGAAAGGCCTAATGGGCAGCCCTCAGCCAGCAGCTTTGGGACAGTCATGAGCATCAATTGCACATTCTGCACTTTACACACTGGCCAAGCTATTCCACCATGGGAGGCAGTGCACACTAGATCAGGGCTACACTCTGGCCAAGCTATTCCACCATGGGAGGCAGTGCACACTACATCACGGCTACACTCTGGCCAAGCTATTCCACCATGGGAGGCAGTGCACACTACATCATGGCTACACACCGTACTTAGAGCCCGTCCTTTCTCTTGCAGGCTAAACTTGTGAATAATCACAAGCGCCGCGACATCACCGGGGGAGGCCGCCCCAAGTTCCAGAAGCTCACTCCCCTGGAGGAGCGCGTGAGTGGCCTCATGGGAGGTCGGGTGATTGTGCCCAGAGCGTGCGGAGAAGCCGACCCTCCGCTGCCCGGCGATGGTAAGGACCTCGCCTTTTGGCCCTCTCTCGTCGCACTTGCGCATCCGAGCTACCTCCTTTGCCACTGTGCCACCAATGCGCTGAATGCCACCAGTCATGACTCCCTCGCTGACGCCCTCTCCTCACTCTGAAGCTACTCTTGTGCCTTCCTGCTTTCAGCTGGTGACGAAGAGCTCCCTGAAGCTGCCAGTGACAGCCCCTCCGAACAGGAGGAGGAGGAGGAGGAGGAGGAGGAGGAAGAGCAACCCGGACCATCAGGGGAGGACTCAGGTCCCGCAGCAGAGGGCGAAGTGTTGGACACGTCTTCCCTGGACGAGAGCCTGGAGCAACTTTCGGAGGGGAGTGCAGCTGCTGGGACCAGTGGCGTCCAGCCACCCAGGAGGGCTGCGGGTGGGCCGCGGCCTTCCCCCCAGAGGGGGGAAGGATCGGAGGGGAGTGCAGTTGCTGCGGACATTCGGCGCCAGCAACGTGCCAAGGGTCGCCTAGCTCAGACCCCTGCTCCCCAACGGGAGAGTCCCGCCTCCAGTCCGGCCACCTTCACCTCGGAGGAGGCGCGCCAGCTGGACAAAATGGCCGAGGATTCGGACCGCCGCCACACAGAGCTCATGCAGGTGGTGGGACGGATGCCTGAGGCCATCGAGTCGCTGGCGACCAGTGTGCGGGAGTTTGGGGCATCAAATGCCGAGAGTGGCCGGATGATGGTGGAGGTAGTGGAACGGATGCCTCCGGCGATGGAGTCGCTGGCTGATGCCGTCAAGTCAGTGGCGGATGTGATGCGGGCGCAGACCAGGGCAACAGGGGCACTCACTGCTGCCACACGCGCTGCCTCAGCCAGGCATCGCCAGGACACCCGCCGCGCTGCAGCAGCACAGCGATCCGCCCTTCGGCTGATTGGTGCGGATCGTGCAGTGCGTGCCCGGGCGAGTGCCAGCGTGCGACATCACCAGCCAGCGCCTCCAATACGCCAGCTTGCCCACATTGCGCCATCCGTCGCCGCCACTCCCCCAGTGGAGCGTCAATGGCAAGCGGCTGGAGCTGATGGTGGGCAGGCACATGTGCGCCAATCAACAGCCGGCCCCTCGAGGCCCAAAGCCCGTGTAGGCCGCCCCCCAAGGCCATCTGGCGGAAGGACATCTGACCCTCAGGCGCCTTCCCCCAGCCTCGCAGCAGCCACTGGGCAGAGCTTGCGGAGGAGCAGCAGGCCGGGCAGGGGCGCCAAAAGGCTGGACAAGGTCTCGCCCTCGCGGGCCACTAAGTAGAGGGTGTGGCCAGCTTTCATTTTATATGGCGGTGGACATCTTTATTTTGGCCATGGTTGTTTTGTTTATGGGTATGTTTTTTGCGTTAAGGCCGAGGTTGAGGCCTGATTTGTTCAAATGTGGAGTTACTCCTCCCCAGGTTGTGGGAGTGAGTCGTTTGTTGCACTTTTTGTGGGGGCCGTTGATTGTTTTTGGGATTCATGTGGGAAGGGGTTTCATTTTTGTCAAACATAAATTTATCTTTATTCAGACAGTGTCCATGGTTGTCCTTGTTAGTCTTTGTTGCCTTCGCCGGCTGAGGGCTTGCGGAGCGGCTGCATTCATCTTCCTTCATGGCCACAAGGCATTCCCTGACAGGGGGCTTAGAAGTTACGTTCAATAAGCTGGCGACGGACGGCCCTTGGACCTTGTCGCTCCCTCCTGGGAACGTACTCCTCCTCCTCCTCCTCCTCCTCCTGCTCCTCCTGCTCCTCCTCCTGAGGTGGTGGTCCAACATCAGGTGGCAGTGCCTGAATCCTGCGGAGAGCCAGGTTGTGTAGCATGCAGCAAACTACGACAAATTGGGAGACCCGGTGTGGCGAATACTGCAGAGATCCGCCGGAACGATCAAGGCAGCGGAACCGCTGCTTGAGGACCCCAATAGTTTGCTCGATGATGTTTCTGCTCCTTTGATGGCTCTCATTGTATGCCTCTTCAGCAGCGGTCCTGGGCGCGCGGAGCGGGGTCATGAGCCAGGTACACAAAGGATAGCCTTTGTCCCCGAGTAGCCATCCTCTTGGGGGAGGCTGTGCCTCGAACATGTCATGCACAGTACTCTGCCGCAGGATAAAGGCATCGTGGCAGCTGCCTGGAAAGCGGGCATTGACAGCCAGGATGCGCTGCTTGTGGTCACACACCAGCTGCACATTGAGAGAATGGTAGCCCTTCCGGTTGCGATACTGCTCGCCATGCTCCAGAGGTGCCCGCAAAGCCACATGCGTACAGTCAATGGCGCCCTGCACCAAGGGGAAGGCCGCGAGTCTTGCAAATCCCACTGCACGCTGATGCTGGCTCTCCAGGGCCATGGGGAAGGAGATGAATTGGCGTCTCCTTCTGAAAAGGGCATCGGTCACCTGGCGGATGCAGCGATGCACGCCGAACTGGGATATGTTAGCTATGTCCCCAACAGCGGATTGGAAGGAGCCGGTGGCATAGAAGTTCAATGCCACCGTCACCTTCACTTCCACCGACAGAGACGTCCTGCACCTGAGCTTTGGACGCAGATCTCTGCGAAGCAGGTGGCAGATCTCTGCAACCACCTCCTTTCGGAATCTCAGCCTTCTTACACATCGCGCGCCACTCATGGTGAGGTAGGAGCGCTGCTGGCGGTATACCCTGACTGGGTAAGGCCTATGTTGCCGACGCCTGTTGCCCCCTCTGCCTCTAGCCAGGGCTGCCCCTCTGACCCCGCGTCTGCGAGCCCTACGCACATGGCACTGAAACTCCGCGTTGGCACCCCATGCAAGCCCCATCAAATGCTGGCAAACAGTCAAATTTCCAACAGGGCACTTGCAGCGCTTTGGCCTGAGTCCAAAAATACCTGAGCTATTGCTGCGCGAAACCAGTTAGCTCTCCTCCTTGTTGTGTGTCCAGAAATCCGTTGCACAAGAGTGTTTGCTGCAAAATGGCTGCCCTTTATACTGCAGGGTACGTGCCCTTTAATTTGCGCTCCCCGGGGCCCGCGTCGGCTGTGTTGCGTTCCATTTTACAAACGCTCTGGCCGCCAGCCGCACAATGGGGCGGTCCGACTGAAGTTTGGAATCGGGGTGCGCAAAGGGCGTTGCACGAGGATGTGATGTCATTTTCTGCGCTCGCAGCCGGGCGGGCGCTAAACTTTGCGCCGGCGCTAAGGGTCAACTTAATTTGGGGCGAGGCGCAAACTGCGCTGCGCCCGGGCGCTACACGCATAGCGCCCGAAATTCACTTCTCTTAAGGCGCTAACTGCTGGCGCAACCAACTGAATTTCTAGGCCATAGTATTTATAGGTTTGACAGCTCTTCCTGTCAAACTTATGAATGAAGCATTCCCTGCTCCGATTGGCTCTCCATGGCCCACGTGATCCCAGGGGACGCTTCGAACTAACTGCGCCCCTGGGATATGCAAGCACTGTGCGCCGGCAGTTGGAGGAGGCCCAGGATCGGAATCCCACGCGGGCCCACAGCTCAACGGCCGGCCCGCTAGGTAAGTGCAGGTCGGGGGCTTGCACCCGCGGGAAGCCCCTGACCCGAATTTCTGGGCCATTCAAACATATGAGGTTCTGAAGGGGATTGACAGGGTCGATGCTGAGAGGTTGTTTCCCCCTGGCTGGAGAGTCTAGAACTAGGGGGCATAGCCTCAGGATAAGGGATTTAAGAATGAGATGAGGAGGAATTTCTTCACTCAGAGGGCTGTGAATCTTTGGAATTTTCTACCCCAGAGGGCTGTGGATGCTGAATCATTGAGTATATTCAAGGCAGAGATTGATAGATTTCTGGACATTGAGGGAATCAAGGGATATGGGGATCGGGCAGGAAAGTGGAGATGAGGTAGAAGATCAGCCATGATCTTATTGAATGGTGGAGCAGGCTCGAGGGGCCGAATGGCCGACTCCTGCTCCTATTTCTTATGTTCTTATGATACATCCTATGGAATAGAACAACGAGGCTTGGGAAAGAAATTCCGGCATAGTCACATCCCAACAATAAACTAACAATAACTCCTAGTAACCAAGGGTTAAATGGGCAACAACAATTCAAAATATACAGAGTGGTTTCACCGGTTTTCTACGTCACAAGATGTAATCGCTAGAAGTGTTACGCATGAACTATCTACTTGCCTCTTGTTCCAGAAACGCCTCAATTTTAACATTCTCATCCTTGTTGTCAAAACCCACCATGGCCTCCTCACCACCCCCCCCTCCCACTCCCTATCTCTGAAACCTCCTCCAGCCCTATAAGCCTCCCTATCTCTGTAAGCTCCTCCAGCCCCTACAACTCCCCCTATCTCTGTAACCTCCTCCAGCCTCTACAACCCTCCCTATCTCTGTAACCTCCTCCAGCCCCTACAACCCTCCCTATCTCTGTAACCTCCTCCAGCCCCTACAACCCTCCCTATCTCTGTAACCTCCTCCAGCCCCTACAACCCTCCCTATCTCTGTAACCTCCTCCAGCCCCTACAACCCTCCCTATCTCTGTAACCTCCTCTAGCCCCTACAACCCTCCCTATCTCTGTAACCTCCTCCAGCCCCTACAACCCTCCCTATCTCTGTAACCTCCTCCAGCCCCTACAACCCTCCCTATCTCTGTAACCCCCTCCAGGCCCCTACAACCCTCCCTATCTCTGTAACCTCCTCCAGCACCTACAAACCTCCCTATCTCTGTAACCTCCTCCAGCCCCTACAACCCTCCCTATCTCTGTAACCTCCTCCAGCCCCTACAACCCTCCCTATCTCTGTAACCTCCTCCAGCCCCTACAACCCTCCCTATCTCTGTAAGCTCCTCCAGCCCCTACAACCCTCCCTATCTCTGTAACCTCCTCCAGCCTCTACAACCCTCCCCATATCTGTAACCTCCTCCAGCCCCTACAACCCTCCCTATCTCTGTAACCTCCTCCAGCCCCTACAACCCTCCCTATCTCTGTAACCTCCTCCAGCCCCTACAAGGAGGAGGGAGCAGCAGCGGAGAGCAGCAGAGCAGCAGAGGCCCGGCTTAAAAACCGGCGCCAAAGCAGAAGCCCGACCAGTTCGGGCAGGGAGCAGCAGCGGAGAGCAGCAGAGGCCCGGCTTAAAAACCGGCGCCAAAGCAGAAGCCCGACCAGTTCGGGCAGGGAGCAGCAGCGGAGAGCAGCAGAGGCCCGGCTTAAAAACCGGCGCCAAAGCAGAAGCCCGACCAGTTCGGGCAGGGAGCAGCAGCGGAGAGCAGCAGAGGCCCGGCTTAAAAACCGGCGCCAAAGCAGAAGCCCGACCAGTTCGGGCAGGGAGCAGCAGCGGAGAGCAGCAGAGGCCCGGCTTAAAAACCGGCGCCAAAGCAGAAGCCCGACCAGTTCGGGCAGGGAGCAGCAGCGGAGAGCAGCAGAGGCCCGGCTTAAAAACCGGCGCCAAAGCAGAAGCCCGACCAGTTCGGGCAGGGAGCAGCAGCGGAGAGCAGCAGAGGCCCGGCTTAAAAACCGGCGCCAAAGCAGAAGCCCGACCAGTTCGGGCAGGGAGCAGCAGCGGAGAGCAGCAGAGGCCCGGCTTAAAAACCGGCGCCAAAGCAGAAGCCCGACCAGTTCGGGCAGGGAGCAGCAGCGGAGAGCAGCAGAGGCCCGGCTTAAAAACCGGCGCCAAAGCAGAAGCCCGACCAGTTCGGGGGAGAGCAGCAGCGGAGGAGCAGTCAGAGGCCCGGCTTAAAAACCGGCGCCAAGGCAGAAGCCCGACCAGTTCGGGCAGGGAGCAGCAGCGGAGAGCAGCAGAGGCCCGGCTTAAAAACCGGCGCCAAGGCAGAGGCGAGACCAAATCAACATCAGAGGAGAGAGGTAAAAAATAATCAGAGTGTGACGTCACCAGGGAGCACGTAAGTGATTGGTTGGTGAGTATTTCTCTCTTTTCAGTACAAGCTTGAATTCTGTGGTGTTAAATTTCTCGGGATTAAGGTGTAGTGGGGACAGTTGGTAAATAAAGCGCCCTAGAGTATATCTGTAACTGGGGTATTGAATTAATTTTTAAATTAATTAAAGGAGTAAGTCATGGCAGGAGAGCTCAGACCCGTGTTCTGCTCCTCTTGCTCCATGTGGGAAATCAGGGACGCTGCCAGTGTCCCTGACGACCATGTGTGCGGGAAATGCATCCAGCTGCAGCTACTTGTAGACCGCATTGCGGCGCTCGAGCTGCGGGTGGATGGGTTGTGGAGCATGCGCGATGCTGAGAGGCTCGTGGATACCACGTTTAGCGAGTTGTGCACGCCTCAGGGTAGGGCAGCACAGGGAGTGACCATCAGGCGGAGCAACAAAGGCAGGCAGGTAGTGCAGGGAACCCCTGCGGACATCCCCCTTTCAAACAGGTATACCGCTTTGGATACTGTTGAGGGGGATGACTCACCAGGGGAAGGCAGCAGCAGCCAACTTCCTGGCACTGGGGGTGCTCCTGCTGCCCAGGAGGGGGGGAAAAAGAGTGGGAGAGCAATAGTGGTAGGGGATTCTATAGTAAGGGGAACAGATAGGCGTTTCTGTGGCCGCAAACGTGACTCCAGGATGGTTTGTTGCCTCCCTGGTGCCAGGGTCAAGGATGTCACTGAGCGGCTGCAGGGCATTCTGGAGGGGGAGGGTGAACAGCCAGTGGTCGTGGTCCACATTGGTACCAACGACATAGGTAAAAAGAGGGATGAGGTCCTGCATCAAGAATTTAGGGAGCTAGGTAACAGATTAAAGGGCAGGACCTCAAAGGGTGTAATCTCTGGATTACTCCCAGTGCCACGTGCTAGTAAGTATAGGAATGGGAGGATAGAGCAGATGAATGCGTGGCTAAAGAGTTGGTGTAGGGGGGAGGGTTTTACTTTCCTGGATCACTGGGCCTGCTTCTGGGAAAGGTGGGACTTGTACAAGTCGGACGGGTTGCACCTGAACCAGAGCGGGACAAATATCCTTGCGGGGAGGTTTGCTAGCACTGTCGGGGGGGGTTTAAACTAACTTGGCAGGGGGATGGGATACAGAGGGAAGCTGAAATAGGGGGGGATGTGCTGCCAATTATGGAGGAAAAAACAAGTCAGCTTGGTAGACAGGGCAAATATATAAGGGCAAGGCTGGATGGCATCTATTTTAATGCAAGGAGTCTTGCAAATAAGGTGGATGAACTGAAGGTGTTGATAAACACATGGGAGTATGATATTGTTGCTATCACGGAGACATGGTTGAGGGAGGGGCAAGACTGGCAGCTCAATATTCCGGGGTACAGAATCTTCAGGCGAGACAGAGGGGGAGGTATAAGAGGAGGGGGTGTCGCAATATTAATTAAGGAGTCAATTACTGCAGTAAGGAGGGATGATATATTAGCAGGGTCCTCTAATGAGGCCATATGGGTGGAGCTTAAAAACAAAAAGGGGGCAAGCACTTTGCTGGGAGTGTACTATAGGCCTCCAAACAGTCAGGGGGAGATAGAGGAACAGATATGTAGGCAAATCTCAGAGAAATGTGCAAATAATAGGGTAATAATAATGGGGGATTTCAACTTCCCCAATATTAACTGGGATAGTCAAAGTGTGAAAGGCTCAGAGGGTGTAGAATTCTTAAAGTGCATCCAGGAGAGCTTTTTGAGCCAGCATGTAGAAAGTCCTACAAGAGAGGGGGCGGTACTGGACCTAATTCTAGGGAATGTGGCCGGCCAAGTGGAAAAAGTGCTAGTAGGTGAGCACTTTGGTGATAGTGACCATAATATGGTAAGATTTAAGGTGGTCATGAAAAAGGACAGGGATGGGCCGGAAATAAAGGTTCTAAATTGGGGGAAGGCCGATTTTAATAGGATAAGGCAGGATCTGGCCAAAATGGACTGGGATCAGCTACTTGTAGGAAAATCCGCATCGGAGCAATGGGAGGCTTTCAGAAGGGAGATTGAGATCATACAAGGGCAACATGTTCCCATAAATGTCAAGAGTGGTTCCAAAAACCACAGGGAACCGTGGATGTCAGGGGATATACGGGAATGGATTAGGAAAAAAAGGAGGGCTTTTGGTAGATACAAAAGGCTAAAGACGGAGGAAGCCCTAGAGGAGTACAAAAAGTGCAGGGGGATACTTAAAAAATAAATTAGGAGATCAAGGAGGGGCCATGAAATAACACTGGCGAGCAAAATAAAGGAAAATCCGAAGATGTTTTATAAGTATATTAAGGGTAAAAGGATAACTAGGGAAAAAATAGGGCCCATTAGGGACAAAAGTGGCAATCTGTGTGTGGAGCCGGAAGATGTAGGAGGGGTTCTAAATGAATTTTTTGCATCTGTTTTCACTATGGAGAAGGACGATGTAGACATAGAAATAGGGCGGGGGGACTGTGATATGCTCGAACATATTAACATCGAGAGGGAGGAGGTATTGGCGGTTTTAGCTGGCCTAAAAATGGATAAATCCCCAGGCCCGGATGAAATGTACCCCAGGCTGCTGTGTGAGGCAAAGGAGGAGATTGCGGGGGCTCTAACACATATATTCAGGACCTCTCTGGCCACAGGGGACGTGCCAGAGGACTGGAGAACCGCTAATGTCGTACCATTATTCAAGAAGGGTAGTAGGGAAAAACCGGGGAACTACAGGCCAGTGAGCCTAACATCAGTGGTAGGAAAATTACTGGAAAAAATCCTGAGGGACAAAATTTGTCTCCACTTGGAGAGGCAAGGATTAATCAGGGATAGTCAACATGGCTTTGTCAAGGGAAGATCATGTCTGACTAATTTGATTGAATTTTTTGAGGGGGTGACTAGGTGTGTGGATGAGGGTAACGCAGTGGATGTGGTATACATGGATTTCAGTAAGGCCTTCGATAAAGTCCCGCACAGGAGACTGGTCAAGAAGGTAAGAGCCCATGGAATCCAGGGTGCCTTGGCACATTGGATACAAAACTGGCTTAGTGGCAGAAGGCAGAGGGTGATGGTCGAAGGTTGTTTTTGTGACTGGAAACCTGTGGCCAGTGGGGTACCACAGGGATCGGTGCTGGGTCCCTTGCTGTTTGTGGTCTACATTAATGACTTGGATATGAATGTAAAGGGTATGATCAGTAAATTCGCGGATGATACTAAAATTGGTAGGGTGGTAAATAGCGAGGAGGGTAGCCTCAGTCTGCAGAACGATATAGATGGGTTGGTCAGATGGGCGGAACAGTGGCAAATGGAATTTAACCCGGAAAAGTGCGAGGTGATGCACTTTGGGGGGTCTAACAAGGCAAGGGAATACACAATGAAGGGAAAGACCCTAGGCAAGACGGAGGGTCAGAGGGATCTGGGTGTGCAGGTACACAGATCCCTGAAGGCGGCGGAACAGGTGGATAAGGTGGTAAAAAAGGCATATGGGATACTTGCCTTCATTAGCCGAGGCATAGAATATAAGAGCAAGGAGGTTATGATGGAGCTGTATAAAACACTGGTTAGGCCACAGCTGGAATACTGTGTGCAGTTCTGGTCGCCACACTACAGGAAAGATGTGATCGCGTTAGAGAGGGTGCAGAGGAGGTTCACCAGGATGTTACCAGGGCTGGAGCGCTTCAGCTATGAAGAGAGACTGGGCAGATTGGGTTTGTTTTCCTTGGAGCAGAGGAGGCTGAGGGGGGACATGATTGAGGTGTACAAAATTGTGAGGGGCATAGATAGGATGGATGCTGAGGAGCTTTTCCCCTTAGTAGAGGGGTCAATAACTAGGGGGCATAGATTCAAGGTAAAGGGCGGGAGGTTTAGAGGGGATTTGAGAAAGAACTTTTTCACCCAGAGGGTGGTTGGAGTCTGGAACTCACTGCCTGAAAGGGTTGTGGAGGCAGAAACCCTCACAACATTTAAGAAGCATTTGGATGAGCATTTGAAATGCCATAGCATACAAGGCTACGGGCCAAATGCTGGAATATGGGATTAGATTAGACAGGGCTTGATGGCCGGCATGGACACGATGGGCCGAAGGGCCTCTATCCGTGCTGTATTACTCTATGACTCTATGACTCTAACCCTCCCTATCTCTGTAACCTCCTCCAGCCCCTACAACCCTCCCTATCTCTGTAACCTCCTCCAGCCGCTACAACCCTCCCTATCTCTGTAACCTCCTCCAGCCCCTACAACCCTCCCTATCTATGTAACCTCCTCCAGCCCCTACAACCCTCCCTATCTCTGTAACCTCCTCCAGCCCCTACAACCCTCCCTATCTCTGTAACCTCTTCCAGCCCCTACAACCCTCCCTATCTCTGTAACCTCCTCCAGCCCCTACAACCCTCCCTATCTCTGTAACCTCCTCCAGCCCCT
The DNA here is from genome assembly GCF_052327205.1 of Somniosus microcephalus. NCBI lineage: Eukaryota > Metazoa > Chordata > Chondrichthyes > Squaliformes > Somniosidae > Somniosus > Somniosus microcephalus. Next base: position 209,123,556 of record NC_140998.1, on the reverse strand, counting down.
ACAACCCTCCCTATCTCTGTAACCTCCTCCAGCCCCTACAACCCTCCCTATCTCTGTAACCTCCTCCAGCCCCTACAACCCTCCCTATCTCTGTAACTCCCTCTAGCCCCTACAACCCTCCCTATCTCTGTAACCTCCTCCAGCCCCTACAACCCTCCCTATCTCTGTAACTCCCTCTAGCCCCTACAACCCTCCCTATCTCTGTAACCTCCTCCAGCCCCTACAACCCTCCCTATCTCTGTAACCTCCTCCAGCCCCTACAACCCTCCCTATCTCTGTAACTCCCTCTAGCCCCTACAACCCTCCCTATCTCTGTAACCTCCTCCAGCCCCTACAACCCTCCCTATCTCTGTAACCTCCTCCAGCCCCTACAACCCTCCCTATCTCTGTAACCTCCTCCAGCCCCTACAGCCCTCCCTATCTCTGTAACCTCCTCCAGCCCCTACAACCCTCCCTATCTCTGTAACCTCCTCCAGCCCCTACAGCCCTCCCTATCTCTGTAACCTCCTCCAGCCCCTACAACCCTCCCTATCTCTGTAACCTCCTCCAGGCCCCTACAACCCTCCCTATCTCTGTAGCCTCCTCCAGCCCCACAACCCCCGCCGAGAACTCTGCGCTCCTCCAATTCTGGCCTCTTGCGCAACCCCCCCGATTTCCATCGCTCCACCATTGGCGGCCGTGCCTTCAGCTGCCTGGGCCCCGAGCTCTGGAATTCCCTCCCTAAACCGCTCTCCACCTTGAAGGGGGCACATTTACTGGGCTTTGGGGAACGAGCAGGGGGGGGAGGAAAGCGGGATTAATTGGGATAGCTCTACTAAAGAGCTGGCACAGGCATGATGGGCCGAGTGGCCTCCTCCTGTGCTGCATCATTCTGTGATTCTAAATCGCTCCTTCTACCTCTTTGACACAGATTTTGGTCGCCCGTCTAAACATCTCTTTATGTGGCTCGGTGTTAGAAATTTGTCCGATAACACTCCTGTGAAGCACCTTGGGGCGTTTTACTACGTTAAAGGTGCTATATAAATGCAGGTTGTTACTGTTGTCATAGTCCATTTGCAACAGAGTGTCAGCTGTGGCTCAATTGGTAGCACACTGTAGGTGGGAGGGGCTAGGAGTGAGCCAGGGGTGACTGGTTGCCTAATTGCAGCTGGGTGTTGGAGGGAGTTTTGTAAAAAGTTGGTGGAGGGTTTTGGGGTGTTGTTTCCAGGTTTTAGGGCCTTTTTGGCCCACAAAAAACAGCCAGATGGCTGCTGAGGGGTCCGGAGTGCCGGGCCCCTCAGAGGACAATATTCCCGAGAGGAATTTTATTAGGGGAGAAACTGTGGTGGGAAGGGGGAAAAAAAGGCCCAAAGATTTGGGCCGGGACCTCAGGAGGTTTGGTAAAGAAAATACGGTGGTGGTGCAATGTGAAGATAAGAAGATTCGAGCCTGGGATATAATCCAGGCGGTTCATGAGGACTGTGGTGAGGGAAGCTGTTTTGCCTGCCGACCAAAACCAAATGTGGGATTTGAGGTGACGGTCAGTGGCCGTGAGGAGGTGGAAAAACTGCTGCTCAGTCTGAAAGTTGGGGAGAAATTCTTGGAGGTGACTCTGCTATATTCAGAGGAGGTGGTGGTTTCATTTTTGAACTTGCCTGTGTACATCGAGGGCGAAGTGCTGAGCAAAAAGTTGGAGTCGTGGGACATTAAAATCTGTTCCGAAATAAAGAGGAGGTCCTATCCGGGAACACGGGTAGCAGACTGAACCCGGTATGTAAAGGTGCGGTTCCCAGGGGGGGTGAGGTCTTTGCCTTACAGTATGAAGTTCGAGACACTGGAAGGAGTGCAGTACTTTCGTGTGCTGCACGATAACCAAGTAAAGGTGTGCTATTATTGTCTGGGACATGACCATCTCGTAAGAAACTGTCCTGATTTGTATTGTTACAATTGTGCTGAGTCGGGACATATCGCTCGGAGCTGCAAGGCGGAGAGCTGTGGGGTGTGTCGTAAAGGCCCCACCCGCTGTGAGTGTGTGGCAGAAGGGGGCGATATGAGTGATGAGGAGATGGGAGATGGAGCAGGAGAGGAATGTGGAATGGCCGGAGGTGCGGTGCAGTCGGAGGACACAGCCGGTAAAATGAAGGAAAAAGGAGCACAGGAAGAGGCAGAGGATGGCGGAGAGGAGATCGAGAGGGAGATGGCGGAAAACACGGCGAGTGCTATGGAGGGGAACAAAGACAGCAGCGGGCAGCAAGGGTCGAGTGCAGACTCGAGCCTTAGTGCAGTTCGGCCCCCCCTGGGGAGTCTGGTGTCTGCGGGGGGAGAGGAGGCAGGAGCGGGGTGTATGGTGGAAGTGAGTGCTCCAGGGAGAGGCGGGGAGTCGGATATTTTGGTGAGAGGGAGGGGGCAGGGCGGGGAGAGGGTGCAAGAGGCAGGAGCCTTAAAGGGACAGCAGAATGGGATCGGCGAGATAGAGACGTCAGAAGGGAACAATTTAGGTGCGCCATTGTCCCATGGAGTGAGGGAACAAGGTGCAAGGGTCAGAGGTAGAGACGTGGTCGAAGGGGACGGCACAGTGGGAGAAACTGCGATAGCAGGAAGACTCTCTATGGGAGATGAAGTATCTGACGTGGAGCAGGATTATGTATCTGACGGGGAGCAGGCACAGGGGGTTGCAGAAGAGCTTGAGTGGGAGGAATTAGAGGGGGACAGAGACATGGAAGTCGGGGATGGGGTGGCATCATGTGGATAGGGAAAGGTTAGTGAGGGGCAGAAGGAGGGAGAAAGGGCAGCTCCTGGGTCCAAACTTAAGGCAAGGAAGAGGCTGAAACAGCAGGGAGGGGTCAAACAGGAGGTGAAAAAGAGCCGGAGGCTGCAGGAAAAAGCAACAGCTGCCCGAAAAGTTGAGAAGGAGCATGAGAGGAGGGAAGAGCCAGACGTTAAATGATGGGGAGATTATTGGGCATACTTCCCTTCTTTGGAGCCATAATTACATTGGTCTCGATCAATGTGAATGGACTGAGGGGTGAGAAGAAATTGCAGCAGTTGTTGCAGGGTTTTAAAGGCACGGACTTGTTGTGTCTGCAAGAAACCTTTTGGGATGAGGATATTCTAGAAAGAGTTCAGAAGGTTTGGAAGGGAGAGGTGTTTGCAAGTTGTGCAAACAATAACCGTAGAGGGGTAGCTGTTTTGGTGAATCCGTCCATAGAAGAGAACGTTGCCTTGGTGGACAAGGACACTGAGGGGAGATTTTTACGGCTAAGGGTAAAATTGGAGGGATTTAATTGTGATCTCTTTAATATCTATGCACCGAACGACCATTGCAAGCGTCGCGAGTTTTTTGGGGGGTTAGTCACTGAAGCGGCAGAGGTGGAAAATCCTTGTATATTGGGGGATTTTAATGTATTTTTACCTCGGATGGACATTTCAGCCCAGATGACCTTTAAAGATGATAACTCCAGAGGGATGATTATAATAATGATGGCAAATTTAAATTTGAGAGACTTATGGAGGGACCGGAACCCCATAAAAAGGGAGTTCTCCAGAGCAGGTTGGGTGGGTGATGTTTTAAAACAGAGCCGAATAGATTTTGTGTTAATGCGGGAAGGGTTAAGTTCGGAGGTGATGGAGATTTATTATAAAAAAGTATTTTTTAGTGATCACTCGGCTTTGGTTCTTAGAATTAGGAACAGCAGAGTTAAGATCGGTTCAGGGGTGTGGATTTTAAACAATCAATACCTGAAGGAAAGTGCTTATAGAGAAGGGATTATAAATATAATAAAGAATGCTCGGAAGGAACTTTTGTTCTTGGAAAGAAAGAAGAGTTTGGTGGGACAATTTCAAATATGAGGTAAAAGTTTTTTCGGTACGTTATGGGAAAAAGAGGGCGGCAGCTAACTGGCATCGAGAAGAGAATATAAACAAAAGATTTACGGATGTCTGTAAAGCAGTTGACGGAGGGGATAAGGGAGCTGAGACTAAGTTCCGGGTGCTAAAGGAAGAGTGGGAATTATTGCAAGCTGAAAAATGCAAGGGGGCCATTCTCCGTGCAAAGGCTAGAGATGCATTGGAGGGCGAAAGATGCACTAGATATTTTCTAGAGCAAGAGAAGCTGCGACAGAGATTATCGTTAATTGAGGAGTTGAAGGTTGGGGAGAAGATCACTCATGAAAGTGAGGAGATTTTGGAGGTGGTTAGCAGCTTTTATCAAGAGTTATATACAAAAGAAGACATTTCCAATTTGGCGATGGAGAAGGTTACTGCTTTTATTGAAAAGGGTTTAAAGGAGGATGAGAAAAGCATGTGTGATAAAGAAGTAGGATTAGCGGAAATAAAAATAGCAATAAGTGGAATGAAGGGGGGGGAAAGCCCAGGGTCTGATGGACTAAGTGCAGAATTTTATAAGGAATTTTTTGAGATTTTAAGTCCATTGCTCTTAGGAGTTTTTAAGGAAATTAACATTGAGGGAAGCCTGGCCCCATCTATGAGGAGAGGTATCATAAGCTTAGCTTATAAAAATAAAGGGGATAGACAGGATCTGAAGAATTGGAGGCCCATCACACTATTAAATGTGGATTATAAGATCTTGGCGAGGGTTATGGCAAATCGTTTGAAGGAGGTGTTACCGGAGATAGTTTGGCCCTCTCAGTCCTATGGAGTCATAGGCCGGGACATCGCAGACTCTGTGGTCTCAATCCGAGATGCGATAGAGCTCATGGAAGAGAGTGGGAGGGAGGCTTATGTATTAAAGATAGATCAAGAGAAAGCCTTTGATAGGGTCTCTCATGAATTTTTATTGAAGGTTTTGGAAGCATTTGGTTTCAAGGAAAATTTCATTCAGTGGATAAGGATTTTTTATTCAAACATATTTAGCTGTGTTAAATGTAATGGTTTTTTATCTAAGTATTTTCCGATACAGAGATCAGTGAGACAGGGTTGTCCCCTGTCCCCACTGCTGTACACATTGGTAGCAGAACCATTAGGTTACATGATGCGAAAGAAACAAGGTGTAGTTGGGATTGTGGTACCCAGTTCCGGGCTGGTGTCGGTGATACACCAATATGCAGATGACACAACCTTAACATTGAGAAATGGGGAGTCAGTAAGGAAAGCTATGGAGGTAGTGGAGGAATATTGTAGAGCTTCAGGAGCCAGAGTGAATTATAGTAAGTCCCAATGCCTGGTTGCAGGGAGGGGTAGGGGGGAATGGTTGGGGGAATGTCCCTTTAAGGTGGTGGAGGTTTTGGAAGTTCTGGGGGTGCATATGGGGTGCAAGAAAGACAGGGAAGAAGTGGATCGATTAAATTGGGAACCGAAGGTTATGAAAATTAAAAAGATTTTGGGAAGATGGGAAAGAAGGTGGTTGAAAGTGCAAGGAAGAGCGACAGTGGTGTCTGCTCTCCTGCTATCTAAGCTATGGTACTTATTGACGGTGGAGGATATTCCTGAGTGGGCAGGAAAGTCCATCCGAGAGGCTCGTGTGAGGTTTTTATGGGAAGGGAAACCAGCCTTGGACGGAGAAATCAGGGAGGACTCAATTTCCCAGATATAGATTTGAAGAAAAAATCCTTTAGAATCAAATGGGTGAAGAGATTTCTTCAGAAGTCAAATACAAGTTTTTGGAAGAGTTGTTTTGAGCATTTTTTAAAACGAAGTGGGATAGGAGGGCAGGGGATATTGTATATGGAATACAATAATATGTTTTTGAAATCGATTAAACTTCTCCCTAGGTTTTATAAGGGGGTTGTAGAGACTTGGACTCAATTTTTAAAAAGTGTGCAGTTTATGCCCAAGGGAGCTGAGGAATTTTTAGAACAGCCCTTATTTTGGGACAGGTGGGTCAACATCGAAGGAGAGGTTTTATTTAATCAAGCTTTTATAAAAGCTGGGATTATATCTGTGAAAGATGTATTACACGAGGTGATTCCAGGTTGGTTGCCGGAAGCGATAGTGAGGGACATGGTGTGGGAGGAGGATCAGGAGGTAGAAGGAAAAGCAATAGGAATCATGTATGAGAAGATTGTGAGGGCAGTGCCACAGGTTTGGAGGGAAGAAATAAATGCGGAAATCTCCAAAGGAAGTAAAATGCGTCCTGCTTTTCCAAGCTTTGTACTGGAGAAAGGGGGAGAGTTAGTCCAATTTGACATCTGTAACACTCGAGATTTCTATGAGGTATTCAGAGAATGGAGATTCAAGACACCTGCTGGTCAGGAGTTTTGGCAGAGTATATACCCACAGCTGGACTTCAGCAGGATTTGGAAGGGAGTGTGGGCGAATTTTAAATGCCCAGAATGGATTGAACTGGATTTCAAATTGGCTCGTAACCGGATTTTTACCATGACGGTCTTGTGAAAGATTGGACGAGTGGAGGCGGCAACTTGCCCAGTGTGTGGGACACAGGATGAGACTCTCTCCCATTTACTGGTGTTATGTCCGCAGTTAATGACTTTAAGTACTATGTTCGACAGTTGTGTGAAGCTTTTTTGCTGGGTGGGGACCGAACAGCGAGAATGGGAATCCCGTGGGACTCAGTTTTGAGATGGGGATTGCAGGAGAGTCTGCCAGAATCTAGCGGAGCGGCAATTAATTTAATGTTCAGTTTGGCTAGATTCGTGATTGTGCAAAGAAGGAATGCTCTGTTTTTTAAGGGGAGGAGAATCAATCTAAAAGAGTATTTTAAATATAAGCTAAAAGACCATTATAAGGCCTGTGGATGATTTATTCAGAAAGGAATTTAAGGACAGTATTTTACAACCACTTTTTAAACTACAATCGATTAATATATGTTACAGGTGACAAATTAAACTTCAGGTTTTGATGTTAAAATGTGGTGGCGGAATGGCTGCGGGGCGGTGGAATTGATTTGTATCATACAATGTATTGATCACAATGTTGTAAATGTTCTTAATGTTCAATAAAGTATCATTTAAAAAAAAGTGGATAGCACACTCGCCTCTGAGTCAGAAGGATGTGGGTTCAAGTCCCACTCCAGGGATTCAGCACAAAATCCAGGCCGACACTCCCCAATGGCAGTACTGAGGGGGCACCGCACTGTCGGAGGGGCAGTACTGAGGGAGCGCCGCACTGTCGGAGGGGCAGTACTGAGGGAGCACCGCACTGTCGGAGGGGCAGTACTGAGGGAGCGCCGCACTGTCGGAGGGGCAGTACTGAGGGAGCACCGCACTGTCGGAGGGGCAGTACTGAGGGAGCGCCACACTGTCGGAGGGGCAGTACTGAGGGAGCGCCGCACTGTCAGAGGGGCAGTACTGAGGGAGCGCCGCACTGTCGGAGGGCCAGTACTGAGGGAGGGCCACCCTGTCGGAGGGGCAGTACTGAAGGAGCGCCTCACTGTCGGAGGGGCAGTACTGAAGGAGCGCTGCACTGTCGGAGGGGCAGTACTGAGCGAGGGCCACACTGTCGGAGGGGCAGTACTGAGCGAGGGCCACGCTGTCGGAGGGTCAGAACTGGGGGAGCGCCGCACTGTCGGAGGGGCAGTACTGAGGGAGCGCCGCACTGTCGGAGGGGCAGTACTGAGGGAGCGCCGCACTGTCGGAGGGGCAGTACTGAGGGAGCGCCGCACTGTCGGAGGGGCAGTACTGAGGGAGCGCCGCACTGTCGGAGGGGCAGTACTGAGGGAGCGCCGCACTGTCGGAGGGGCAGTACTGAGGGAGCGCCGCACTGTGGGAGGGGCAGTACTGAGGGAGGGCCGCACTTTCGGAGGGGCAGTACTGAGGCAGTGCCGCACTGTCGGAGGGGCAGTACTGAGGGAGCGCCGCACTGTCGGAGGGGCAGTACTGAGGGAGCACCGCACTGTCGGAGGGGCAGTACTGAGGGAGCGCCGCACTGTCGGAGGGGCAGTACTGAGGGAGGGCCGCACTGTCGGAGGGGCAGTACTGAGGCAGCGCCGCACTGTCGGAGGGGCAGTACTGAGGGAGCGCCGCACTGTCGGAGGGGCAGTACTGAAGGAGCGCTGCACTGTCGGAGGGGCAGTACTGAGCGAGGGCCACACTGTCGGAGGGGCAGTACTGAGCGAGGGCCACGCTGTCGGAGGGTCAGTACTGGGGGAGCGCCGCACTGTCGGAGGGGCAGTACTGAGGGAGCGCCGCACTGTCGGAGGGGCAGTACTGAGGGAGCGCCGCACTGTCGGAGGGGCAGTACTGAGGGAGCTCCGCACTGTCGGAGGGGCAGTACTGAGGGAGCGCCGCACTGTCGGAGGGGCAGTTCTGAGGGAGCGCCATGCTGTCGGAGGGGTAGTACTGAGAGAGCGCCACACTGTCGGAGGGGCAGTACTGAGGGAGAACCGTACTGTCGGAGGGGCAGTACTGAGGGAGCGCCACACTGTCGGAGGGGCAGTACTGAGGGAGCACCGCACTGTCGGAGGGGCAGTACTGAGGGAGCGCCGCATTGTCGGCGGGGCAGTACTGAGGGAGGGCCACACTGTCGGAGGGGCAGTACTGAGGGAGCGCCGCACTGTCGGAGGGCCAGTACTGAGGGAGGGCCACCCTGTCGGAGGGGCAGTACTGAAGGAGCGCCTCACTGTCGGAGGGGCAGTACTGAGGGAGGGCCACACTGTTGGAGGGGCAGTACTGAGGGAGCGCCGCACTGTCGGAGGGGCAGTACTGAGGGAGGGCCACACTGCCGGAGGGGCAGTACTGAGGGAGCGCCGTACTGTCGGAGGGGCAGTACTGAGGGAGTGTCGGAGGGGCAGTACTGTGGGAGCGCCGCACTGTCGGATGGGCAGTACTAAGGGAGCGCCGCACTGTCGGAGGGGCAGTACTGAGGGAGCTATGCACTCTCGGCGGGGCAGTACTGAGGGAGCGCCGCACTGTCGGAGGGGCAGTACTGAGGGAGCGCCACACTATCGGAGGGGCAGTACTGAGAGAGCGCTGGACTGTGGGAGGGGCAGTGTTGAGGGAGCGCCGTAGTGAGGGAGCGCCGCACTGTGGGTGGGGCAGTACTGAGGGAGCGCCGCACTGTCGGAGGGGCAGTACTTTCGGAGCTCCGCACTGTTGGAGGGGCAGTACTGAGGGAGCGCCGCACTGTCAGAGGGGCAGTACTGAGGGAGCGCCGCACTGTCAGAGGGGCAGTACTGAGGGTGCGCCGCATTTTCGGAGGGGAAGTACTGACGGAGCGCCGCACTGTCGGAGGAGAAGTACTGAGGGAGCGCCGCACTTTCGGTGGGGCAGTACTGAGGGAGCGCCGCACTGTCGGAGGGGAAGTACTGAGGGAGCGCCGCACTGTCGGAGGGGCAGTACTGAGGGAGCGCCGCACTGTCGGAGGGGCAGTACTGAGGGAGCGCCGCACTGTCGCGGGGCTGTCTTTCGGATGAGACATTAAACCGAGGACCCGTCTGCCCTCTCAGGTGGATGTAAAAGATCCCACGACCACTATTTCGAACAAGACCTGGGTTGGAGTTCTCCCCAGTGTCCTGGGGCCAACATTTATTCCTCAACCAACACCACGAAAAAAGATTAATCTGGTCATTATCACGTTGCTGCTTGTGGGAGCTTGCTGTGCGTAAAATGGCCGCCGCGTTTCCTACATTACAACAGTGACCACACTCCAAAAGAAAAAGTGCTTCATTGGCTGTAAAGTGCTTTGGGACATCCGGTGGTCGTGAAAGGCGCTATATAAATGCAAGTCTTTCACTCTCTACTCACCGTCCCTCGCTCTGGCCACGCCCCCCAACGCCCAGCAGCCAATTAGAGCACAAATAGTTCCTGTTGTTCGCTGACTCTTGCCCCAATCAGGGATTGAGTAATTGGCCGGGATACGGGACTTTCCAACGCTTGTTTGGCATCATTCTATTGCACACTTGCCAATCAACCATACCAGGTCTTCAACAACGCCTTTCGGTCTGCCGCAGGTCAAACTCGTTTCACTGCTAATTGATATTAAAGGCTAATATTATCTCAATAGTTTCGGGTCAAGAATGCAATCCTTCCTTTGTGCCAAGGACTTCCACGTGTCATCCTCAATTTCCTCTTCCTCCTCTGTGACAGTTGCAAAATCCCCATCAACTCTCCAGACTGTCAGTCCTGGCTCAGTAAGGAGCACTCTTACCTCTGAGCTACTTCATTGGTTCCAGTCCAGAGACTAGGAACACAGGAACAGGAGGAGACCCATTCAGCCCCTCGAGCCTGTTACACAGGAACAGGAGGAGGCCCATTCAGCCCCTCGAGCCTGTTACACAGGAACAGGAGGAGGCCCATTCAGCCCCTCGAGCCTGTTACACAGGAACAGGAGGAGACCCATTCAGCCCCTCGAGCCTGTTACACAGGAACAGGAGGAGGCCCATTCAGCCCCTCGAGCCTGTTACACAGGAACAGGAGGAGACCATTCAGCCCCTTGAGCCTGTTACACAGCAACAGGAGGAGACCATTCGGCCCCTCGAGCCTGTTACACAGGAACAGGAGGAGGCCCATTCAGCCCCTCGAGCCTGTTACACAGGAACAGGAGGAGACCATTCAGCCCCTCGAGCCTGTTACATAGGAACAGGAGGAGACCATTCAGCCCCTCGAGCCTGTTACATAGGAACAGGAGAAGGCCATTCAGCTCCTCAAGCCTGTTACACAGGAACAGGAGGAGGCCCATTCAGACCCTCGAGCCTGTTACACAGGAACAGGAGGAGGCCCATTCAGCCCCTCGAGCCTGTTACACAGGAACAGGAGGAGGCCCATTCAGCCCCTCGAGTCTGTTACACAGGAACAGGAGGAGACCATTCGACCCCTCGAGCCTGTTACACAGGAACAGGAGGAGGCCCATTCAGCCCCTCGAGTCTGTTACACAGGAACAGGAGGAGACCATTCAGCCCCTCGAGCCTGTTACACAGGAACAGGAGGAGACCATTCGGCCCCTCGAGCCTGTTACACAGGAACAGGAGGAGGCCCATTCAGCCCCTCGAGCCTGTTACATAGGAACAGGAGGAGACCATTCGGCCCCTCGAGCCTGTTACACAGGAACAGGAGGAGTCCATTCGGCCCCTCAAGCCTGTTCCGCCAGTCAACGAGCTCATGGCTGATCTGTGTCCTAACTCCATCTACCCGCCTTTGCCCCATATCCTTTAATACCTTTGCTTAACAAAAATCTATCGATCTCAGATTTAAAATTAACAATTGGCCCAGCATCAATTGTCGTTTGCGGTAGAGAGTTCCAAATTTCTACCACCCTTTGTGTGTAGAAGTGTTTCCTAACTTCACTCCTGAAAGGTCTGGCTCTAATTTTTAGACGATGCCCCCTAGTCCTAGAATCCCCAACCAGCGGAAATAGTTTCTCTCTATCGACCCAATCTGTTCCCCTTAATATCCTGAAAACTTCGATCAGATCACCGCTTAACCTTCTAAATTCTAGGGAATAGATTAGAGTAGAGCCCAAACTCTAGGACCGACACTCCCGTTGCCAGTACTGTGGGAGTGCCGCACTGTCGGAGGGGCATTACTGAGGGAGCGCCGCACCATCGGAGGGTCAGTACTGAGGGAGTGCCGCACTGTCGGAGGGGCAGTACTGAGGAAGCGCCGCACTGTCGGAGGGGCAGTACTGAGGGAGCGCCGCACTGTCGGAGGGGCAGTACTGAGGGAGCGCCGCACTGTCGGAGGGGCAGTACTGAGGGAGCGCCGCGCTGTCGGAGAGGCAGTACTGAGGGAGCGCCGCACTGTCGGAGGGGCAGTACTGAGGGAGCGCCGCACTGTCAGAGAGGCAGTACTGAGGGAGCGCCGCGCTGTCGGAGGCGCAGTACTGAAGGAGCGCCGCACTGTCGGAGGAGCAGTGCTGAGGGAGCGCCGCACTGTCGGAGGGGCAGTACTGAGGGAGCGCCGCACTGTCGGAGGGTCAGTACTGAGGGAGCGCCGCACTGTCGGAGGGGCAGTACTGAGGAAGCGCCGCACTGTCGGAGGGGCAGTACTGAGGGAGCTCCGCACTGTCGGAGGGGCAGTACTGAGGAAGCGCCGCACTGTCGGAGGGGCAGTACTGAGGGAGCTCCGCACTGTCGGCTCCGCTGCACTGTCGGAGGGGCAGTACTGAGGGAGTGCTGCACTGTCGGAGGGGCAGTACTGAGGGAGTGCCGCACGGTCGGAGGGGCAGTACTGAGGGAGCGCCGCACTGTCGGAGGGGCAGTACTGAGGGAGCGCCGTACAGTCGGCAGGGCAGTACTGAGGAAATGCTTCACTGTCGGAGGTGCCGTCTTTCAGATGAGACATTAAACCGAGGCCACGTCTGCCCTCTCAGGCAGACGTAAACGATCCCACGGCAACTATTGGAAGAAGTGCAGGGGGGAGTTCTCCCAGTGCCCTGGGCACAATATTTATCCCTCAACCAACATCACTAACACAGATGATCTGGTCATTATTACATTGCTGTTTTTGAGAGCTTGCTGTGCGCAAATTGGCTGCCGCATTTCCTACATTACAACAGTGACCACACTTCAAAAAAAGTACCTCATTGGCTATAAAGCGCTTTGGGACATCCTGAGGTGGTGAAAGGCGCTGGATAATTGGGAGCAGTGGCTTTCTGCTTCCTACTTCACCCCAAGCGAATGTTTCGCTCCAATGACCATCTCCAACAAACGAGACTCTAACCATCTCCCCTTGACATTCAATGGCATTACCATCGCTGAATCCCCCACTGTCAACATCCTGGGGGTTACCATTGATCAGAAACTGAACTGGACCAGCCATATAAATACTGTGGCTACAAGAGCAGGCCAGAGGCTGGGAATTCTGCGGCGAGTGTCTCACCTCCTGACTCCCCAAAGCCTTTCCACCATCTACAAGGCACAAGCCAGGAGTGTGATGGAATACTCTCCACTTGCCTGGATGAGTGCAGCTCCAACAACACTCAAGAAGCTCGACACCATTCAGGATAAAGCAGCCCATTTGATTGGCACTCCATCCACCACCTTAAACATTCACTCCCTCCACCACCGGCGCACCGTGGCTGCAGTGTGTACCATCTACAAGATGCACTGCAGCAACTCGCCAAAGCTCCTTCGACAGCACCTTCCAAACCCGCGACCTCTACCACTTAGAAGGACAAGGGCAGCAGACGCATGGGAACATCACCACCTACAAGTTCCCCTCCAAGCCACACACCATCCTGACTTGGACCTGTATCGCCGTTCCTTCACTGTCGCTGGGCCAAAATCCTGGAACTCCCTTCCTAACAGCACTGTGGGTGTACCTACACCATATGGACTGCAGCGGTTCAAGAAGGCGGCTCACCACCATCTTCTCAAGGGCAATTAGGGATGGGCACTAAATGCAGGCCTAGCCAGCGACGCCCACATCCCATCAATGAATAAAAAAATTTAAAAATTTCAACCCTTAAAGGGTCAACCAAGCAGGAAGAGAGTCCTTAGCCTCGTCACTGCTGCTGCAACCTCGCCACCTACCCTGGCATGGGCTTGAAACACTAGAACCCGTCGGAATCGAAGCCTGCCCTACATTAGTCACATCAGGAACACTCGGTTCCTCTGGGAGCCTCTCCAAGGGAGCAGGAAGTAAATCCTCCCACCTGCTCAGGTGTCATTCCCTCGAACCCTGCCCGCCTACAGGTACAAAGCACCTGCCTCAGCGATGGTGGAGTCTGAAAGAACGAGAGGCATTTGGAGAGTCCCTGGACAGCTGGGGAATTCCCAAACCAGGAAGTAGAGAAGGGGATTCCCAGGCCAGGTCCTCTTGCCAGGAGGGATGGGAGTGGCTATTCGATATGTGGTTTGACTGTGAGGGCGGAATGGAATGGCACGCATCTTTGAAATGTTTTCACTGGATGCTGGCAAAAAGCAAAGGATGAAGCAAACTTAACCCATTTAAATGTCCGCACAGAAATTCAGGCCAAAATGCCCAGTGCCAGCTCTGGGCGAGCGCCCCACTGTCAGAGGGGCAGTACTGAAGGAGCGCCTCACTGTCGGAGGGGCAGTACTGAGGAAGCGCCGCACTGTCAGAGGGGCAGTACTGAGGGAGCGCCGCACTGTCGGAGGGGCAGTACTGAGGGAGCGCCGCACTGTCGGAGGGGCAGTACTGAGGGAGCGCCGCACTGTCGGAGGGGCAGTACTGAGGGAGCGCCGCACTGTCAGAGGGGCAGTACTGAGGGAGCGCCGCACTGTCGGAGGGGCAGTACTGAGGGAGCGCCGCACTGTCGGAGGGGCAGTACTGAGGGAGCGCCGCACTGTCGGAGGGGCAGTACTGAGGGAGCGCCGCACTGTCGGAGGGGCAGTACTGAGGGAGCACCGCACTGTCGGAGGGGCAGTACTGAGGGAGCGCCGCACTGTCGGAGGGGCAGTACTGAGGGAATGCCGCACTGTCGGAGGGGCAGTACTGAGGGAGCGCTGCACTGTCGGAGGGTCAGTACTGAGGTAGCGCCGCACTGTCGGAGGGGCGGTACTGAGGGAGCACCACACTGTCGGAGGGGCAGTACTGAGGGAGCGCCGCACTGTCGGAGGGGCAGTACTGAGGGAACGCTGCACTGTCGGAGGGGCAGTACTGAGGGAGTGCCGCACTGTCGGAGGGTCAGTACTGAGGGAGCGCCGCACCGTTGGAAGAGCAGTACTGAGGGAGCGCTGCACTGTCGGAGGGTCAATACCGAGGGAACGCTGCACTGTCGGAGGGGCAGTACTGAGGGAGTGCCGCACTGTCGGAGGGTTAGTACTGAGGAAGCGCCGCACTGTCGGAGGGGCAGTACTGAGGGAGCGCCGCACTGTTGGATGTGCTGTCTTTCGGATGAGACATTAACCTGAGGCCCCGTCTGCCCTACGGGTGAACGTAAAAGATCCCGCAGCCACTATTTGGAAGAAGAGCAGGGGGAGTTCTCCCCCGTGTCCCGGGTCCAATATTTATCCCTCTTTCACCAACTCAGGACGTCCCAAAGAGCTTTTCAGCCAATGAAGGACTTTTGAAGTGTAGTCACTGTTGTAATGTAGGAAATGCGGCCGCCAATATGCGCACAGCAAGCTCCCACAAACAGCAATGTGATAATGACCGGATCATCTGTTTTAGTGATGATGGTTGAGGGATAAATATTGGCCTCAGGACACCGGGGAGAACTCCCCCCTGCTCTTCTTCGAAATAGTGGTCGTGGGATCTTTGATGTACACCTGAGAGAGCAGACAGGAGCCACGGTTTAACGTCTCATCTGAGACTGTCGGAGGTGCAACGCTCCCTCAGTACTGCCCCTCCGACAGTGCGGCGCTCCCTCAGTACTGCCCCTCCGACAGTGCGGCGCTCCCTCAGTACTGCCCCTCCGACAGTGCGGCGCTCCCTCAGTACCGCCCCTCCGACAGTGCAGCGCTCCCTCAGTACTGCCCCTCCCACAGTGCGGCGCTCCCTCAGTACTGCCCCTCCCACAGTGCGGCGCTCCCTTAGTACTGCCCCTCCGACAGTGCGGCACTCCCTCAGTACCGCCCCTCCGACAGTGCTGCGCTCCCTCAGTATTGCCCCTCCGACAGTGCGGCGCTCCCTCAGTACAGCCCCTCCCACAGTACGGTGCTCCCTCAGTACTGCCCCTCCGACAGTGCGGCGCTCCCTCAGTACCGCCCCTCCGACAGTGCAGCGCTCCCTCAGTACTGCCCCTCCCACAGTGCGGCGCTCCCTCAGTACTGCCCCTCCGACAGTGCGGCGCTCCCTCAGTACCGCCCCTCCGACAGTGCTGCGCTCCCTCAGTATTGCCCCTCCGACAGTGCGGCGCTCCCTCAGTACATCCCCTCCCACAGTACGGCGCTCCCTCAGTACAGCCCCTCCCACAGTACGGTGCTCCCTCAGTACTGCCCCTCCGACAGCGCGGCGCTCCCTCAGTACCGCCCCTCCGACAGTGCGGCGCTCCCTCAGTACCGCCCCTCCGACAGTGCAGCGCTCCCTCAGTACCGCCCCTCCGACAGTGCGGCGCTCCCTTAGTACTGCCCCTCCAACAGTGCGGCGCTCCCTCAGTACTGCCCCTCCGACAGTGCGGCGCTCCCTCAGTACTGCCTCTCCGACAGTGTGGCACTCCCTCAGTACTGCCCCTCCGACAGTGCAGCGCTCCCTCAGTACTGCCTCTCCGACAGTGTGGCGCTCCCTCAGTACTGCCCCTCCGACAGTGCGGCGCTCCCTCAGTACTGCCCCTCCGACAGTGCGGCACTCCCTCAGTACTACCCCTCCGACAGTGCGGCGCTCCCTCAGTACTGCCCCTCCGGCAGCGTGGCGCTCCCTCAGTACTGCCCCTCCAACAGTGCGGCGCTCCCACAGTGCTGCCCCTCCGACAGTGCGGCACTCCCTCAGTACTGCCCCTCCGACAGACAGTGCGGTGATCCCTCAGTACTGCCCCACCAACAGTGCGGCACTCCCTCAGTACTGCCCCTCCGACAGTGCAGCGCTGCCTCAGTACTGCCCCTCCGACAGTGCGGCTCTCCCTCAGTACTGCCCCTCCGACAGTGCTGCGCTCCCTCAGTACTGCCCCTCCGACAGTGCGGCACTTCCTCAGTACTGCCCGTCTGACAGTGCGGCACTCCCTCAGTACTGCCCCTCCGACAGTGCGGCACTCCCTCAGTACTGCCCCTCCACAGTGCAGCGCTCCCTCAGTACTGCCCCTCCGACAGTGCGGCGCTCCCTCAGTACTGCCCCACCGACAGTGTGGCGCTCCCTCAGTACTGCCCCTCCAACAGTGCGGCGCTCCCTCAGTACTGCCCCTCCAACAGTGCGGCGCTCCCTCACTACTGCCCCTCCGACAGTGCGGCGCTCCCTCAGTACTGCCCCTCCGACGGTGCGGCACTCCCTCAGTACCGCCCCTCCGATGGTGCGGCACTCCCTCAGTACCGCCCCTCCGATGGTGCGGCACTCCCTCAGTACTGCCCCTCTGGCAGTGCGGCGCTCCCTCAGTACTGCCCCTCCGACAGTGTGGCACTCCCTCAGTACTGACCCTCCGACAGTGTGGCGCTCCCTCAGCACGGCCCCACCGACAGTGTGGCGCTCCCTCAGTACTGCCCCTCCGACAGTGCGGCGCTCCCTCAGCACGGCCCCACCGACAGTGTGGCGCTCCCTCAGCACTGCCCCTCCGACAATGGAGCGCTCCCTCAGTACTGCCCCTCCGACGGTGCGGCGCTCCCTCAGTACTGCCCCTCCGACAGTGCGGCGCTCCCTCAGTACTGACCCTCCGACAGTGCGGCGCTCCCTCAGTACTGACCCTCCGACAGTGCGGAGCTCCCTCAGTACTGCCCCTCCAACAGTGCGGCGCCCTCTCAGCACTGCCAATGCTCACGTCTCGAATGCCGACCTTCTTAGTTAGAGGTGAGGATGCTACCCACTGAGCCACAACTGTAAGCAGGTAGTGGAGCAGATATGGTTCGTTGTTGGCACGTGGTTGGGCTTCAGTTCAGGACAGTCAGGAGTCCAACAAGTCTGATGTTCCGGGGCTGTTTGTGTGTAGTGCACATAAAACTACAACAACTTGTGTTTATATAGCACCTTTAATGTAGTAAAACGTCCCAAGGTGCTTCAGAGGAGTGTTAAAAGACACAAAGTGTGACACCGAGCCACGTAAGGAGATATTAGGACAGGCAATCAAACGCTTGGTTAAAGAGGTCGGGTTTAATGAGCGTCGTAATGGAGGAGTGAGAGGCGGTGAGGTTTAGGCAGGGAATTCCAGAGCTCGGGGCCCAGGCAAGGTGAAGGCACGGCCGCCAAGGGTTGAGCGATTATAACCAGAGGATGCTCAAGAGGGCAGAATTAGAGGAGCGCAGATATCTTGGGGGGTTGTGGGGCTGAAGGAGGTTACAGAGATAGGGAGGAGCGAGGAGGTCATGGAGGGATTTGAAAACAAAGGATGAGAATTTTGAAATCGAGGCGCTGCTTAACCGGGAGCCAATGTAGGTCAGCGAGCACAGGAGTGATGGGGGAGCGGGACTTGGTGCGAGTTAGGACACGGGCAGCCGAGTTTAGGTTGACCTCAAGTTTACGTAGGGTGGAATGTGGGAGGCCAGCCAGGAGTGCGTTGGAATAGTCAAGTCTAGAGGTAACCAAGGCCTGGAGGAGGGTTCCAGCAGCGGATGAGCTGAGGCAGGGGCGGAGACGGGCGATGTTACGGAGGTGGAAATAGGCCGTCTTTGCTACGCTGCGGATATGTGGTCGGAATGCAAGTTGCTGTATCATACGGATGCAGAACCGTGTCCTCGTCACCAGGTAGCGCCCATTAGTCTAAGTGCAGCCGAGCGGGCAAAGGCTGTACAACGCCGCCCACTGCTCGAAGGAACGTGCCATTGCATGTGTTTACCAACCTCAACTCAAGGTTTAAGATAATCGGCAAAAGAGCCAGAGGGGGAGAGGAGGAGAATTGTTTTTACGCAGCGAGTTGTTGTGATCTGGAACGCGCTGCCTGAAAGGGCGGTGGGAGCAGATTCAATAGGAACTTTCAAAAGGGAATTGGATAAATATTTGAAGGGGAGAATTTGCAGGGCTGTGGGGAAAGAGCGAGGGAATGGAGCTAATTGGAGAACTCTTTCAAAGAGTTAGCACAGGCACGATGGGCCGAGTGGCCTCCTCCTGTGCTGCATCAGTCTACGATTCTGTGATAAGGGGCAGTGCCTTCAGTTTGAGATTGGTAAACACGTGCGATGACATGTTCCGTCCAGCAGAAGGCGGTGTTGTACGGCTGCACTTCGACCAATGGGCAAAGCCTTGCAGCGCCACCTGGGGACCAGGAGGCGGTACTGCAACTTGCATCAATGTGCGGTCCACACAGGGTATAGGGCCCCGAAACAGGCCATTCGGCCCAACCAGTCCATGCCGGCGTTTATGCTCCACTCGCGCCTCCTCCCGTGTTTCCTCATCTAACCCTATCAGCATAACCCTCTATCCCCTCATATGCTTATCTAACCGCCCCTTAAATGCCTCTATACCATTCGCCTCAATCACTCCCTGTGGTAGTGACGATACGAGACTCCCAAAACAAGCGCCCAACTTGGAGCTCCGACACGGCAGGAGAGCCCCAGGTGGGCAGAGGAAACGCTTCAAGGACACCCTCAAAGTTTCCTTGAAAAAGTGCAACATCCCCACCGACACCTGGGAATCCCTGGCCCCAAGACCGCACAAAGTGGAGAAGCATCCGGGAAGGCGCCGAACACCTCGAGTCTCTTCGTCGGGAGCAAGCGGAAGCCAAGCGCAAGGAGCGCACGTCAACCCAAGCACCCCACACCCACCCGCCCCTTCAACCACCGTCTGCCCCACCTGTGACAGAGACTGTAGGTCCCACACTGGACTCATCAGTCACCTGAGAACTCATTTTTAGTGTGGAAGCAAGTCATCCTCGGTTCCGAGGGACTGCCTAAGAAGAAGGAGGTAGCGAGTTCCACATTCTCACCGCTCTCTGGGTAGAATCATAGAATGATTACAGCACAAAAGGAGGCCATTCAGCCCATCAAGCCCGTGCCGGCTCTCTGCAAGAGCACTTCAGCTAGTCCCACTCCCCCGCCCTTTCCCCGTAGCCCTGCAAATTTATTTCCTTCAGGTACTTATCCAATTCACTTTTGAAAGCCGTGATTGAATCTGCCTCCTCCACCCTTTCAGGCAGCGCATTCCAGATCCTGACCACGCTGCATAAAAAAGTTTTTTCTTTCGTCGCCTTTGGTTCTTCTGCCAATCACCTTCAATCTGTGTCCTCTGGTTCTCGACCCTTCCGCCAATGGGAACAGTTTCTCTCTATCTACTCTGTCCAGACCCCTCATGATTTTGATCACCTCGATCAAATCTCCTCTCAACCTTCTCTGCTCCAAGGAGAACAACCCCAGCTTCTCCAGTCTCTCCACATCACTGAAGTCCCTCATCCCTGGGACCATTCTGGTCAATCTCCCCTTAACCATCTCTGCTCCAAGGATAACAACCCCAGCTTCTCCAGTCTCTCCACGTAACTGAAGTCCCTCATCCCTGGTACCATTCTGGTCAATCTCCCCTTAACCTTCTCTGCTCTAAGGATAACAATCCCAGCTTCTCCAGTCTCTCCACATCACTGAAGTCCCTCCTCCCTGGGACCATTCTGGTCAATCTCCCCTTAACCTTCTCTGCTCTAAGGTGAACAACCCCAGCTTCTCCAGTCTCTCCACATCACTGAAGTCCCTCATCCCTGGAACCATTCTAGTAAATCTTTTCTGCACCCTCTCTAAGGCCTTCACATCACATTATTTATTTGATGTGTTAGTGGTTATCTTATGTATATGTATGCCCCCTTGTTTTGGACGCAGGCTCTCCAAATCAACACCATCATTTTCAAGACCTCTCCCAGCATTTCTCATGTTTTGTTTAACCCCCCCAACCACCACCTGGGCTCGGCCTCAGCTGGAGGATTGTGTCCAATTCTGGGCACCACACTTTAGGAAGGATGTGAAGGCCTTGGGGAGGGTGCGGAGGAGATTAACCAGAATGGTTCCAGGGATGAGGGACTTCAGTGATGTGGAGAGACTGGAGAAGCTGGGGTTGTTCTCCTTGGAGCAGAGAAGGTTAACGGGGGATTTAATAGAGATGTTAAAAATTATGAGGGGTTTTGATGGAGTAAATAAGGAGAAACTGTTTCCAGTGGTATGAGGGTCAGTAAACAGAGGACACAGATTTAAGGTGATGGACAAAAGAACCAGAGGGGGAGACGAGGAGAAATGTTTTATACGCAGCGAGTTGTACCCCAGTGAGAGTCAGTGTCTGTAGGACCCGTACCCCAGTGAGAGTCGGTGTGTGAGGAACCCGTACCCCAGTGAGAGTCGGTGTGTGTGGAACCCGTACCCCAGTGAGAGTCAGTGTGTGTGGAACTGTACCCCAGTGAGAGTCGGTGTCTGTGGAACCGGTACACCACTGAGAGTCAGTGTGTGTGGAACCCCACCCCAGTGAGAGTCAGTGGCTGTGGGACCCGTACCCCAGTGAGAGTCAGTGTGTGTGGGACCCGTACCCCAGTGAGAGTCACTGTCTGTAGGACCCGTACCCCAGTGAGAGTCAGTGTCTGTGGAACCCTACCCCAGTGAGAGTCGGTGTGTGTGGAACCAGTACACCAGTGAGAGTCAGTGTCTGTGGAACCCGTACCCCAGTGAGAGTCGGTGTGTGTGGAACCCGTACCCCAGTGAGAGTTGGTGTCTGTGGAACCCGTACCCCAGTGAGAGTCAGAGTGTGTGTGGAACCCGTACCACAGTGAGAGTCAGTGTGTGTGGAACCCGTACCCCAGTGAGAGTCGGTGTCTGTGGAACCCGTACCCCAGTGAGAGTCGGTGTCTGTGGAACCCGTACCCGAGTGAGAGTCAGTGTGTGTGGAACCCGTACCCCAGTAAGAGTCAGTGCGTGTGGAACCCGTACCCCAGTGAGAGTCAGTGTGTGTGAAACCCGTACCCCAGTGAGAGTCAGTGTGTGTGGGAACCGCACCCCAGTGAGAGTCAGTGTGTGTGGAACCCGTACCCCAGTAAGAGTCAGTGTGTGTGGACGGCGTACCTCAGTGAGAGTCAGTGTGTGTGAAACCCGTACCCCAGTGAGAGTCGGTGTGTGTGGAACCCGTACCCCAGTGAGAGTCGGTGTGTGTGGGACCCATACCCCAGCGAGAGTCGGTGTGTGTGGGACCCATACCCCAGTGAGAGTCAGTGTGTGTGGAACACGTACCCCAGTGAGAGTCAGTGTGTGTGAAACCCGTACCCCAGTGAGAGTCGGTGTGTGTGGAACCCGTACCCCAGTGAGAGTCGGTGTGTGTGGGACCCATACCCGAGTGAGAGTCGGTGTGTGCGGAACCCGTACCCCAGTGAAAGTCAGTGTGTGTGGAACCCGTAGCCAAGTGAGAGTCAGTGTGTGTGGAACTGTACCCCAGTGAGAGTCAGTGTGTGTGGAACCCGTACCCCAGTGAGAGTCAGTGTGTGTGGAACCCGTACCCCAGTGAGACTCAGTGTGTGTGGGACCCGTACCCCAGTGAGAGTCAGTGTCTGTAGGACCCATAAACCAGTGAGAGTCGGTGTGTGTGGGACCCGTACCCCAGTGAGAGTTGGTGTCTGTAGAACCCGTACCCAAGTGAGAGTCAGTGTGTGTGGGAACCGTACCCCAGTGAGAGTCAGTGTCTGCAGGACCCATAAACCAGTGAGAGTCGGTGTGTGTGGGACCCGTACCCCAGTGAGAGTCGGTGTCCGTAGAACCCGTACCCCAGTGAGAGTCAGTGTGTGTGGGAACCGTACCCCAGTGAGAGTCAGTGTGTGTGGGAACCGTACCCCAGTGAGAGTCAGTGTGTTTGGAACCCGTACCCCAGTGAGGGTCGGTGTGTGTGGAACTGTACCCCAGTGAAAGTCAGTGTCTGTAGGACACGTACCCCAGTGAGAGTCGGTGTGTGTGGTACCCGTACCCCAGTGAGAGTCGGTGTGTGTGGAACCCGTACCCCAGTGAGAGTTGGTGTCTGTGGAACCCGTACCCCAGTGAGAGTCAGAGTGTGTGTGGAACCCGTACCCCAGTGAGAGTCAGTGTGTGTGGAACTGTACCCCAGTGAGAGTCGGTGTCTGTGGAACCCGTACCCCAGTGAGAGTCAGTGTGTGTGGAATCCTACCCCAGTGAGAGTCAGTGGCTGTGGGACCCGTACCCCAGTGAGAGTCAGTGTGTGTGGGACCCGTACCCCAGTGAGAGTCACTGTCTGTAGGACCCGTACCCCAGTGAGAGTCAGTGTCTGTGGAACCTGTACCCCAGTGAGAGTCGGTGTGTGTGGAACCCGTACCCCAGTGAGAGTCACTGTCTGTAGGACCCGTACCTCAGTGAGAGTCAGTGTCTGTGGAACCTGTACCCCAGTGAGAGTCGGTGTGTGTGGAACCCGTACCCCAGTGAGAGTCACTGTCTGTAGGACCCGTACCCCAGTGATAGTCAGTGTCTGTGGACCCCTACCCCAGTGAGAGTCAGTGTGTGTGGGAACCGTACCCCAGTGAGAGTCGGTGTGTGTGGAACCCGTACCCCAGTAAGAGTCAGTGTATGTGGAACCCGTACCCCAGTGAGAGTCAGTGTGTGTGGGACCTGTACCTCAGTGAGAGTCAGTGTCTGTGGAACATGTACCCCAGTGAGAGTCGGTGTCTGTGGAACCCGTACCCCAGTGAGAGTCGGTGTCTGTGGAACCCGTACCCAAGCGAGAGTCGGTGTCTGTGGAACATGTACCCCAGTGAGAGTCGGTGTCTGTGGAACCCGTACCCCAGTGAGAGTCGGTGTCTGTGGAACCCGTACCCAAGCGAGAGTCGGTGTGTGTGGAACCCGTACCCCAGTGAGAGTCGGTGTCTGTGGAACCCGTACCCCAGTGAGAGTCAGTGTCTGTGGAACCCGTACCCCAGTGAGAGTTGGTGTGTGTGGAACCCGTACCCCAGTGAGAGTTGGTGTGTGTGGAACCCGTACCCCAGTGAGAGTCGGTGTCTGTGGAACCCGTACCCCAGTGAGAGTTGGTGTGTGTGGAACCCGTACCCCAGAGAGAGTCGGTGTGTGTGGAACCCGTACCCCAGTGAGAGTCGGTGTGTGTGGAACCCGTACCCCAGTGAGAGTCGGTGTGTGAGGAACCCGTACCCCAGTGAGAGTCGGTGTGTGAGGAACCCGTACCCCAATGAGAGTCGGTGTGTGTGGAACCCGTACCCCAGTGAGAGTCACTGTGTGTGGAACCCGTACCCAAGTGAGAGTCAGTGTCTGTGGAACCCGTAGCCCAGTGAGAGTCGGTGTGTTTGGAACCCATACCCCAGTGAGAGTCGGTGTCTGTGGGACCCGTACCCCAGTGAGAGTCAGTGAGTGGGTGGGACCCGTACCCCAGTGAGAGTCTGTATCTGTGGAACCCGTACCCCAGTGAGAGTCGGGGTCTGTGGAACCCGTACCCCAGTGAGAGTCGGTGTGTGTGGAACCCGTACCCCAGTGAGAGTCAGTGCCTGTGGAACCCGTACCCCAGTGAGAGTCACTGTGTGGGGTACCCGTACCCCAGTGAGAGTCAGTGTGTGTGGGACCCATACCCCAGTGAGAGTCAGTGTGTGTGGAACCCGTACCCCAGTGAGAGTCGGTGTCTGTGGAACCCGTACCCCAGTAAGATTCGGTGTGTGTGGAACCCGTACCACAGTGAGAGTCAGTGTGTGTGGAACCCGTACCCCAGTGAGAGTCGGTGTGTGTGGAACCCGTACCCCAGTGAGGGTCGGTGTGTGTGGAACTGTACCCCAGTGAAAGTCAGTGTCTGTAGGACCCGTACCCCAGTGAGAGCCGGTGTGTGTGGAACCCGTACCCCAGTGAGAGTCAGTGTGTGTGTGGGACCCATACCCCAGTGAGAGTTGGTGTGTGTGGAACCCGTACCCCAGTGAGAGTCAGTGCCTATGGAACCCGTACCCCAGTGAGAGTCAGTGTGTGTGGAACCTGTACCCCAGTGAGAGTCAGTGTGTGTGGAACCTGTACCCCAGTGAGAGTCGGTGTGTGTGGATCCCGTACCCCAGTGAGAGTCGGTGTGTGTGGAACCCGTACTCCAGTGAGAGTCAGTGTCTGTGGAACCAGTACTCCAGTGAGAGTCAGTGTCTGTAGGACCCGTACCCCAGTGAGAGTCAGTGTCTGTGGAACTAGTAACCTAGTGAGAGTCAGTGTCTGTAGGACACGTACCCTAGTGAGAGTCAGTGTCTGTGGAACCAGTACCCCAGTGAGAGTCGGTGTCTGTGGAACCAGGACCCCAGTGAGAGTCAGTGCCTGTAGGACCTGTACGCCAGTGAGAGTCGGTGTGTGTGGAACCTGTACCCCAGTGAGAGTCGCTGTGTGTAAAACCCGTACCCCAGTGAGAGTCGGTGTCTGTGGAACCCGTACCCCAGTGAGAGTTGGTGTCTGAGGAACCCGTACCCCAGTGAGAGTCAGTGTCTGTGGAACCCGTACCCCAGTGAGAGTCGGTGTCTGTGGGACCCGTACCCCAGTGAGAGTCGGTGTCTGTGGGACCCGTACCCCAGTGAGAGTCGGTGTCTGTGGGACCCGTACCGCAGTGAGAGTCAGTGTCTGTGGGACCCGTACCCCAGTGAGAGTCGGTGTCTGTGAAACCCGCACCCCAGTGAGAGTCGGTGTCTGTGGAATCCGTACCCCAGTGAGAGTCAGTGTGTGTGGGACCCAGTACCCCAGTGACAGTCGGTGTGTGTGGGACCCAGTACCCCAGTGAGAGTCATTGTGTGTGGGACCCGTACCCCAGTGAGAGTCAGTGTGTGTGGGACCCGTACCCCAGTGAGAGTCGGTGTCTGTGGAACCCGTACCCCAGTGAGAGTCGGTGTCTGTGGAACACGTACCCCAGTGAGAGTCGGTGTCTGTGGAACCCGTACCCCAGTGAGAGTCCGTGCGTGTGGAACCCGTACCCCAGTGAGAGTCGGTTTCTGTGGAACACGTACCCCAGTGAGAGTCGGTGTCTGTGGAACTGTACCCCAGTGAGAGTCGGTGTGTGTGTAACCCGTACCCCAGTGAGAGTCGGTGTGTGTTGAACCCGGACCCCAGTGAGAGTCGGTGTGTGTGGAACCCGTACCCCAGTGAGAGTCGGTGTGTGTATAACCCGTACCCCAGTGAGAGTCGGTGTCTGTGGAACCCGTACCCCAGTGAGAGTCAGTGTGTGTGGAACCCGTACCCCAGTGAGAGTCAGTAACTGTGGAACCCGTACCCCAGTGAGAGTTGGTGTGTGTGGAACCCGTACCCCAGTGAGAGTCAGTGTGTGTGGAACCCGTACCCCAGTGAGAGTCGGTGTCTGTGGGACCCGTACCCCAGTGAGAGTCGGTGTCTGTGGGACCCGTACCGCAGTGAGAGTCAGTGTCTGTGGGACCCGTACCCCAGTGAGAGTCGGTGTCTGTGAAACCCGCACCCCAGTGAGAGTCGGTGTCTGTGGAATCCGTACCCCAGTGAGAGTCAGTGTGTGTGGGACCCAGTACCCCAGTGACAGTCGGTGTGTGTGGGACCCAGTACCCCAGTGAGAGTCATTGTGTGTGGGACCCGTACCCCAGTGAGAGTCAGTGTGTGTGGGACCCGTACCCCAGTGAGAGTCGGTGTCTGTGGAACCCGTACCCCAGTGAGAGTCGGTGTCTGTGGAACACGTACCCCAGTGAGAGTCGGTGTCTGTGGAACCCGTACCCCAGTGAGAGTCCGTGCGTGTGGAACCCGTACCCCAGTGAGAGTCGGTTTCTGTGGAACACGTACCCCAGTGAGAGTCGGTGTCTGTGGAACTGTACCCCAGTGAGAGTCGGTGTGTGTGTAACCCGTACCCCAGTGAGAGTCGGTGTGTGTTGAACCCGGACCCCAGTGAGAGTCGGTGTGTGTGGAACCCGTACCCCAGTGAGAGTCGGTGTGTGTATAACCCGTACCCCAGTGAGAGTCGGTGTCTGTGGAACCCGTACCCCAGTGAGAGTCAGTGTGTGTGGAACCCGTACCCCAGTGAGAGTCAGTAACTGTGGAACCCGTACCCCAGTGAGAGTTGGTGTGTGTGGAACCCGTACCCCAGTGAGAGTCAGTGTGTGTGGAACCCGTACCCCATTGAGAGTTGGTGTGTGTGGAACCCGTACCCCAGTGAGAGGCAGTGTGTGTGGAACCCGTACCCCAGTGAGAGTCAGTGTGTGTGGGAACCGTACCCCAGTGAGAGTCAGTATGTGTGGAACCCGTACACCAGTAAGAGTCAGTGTGTGTGGAACCCGTACCCCAGTGAGAGTCAGTGTGTGTGGGACCCGTACCCCAGTGAGAGTCAGTGTGTGTGGGACCCGTACATCAGTGAGAGTCAGTGTCTGTGGAACCCTACCCCAGTGAGAGTCAGTGTGTGTGAAACCCGAACCCCAGTGAGAGTCGGTGTGTGTGGAACCCGTACCCCAGTGGGAGTCGGTGTGTGTGGGACCCATACCCCAGTGAGAGTCGGTGTGTGTGGGACCCATACCCCCGTGAGAGTCAGTGTGTGTGGAACACGTACCCCAGTGAGAGTCAGTGTGTGTGAAACCCGTACCACAGTGAGAGTCGGAGTGTGTGGAACCCGTGCCCCAGTGAGAGTCGGTGTGTGTGGGACCCATACCCCAGTGAGAGTCGGTGTGTGTGGAACCCGTACCCCAGTGAGAGTCAGTGTGTGTGGAACTGTACCTCAGTGAGAGTCAGTGAGTGTGGAGCCCGCACCCCAGTGAGAGTCAGTGTGTGTGGAACCCGTACCCCAGTGAGAGTCAATGTGTGTGGGAACCGTACCCCAGTGAGAGTCAGTGTGTGTGGGAGCCGTACCCCAGTGAGAGTCAGTGTGTGTGGGACCCGTACCCCAGTGAGAGTCAGTGTCTGTAGGACCCATAAACGAGTGAGAGTCGGTGTGTGTGGGACCCGTACCCCAGTGAGAGTCGGTGTCTGTAGAACCCGTACCCCAGTGCGAGTCAGTGTGTGTGGGAACCGTACACCAGTGAGAGTCAGTGTGTGTGGGAACCGTACCCCAGTGAGAGTCAGTGTGTGTGGAACCCGTACCCCAGGGAGGGTCGGTGTTTGTGGAACAGTACCCCAGTGAAAGTCAGTGTCTGTAGGACCCGTACCCCAGTGAGAGTCGGTTTCTGTGGAACACGTACCCCAGTGAGAGTCGGTGTCTGTGGAACTGTACCCCAGTGAGAGTCGGTGTGTGTGTAACCCGTACCCCAGTGAGAGTCGGTGTGTGTTGAACCCGGACCCCAGTGAGAGTCGGTGTGTGTGGAACCCGTACCCCAGTGAGAGTCGGTGTGTGTATAACCCGTACCCCAGTGAGAGTCGGTGTCTGTGGAACCCGTACCCCAGTGAGAGTCAGTGTGTGTGGAACCCGTACCCCAGTGAGAGTCAGTAACTGTGGAACCCGTACCCCAGTGAGAGTTGGTGTGTGTGGAACCCGTACCCCAGTGAGAGTCAGTGTGTGTGGAACCCGTACCCCAGTGAGAGTCGGTGTCTGTGGGACCCGTACCCCAGTGAGAGTCGGTGTCTGTGGGACCCGTACCGCAGTGAGAGTCAGTGTCTGTGGGACCCGTACCCCAGTGAGAGTCGGTGTCTGTGAAACCCGCACCCCAGTGAGAGTCGGTGTCTGTGGAATCCGTACCCCAGTGAGAGTCAGTGTGTGTGGGACCCAGTACCCCAGTGACAGTCGGTGTGTGTGGGACCCAGTACCCCAGTGAGAGTCATTGTGTGTGGGACCCGTACCCCAGTGAGAGTCAGTGTGTGTGGGACCCGTACCCCAGTGAGAGTCGGTGTCTGTGGAACCCGCACCCCAGTGAGAGTCGGTGTCTGTGGAACACGTACCCCAGTGAGAGTCGGTGTCTGTGGAACCCGTACCCCAGTGAGAGTCCGTGCGTGTGGAACCCGTACCCCAGTGAGAGTCGGTTTCTGTGGAACACGTACCCCAGTGAGAGTCGGTGTCTGTGGAACTGTACCCCAGTGAGAGTCGGTGTGTGTGTAACCCGTACCCCAGTGAGAGTCGGTGTGTGTTGAACCCGGACCCCAGTGAGAGTCGGTGTGTGTGGAACCCGTACCCCAGTGAGAGTCGGTGTGTGTATAACCCGTACCCCAGTGAGAGTCGGTGTCTGTGGAACCCGTACCCCAGTGAGAGTCAGTGTGTGTGGAACCCGTACCCCAGTGAGAGTCAGTAACTGTGGAACCCGTACCCCAGTGAGAGTTGGTGTGTGTGGAACCCGTACCCCAGTGAGAGTCAGTGTGTGTGGAACCCGTACCCCATTGAGAGTCGGTGTGTGTGGAACCCGTACCCCAGTGAGAGGCAGTGTGTGTGGAACCCGTACCCCAGTGAG
This sequence comes from Somniosus microcephalus, assembly GCF_052327205.1. Taxonomy (NCBI): domain Eukaryota; kingdom Metazoa; phylum Chordata; class Chondrichthyes; order Squaliformes; family Somniosidae; genus Somniosus; species Somniosus microcephalus. Next base: position 209,094,891 of record NC_140998.1, on the reverse strand, counting down.
AGTCAGTGTGTGTGGGAACCGTACCCCAGTGAGAGTCAGTATGTGTGGAACCCGTACACCAGTAAGAGTCAGTGTGTGTGGAACCCGTACCCCAGTGAGAGTCAGTGTGTGTGGGACCCGTACCCCAGTGAGAGTCAGTGTGTGTGGGACCCGTACATCAGTGAGAGTCAGTGTCTGTGGAACCCTACCCCAGTGAGAGTCAGTGTGTGTGAAACCCGAACCCCAGTGAGAGTCGGTGTGTGTGGAACCCGTACCCCAGTGGGAGTCGGTGTGTGTGGGACCCATACCCCAGTGAGAGTCGGTGTGTGTGGGACCCATACCCCAGTGAGAGTCAGTGTGTGTGGAACACGTACCCCAGTGAGAGTCAGTGTGTGTGAAACCCGTACCACAGTGAGAGTCGGAGTGTGTGGAACCCGTGCCCCAGTGAGAGTCGGTGTGTGTGGGACCCATACCCCAGTGAGAGTCGGTGTGTGTGGAACCCGTACCCCAGTGAGAGTCAGTGTGTGTGGAACTGTACCCCAGTGAGAGTCAGTGAGTGTGGAGCCCGCACCCCAGTGAGAGTCAGTGTGTGGGAACCGTACCCCAGTGAGAGTCAGTGTGTGTGGGAGCCGTACCCCAGTGAGAGTCAGTGTGTGTGGGACCCGTACCCCAGTGAGAGTCAGTGTCTGTAGGACCCATAAACGAGTGAGAGTCGGTGTGTGTGGGACCCGTACCCCAGTGAGAGTCGGTGTCTGTAGAACCCGTACCCCAGTGAGAGTCAGTGTGTGTGGGAACCGTACACCAGTGAGAGTCAGTGTGTGTGGGAACCGTACCCCAGTGAGAGTCAGTGTGTGTGGAACCCGTACCCCAGGGAGGGTCGGTGTTTGTGGAACTGTACCCCAGTGAAAGTCAGTGTCTGTAGGACCCGTACCCCAGTGAGAGTCGGTGTGTGTGGTACCCGTACCCCAGTGAGAGTCGGTGTGTGTGGAACCCGTACCCCAGTGAGAGTTTGTGTCTGTGGACCCCGTACACCAGTGAGAGTCAGAGTGTGTGTGGAACCCGTACCCCAGTGAGAGTCAGTGTGTGTGGAACTGTACCCCAGTGAGAGTCGGTGTCTGTGGAACCCGTACCCCAGTGAGAGTCAGTGTGTGTGGAACCCTACCCCAGTGAGAGTCAGTGGCTGTGGGACCCGTACCCCAGTGAGAGTCAGTGTGTGTGGGACCCGTACCCCAGTGAGAGTCACTGTCTGTAGGACCCGTACCCCAGTGAGAGTCAGTGTCTGTGGAACCCTACCCCAGTGAGAGTCGGTGTGTGTGGAACCCGTACCCCAGTGAGAGTCGGTGTCCGTGGAACCCGTACCCCAGTGAGAGCCGGTGTGTGTGGAACCCTTACCCGAGTGAGAGTCAGTATCTGTAGGACCCGTACCCCAGTGAGAGTCGGTGTGTGTGGTACCCGTACCCCAGTGAGAGTCGGTGTGTGTGGAACCCGTACCCCAGTGAGAGTTGGTGTCTGTGTAACCCGTACCCCAGTGAGAGTCAGAGTGTGTGTGGAACACGTACCCCAGTGAGAGTCAGTGTGTGTGGAACCCGTACCCCAGTGAGAGTCGGTGCCTGTGGAACCCGTACCCCAGTGAGAGTCGGGGTCTGTGGAACCCGTACCCGAGTGAGAGTCAGTGTGTGTGGAACCCGTACCCCAGTGAGAGTCAGTGTGTGTGGGACCCGTACCCCAGTGTAAGTCAGTGTGTGTGGGGCCCGTACCTCAGTGAGAGTCGGTGTCTGTGGAACCCTACCCCAGTGAGAGTCGGTGTGTGTGGAACCCGTACCCCAGTGAGAGTCAGTGTGTGTGGAACCCTACCCCAGTGAGAGTCAGTGGCTGTGGGACCCGTACCCCAGTGAGAGTCAGTGTGTGTGGGACACGTACCCCAGTGAGAGTCACTGTCTGTAGGACCCGTACCCCAGTGAGAGTCAGTGTCTGTGGAACCCGTACCCCAGTGAGAGTCGGTGTCTGTGGAACCCGTACCCCAGTGAGAGTCCGTGCGTGTGGAACCCGTACCCCAGTGAGAGTCGGAGTCTGTGGAACCCGTACCCCAGTAAGAGTCAGTGTGTGTGGAACCCGTACCCCAGTGAGAGTCAGTGTGTGTGGGACCCGTACCCCAGTGTAAGTCAGTGTGTGTGGGGCCCGTACCTCAGTGAGAGTCGGTGTCTGTGGAACTGTACCCCAGTGAGAGTCGGTGTGTGTGGAACCCGTGCCAAAGTGAGAGTCGGTGTGTGTTCAACCCGGACCCCAGTGAGAGTCGATGTGTGTGGAGCCCGTACCCCAGTGAGAGTCGGTGTGCGTATAGCCCGTACCCCAGTGAGAGTCGGTGTCTGTGGAACCCGTACCCCAGTGAGAGTCAGTGTGTGTGGTACCCGCACCCCAGTGAGAGTCGGTGTGTGTGGAACCCGTACCCCAGTGAGAGTCAGTGTGTGTGGAACCCTACCCCAGTGAGAGTCAGTGGCTGTGGGACCCGTACCCCAGTGAGAGTCAGTGTGTGTGGGACCCGTACCCCAGTGAGAGTCACTGTCTGTAGGACCCGTACCCCAGTGAGAGTCAGTGTCTGTGGAACCCTACCCCAGTGAGAGTCAGTGTGTGTAGGACCCGTACCCCAGTGAGAGTCACTGTCTGTAGGACCCGTACCCCAATGAGAGTCAGTGTCTGTGGAACCCGTACCCCAGTGAGAGACGGTGTCCGTGGAACCCGTACCCCAGTCAGAGCCGGTGTGTGTGGAACCCGTACCCGAGTGAGAGTCAGTGTCTGTAGGACCCGTACCCCAGTGAGAGTCGGTGTGTGTGGTACCCGTACCCCAGTGAGAGTCGGTGTGTGTGGAACCCGTACCCCAGTGAGAGTTGGTGTCTGTGGAACCCGTACCCCAGTGAGAGTCAGAGTGTGTGTGGAACCCGTACCCCAGTGAGAGTCAGAGTGTGTGGAACCCGTACCCCAGTGAGAGTCGGTGTCTGTGGTACCTGTACCCCAGTGAGAGTCGGTGTCTGTGGAACCCGTACCCCAGTGAGAGTCAGTGTGTGTGGAACCCGTACCCCAGTGAGAGTCAGTGTGTGTGGAACCCGTACCCCAGTGATAGTCAGTGTGTGTGGAACCCGTACCCCAGTGAGAGTCAGTGTGTGTGGGAACCGTACCCCAGTGAGAGTCAGTGTGTGTGGAACCCGTACCCCAGTAAGAGTCAGTGTGTGTGGAACCCGTACCCCAGTGAGAGTCAGTGTGGTGGGACCCGTACCCCAGTGAGAGTCAGTGTGTGTGGGACCCGTACCTCAGTGAGAGTCAGTGTCTGTGGAACCCTACCCCAGTGAGAGTCGGTGTCTGTGGAACCCGTACCCCAGTGAGAGTCGGGGTCTGTGGAACCCGTACCCCAGTGAGAGTCGGTGTGTGTGGAACCCGTACCACAGTGAGAGTCAGTGTCTGTGGAACCCATACCCCAGTGAGAGTCAGTGTGTGGGGTACCCGTACCCCAGTGACAGTCAGTGTATGTGGGACCCGTACCCCAGTGAGTGTCAGTGTGTGTGGAACCCGTACCCCAGTGAGAGTCGGTGTCTGTGGAACCCGTACCCCAGTACGATTCGGTGTGTGTGGAACCCGTACCCCAGTGAGAGTCAGTGTGTGTGGGACCCGTACCCCATTGAGAGTCTGTGTGTGTGGAACCCGTACCCCAGTGAGAGTCTCTACCTGTGGAACCCGTACCCCAGTAAGAGTCGGTGTGTGTGGAACCCGTACCCCAGTGAGAGTCAGTGTGTGTGTGGGACCCATACCCCAGTGAGAGTTGGTGTGTGTGGAACCCGTACCCCAGTAAGAGTCAGTGTGTGTGGAACCCGTACCCCAGTGAGAGTCAGTGTGTGTGGGACCCGTACCCCAGTGAGAGTCAGTGTGTGTGGGACCCGTACATCAGTGAGAGTCAGTGTCTGTGGAAAACTACCCCAGTGAGAGTCAGTGTGTGTGAAACCCGTACCCCAGTGAGAGTCGGTGTGTGTGGAACCCGTACCCCAGTGAGAGTCGGTGTGTGTGGGACCCATACCCCAGTGAGAGTCGGTGTGTGTGGGACCCATACCCCAGTGAGAGTCAGTGTGTGTGGAACACGTACCCCAGTGAGAGTCAGTGTGTGTGAAACCCGTACCCCAGTGAGAGTCGGAGTGTGTGGAACACGTGCCCCAGTGAGAGTCGGTGTGTGTGGGACCCATACCCCAGTGAGAGTCGGTGTGTGTGGAACCCGTACCCCAGTGAGAGTCAGTGTGTGTGGAACTGTACCCCAGTGAGAGTCAGTGTGTGTGGAACCCATACCCCAGTGAGAGTTGGTGTCTGTGGAACCCGTACCCCAGTGAGAGTCAGAGAGTGTGTGGAACCCGTACCCCAGTGAGAGTCGGTGTCTGTGGAACCCGTACCCCAGTGAGAGTCGGGGTCTGTGGAACCCGTACCCGAGTGAGAGTCAGTGTGTGTGGAACCCGTACCCCAGTGAGAGTCAGTGTGTGGAACCCGTACCCAGTGAGAGTCAGTGTGTGTGGAACCCGTACCCCAGTGAGAGTCAGTGTGTGTGGGAACCGTACCCCAGTGAGAGTCAGTGTGTGTGGAACCCGTACCCCAGTAAGAGTCAGTGTGTGTGGAACCCGTACCCAAGTGAGAGTCAGTGTGTGTGGGACCCGTACCCCATTGAGAGTCAGTGTGTGTGGGACCCGTACCTCAGTGAGAGTCGGTGTCTGTGGAACCCGTACCCAAGTGAGAGTCGGTGTGTGTGGAACCCGTACCCCAGTGAGAGTCGGTGTGTGTGGAACCCGTACCCCAGTGAGAGTCAGTGTGTGTGGAACCCTACCCCAGTGAGAGTCAGTGGCTGTGGGACCCGTACCCCAGTGAGAGTCAGTGTGTGTGGGACCCGTACCCCAGTGAGAGTCACTGTCTGTAGGACCCGTACCCCAGTGAGAGTCAGTGTCTGCGGAACCCTACCCCAGTGAGAGTCAGTGTGTGTGGGACCCGTACCCCAGTGAGAGTTACTGTCTGTAGGACCCGTACCCCAATGAGAGTCAGTGTCTGTGGAACCCGTACCCCAGTGAGAGTCGGTGTCCGTGGAACCCGTACCCCAGTGAGAGCCGGTGTGTGTGGAACCCGTACCCGAGTGAGAGTCAGTGTCTGTAGGACCCGTACCCCAGTGAGAGTCGGTGTGTGTGGTACCCGTACCCCAGTGAGGGTCGGTGTGTGTGGAACCCGTACCCCAGTGAGAGTTGGTGTCTGTGGAACCCGTACCCCAGTGAGAGTCAGAGTGTGTGTGGAGCCCGTACCCCAGTGAGAGTCAGTGTGTGTGGAACCCGTACCCCAGTGAGAGTCGGTGTCTGTGGAACCTGTACCCCAGTGAGAGTCGGTGTCTGTGGAACCCGTACCCCAGTGAGAGTCAGTGTGTGTGGAACCCGTACCCCAGTGAGAGTCAGTGTGTGTGGAACCCGTACCCCAGTGAGAGTCAGTGTGTGTGGAACCCGTACCCCAGTGAGAGTCAGTGTGTGTGGGAACCGTACCCCAGTAAGAGTCAGTGTGTGTGGAACCCGTACCCCAGTGAGAGTCAGTGTGTGTGGGACCCGTACCCCAGTGAGAGTCAGTGTGTGTGGGACCCGTACCTCAGTGAGAGTCAGTATATGTGGAACCCTACCCCAGTGAGAGTTGGTGTCTGTGGAACATGTACCCCAGTGAGAGTCGGTGTCTGTGGAACCCGTACCCCAGTGAGAGTCGGTGTCTGTGGAACCCGTACCCAAGTGAGAGTCGGTGTGTGTGGAACCCATAACCCAGTGAGAGTCGGTGTCTGTGGAACCCGTACCCCAGTGAGAGTAGGTGTCTTTGGAACCCGTACCCCAGTGAGAGTCGGTGTGTGTGGAACCCGTACCCCAGTGAGAGTCGGTGTGTGTGGAACCCGTACACAAGTGAGAGTCGGTGTGTGTGGAACCCGTACCCCAGTGAGAGTCGGTGTGTGAGGAACCCGTACCCCAGTGAGAGTCGGTGTGTGAGGAACCCGTACCCCAATGAGAGTCGGTGTGTGTGGAACCCGTACCCCAGTGAGAGTCACTGTGTGTGGAACCCGTACCCAAGTGAGAGTCAGTGTCTGTGGAACCCGTAGCCCAGTGAGAGTCGGTGTGTTTGGAACCCATACCCCAGTGAGAGTCGGTGTCTGTGGGACCCGTACCCCAGTGAGAGTCAGTGAGTGGGTGGGACCCGTACCTCAGTGAGAGTCGGTGTCTGTGGAACCCGTACCCCAGTGAGAGTCGGGGTCTGTGGAACCCGTACCCCAGTGAGAGTCGGGGTCTGTGGAACCCGTACCCGAGTGAGAGTCAGTGTGTGTGGAACCCGTACCCCAGTGAGAGTCAGTGTTTGTGGGAACCGTACCCCAGTGAGAGTCAGTGTGTGTGGAACCCGTACCCCAGTAAGAGTCAGTGTGTGTGGAACCCGTACCCCAGTGAGAGTCAGTGTGTGTGGGACCCGTACCCCATTGAGAGTCAGTGTGTGTGGGACCCGTACCTCAGTGAGAGTCGGTGTCTGTGGAACCCATACCCAAGTGAGAGTCGGTGTGTGTGGAACCCGTACCCGAGTGAGAGTCGGTGTGTGTGGAACCCGCACCCCAGTGAGAGTCAGTGTGTGTGGAACCCTACCCCAGTGAGAGTCAGTGGCTGTGGGACCCGTACCCCAGTGAGAGTCAGTGTGTGTGGGACCCGTACCCCAGTGAGAGTCACTGTCTGTAGGACCCGTACCCCAGTGAGAGTCAGTGTCTGTGGAACCCTACCCCAGTGAGAGTCAGTGTGTGTGGGACCCGTACCCCAGTGAGAGTCACTCTCTGTAGGACCCATACCCCAATGAGAGTCAGTGTCTGTGGAACCCGTACCCCAGTGAGAGTCGGTGTCCGTGGAACCCGTACCCCAGTGAGAGCCGGTGTGTGTGGAATCCGTACCCGAGTGAGAGTCAGTGTCTGTAGGACCCGTACCCCAGTGAGAGTCGGTGTGTGTGGTACCCGTACCCCAGTGAGAGTCGGTGTGTGTGGAACCCGTACCCCAGTGAGAGTTGGTGTCTGTGGAACCCGTACCCCAGTGAGAGTCAGAGTGTGTGTGGAACCCGTACCCCAGTGAGAGTCAGAGTGTGTGGAACCCGTACCCCAGTGAGAGTCGGTGTCTGTGGAACCTGTACCCCAGTGAGAGTCGGTGTCTGTGGAACCCGTACCCCAGTGAGAGTCAGTGTGTGTGGAACCCGTACCTCAGTGAGAGTCAGTGTGTGTGGAACCCGTACCCCAGTGAGAGTCAGTGTGTGTGGAACCCGTACCCCAGTGAGAGTCAGTGTGTGTGGGAACCGTACCCCAGTGAGAGTCAGTGTGTGTGGAACCCGTACCCCAGTAAGAGTCAGTGTGTGTGGAACCCGTACCCCAGTGAGAGTCAGTGTGTGTGGGACCCGTACCCCAGTGAGAGTCAGTGTGTGTGGAACCCTACCCCAGTGAGAGTCGGTGTCTGTGGAACCCTACCCCAGTGAGAGTCGGTGTCTGTGGAACATGTACCCCAGTGAGACTCGGTGTCTGTGGAACCCGTACCCCAGTGAGAGTCGGTGTCTGTGGAACCCGTACCCAAGTGAGAGTCGGTGTGTGTGGAACCCATAACCCAGTGAGAGTCGGTGTCTGTGGAACCCGTACCCCAGTGAGAGTAGGTGTCTGTGGAACCCGTACCCCAGTGAGAGTCGGTGTGTGTGGAACCCGCACCCCAGTGAGAGTCGGTGTGTGTGGAACCCGTACCCCAGTGAGAGTCGGTGTGTGTGGAACCCGTACCCCAGTGAGAGTCGGTGTGTGAGGAACCCGTACCCCAGTGAGAGTCGGTGTGTGAGGAACCCGTACCCCAATGAGAGTCGGTGTGTGTGGAACCCGTACCCCTGTGAGAGTCACTGTGTGTGGAACCCGTACCCAAGTGAGAGTCAGTGTCTATGGAACCCGTAGCCCAGTGAGAGTCGGTGTGTTTGGAACCCATACCCCAGTGAGAGTCGGTGTCTGTGGGACCCGTACCCCAGTGAGAGTCAGTGAGTGGGTGGGACCCGTGCCCCAGTGAGAGTCGGTGTCTGTGGAACCCGTACCCCAGTGAGAGTCGGGGTCTGTGTAACCCGTACCCCAGTGAGAGTCGGTGTGTGTGGAACCCGTACCCCAGTGAGAGTCAGTGTCTGTGGAACCCATACCCCAGTGAGAGTCAGTGTGTGGGGTACCCGTACCCCAGTGACAGTCAGTGTGTGTGGGACCCGTACCCCAGTGAGAGTCGGTGTCTGTGGAACCCGTACCCCAGTGAGAGTCGGTGTCTGTGGAACACGTACCCCAGTGAGAGTCGGTGTCTGTGGAACCCGTACCCCAGTGAGAGTCCGTGCGTGTGGAACCCGTACCCCAGTGAGAGTCGGTGTCTGTGGAACACGTACCCCAGTGAGAGTCGGTGTCTGTGGAACTGTACCCCAGTGAGAGTCGGTGTGTGTGTAACCCGTACCCCAGTGAGAGTTGGTGTGTGTTGAACCCGGACCCCAGTGAGAGTCGGTGTGTGTGGAACCCGTACCCCAGTGAGAGTCGGTGTGTGTATAACCCGTACCCCAGTGAGAGTCGGTGTCTGTGGAACCCGTACCCCAGTGAGAGTCAGTGTGTGTGGAACCCGTACCCCAGTGAGAGTCAGTAACTGTGGAACCCGTACCCCAGTGAGAGTTGGTGTGTGTGGAACCCGTACCCCAGTGAGAGTCAGTGTGTGTGGAACCCGTACCCCATTGAGAGTCGGTGTGTGTGGAACCCGTACCCCAGTGAGAGGCAGTGTGTGTGGAACCCGTACCCCAGTGAGAGTCAGTGTGTGTGGGAACCGTACCCCAGTGAGAGCCAGTGTGTGTGGGACCCGTACCCCAGTGAGAGTCAGTGTGTGTGGGACCCGTACATCAGTGAGAGTCAGTGTCTGTGGAACCCTACCCCAGTGAGAGTCAGTGTGTGTGAAACCCGAACCCCAGTGAGAGTCGGTGTGTGTGGAACCCGTACCCCAGTGAGAGTCGGTGTGTGTGGGACCCATACCCCAGTGAGAGTCGGTGTGTGTGGGACCCATACCCCAGTGAGAGTCAGTGTGTGTGGAACACGTACCCCAGTGAGAGTCAGTGTGTGTGAAACCCGTACCACAGTGAGAGTCGGAGTGTGTGGAACCCGTGCCCCAGTGAGAGTCGGTGTGTGTGGGACCCATACCCCAGTGAGAGTCGGTGTGTGTGGAACCCGTACCCCAGTGAGAGTCAGTGTGTGTGGAACTGTACCCCAGTGAGAGTCAATGTGTGTGGGAACCGTACCCCAGTGAGAGTCAGTGTGTGTGGGAGCCGTACCCCAGTGAGAGTCAGTGTGTGTGGGACCCGTACCCCAGTGAGAGTCAGTGTCTGTAGGACCCATAAACGAGTGAGAGTCGGTGTGTGTGGGACCCGTACCCCAGTGAGAGTCGGTGTCTGTAGAACCCGTACCCCAGTGAGAGTCAGTGTGTGTGGGAACCGTACACCAGTGAGAGTCAGTGTGTGTGGGAGCCGTACCCCAGTGAGAGTCAGTGTGTGTGGAACCCGTACCCCAGGGAGGGTCGGTGTTTGTGGAACTGTACCCCAGTTAAAGTCAGTGTCTGTAGGACCCGTACCCCAGTGAGAGTTGGTGTGTGTGGTACCCGTACCCCAGTGAGAGTCGGTGTGTGTGGAACCCGTACCCCAGTGAGAGTTTGTGTCTGTGGACCCCGTACACCAGTGAGAGTCAGAGTGTGTGTGGAACTCGTACCCCAGTGAGAGTCAGTGTGTGTGGAACTGTACCCCAGTGAGAGTCGGTGTCTGTGGAACCCGTACCCCAGTGAGAGTCAGTGTGTGTGGAACCCTACCCCAGTGAGAGTCAGTGGCTGTGGGACCCGTACCCCAGTGAGAGTCAGTGTGTGTGGGACCCGTACCCCAGTGAGAGTCACTGTCTGTAGGACCCGTACCCCAGTGAGAGTCAGTGTCTGTGGAACCCTACCCCAGTGAGAGTCGGTGTGTGTGGAACCCGTACCCCAGTGAGAGTCGGTGTCCGTGGAACCCGTACCCCAGTGAGAGCCGGTGTGTGTGGAACCCTTACCCGAGTGAGAGTCAGTATCTGTAGGACCCGTACCCCAGTGAGAGTCGGTGTGTGTGGTACCCGTACCCCAGTGAGAGTCGGTGTGTGTGGAACCCGTACCCCAGTGAGAGTTGGTGTCTGTGTAACCCGTACCCCAGTGAGAGTCAGAGTGTGTGTGGAACACGTACCCCAGTGAGAGTCAGTGTGTGTGGAACCCGTACCCCAGTGAGAGTCGGTGCCTGTGGAACCCGTACCCCAGTGAGAGTCGGGGTCTGTGGAACCCGTACCCGAGTGAGAGTCAGTGTGTGTGGAACCCGTACCCCAGTAAGAGTCAGTGTGTGTGGAACCCGTACCCCAGTGAGAGTCAGTGTGTGTGGGACCCGTACCCCAGTGTAAGTCACTGTGTGTGGGGCCCGTACCTCAGTGAGAGTCGGTGTCTGTGGAACCCTACCCCAGTGAGAGTCGGTGTGTGTGGAACCCGTACCCCAGTGAGAGTCAGTGTGTGTGGAACCCTACCCCAGTGAGAGTCAGTGGCTGTGGGACCCGTACCCCAGTGAGAGTCAGAGTGTGTGGGACCCGTACCCCAGTGAGAGTCACTGTCTGTCGGACCCGTACCCCAGTGAGAGTCAGTGTCTGTGGAACCCTACCCCAGTGAGAGTCAGTGTCTGTGGAACCCGTACCCCAGTGAGAGTCGGTGTCTGTGGAACCCGTACCCCAGTGAGAGTCCGTGCGTGTGGAACCCGTACCCCAGTGAGAGTCGGAGTCTGTGGAACACGTACCCCAGTGAGAGTCGGTGTCTGTGGAACTGTACCCCAGTGAGAGTCGGTGTGTGTGGAACCCGTGCCACAGTGAGAGTCGGTGTGTGTTGAACCCGGACCCCAGTGAGAGTCGATGTGTGTGGAGCCCGTACCCCAGTGAGAGTCGGTGTGTGTATAGCCCGTACCCCAGTGAGAGTCGGTGTCTGTGGAACCCGTACCCCAGTGAGAGTCAGTGTGTGTGGAACCCGCACCCCAGTGAGAGTCGGTGTGTGTGGAACCCGTACCCCAGTGAGAGTCAGTGGCTGTGGGACCCGTACCCCAGTGAGAGTCAGTGTGTGTGGGACCCGTACCCCAGTGAGAGTCACTGTCTGTAGGACCCGTACCCCAGTGAGAGTCAGTGTCTGTGGAACCCTACCCCAGTGAGAGTCAGTGTGTGTAGGACCCGTACCCCAGTGAGAGTCACTGTCTGTAGGACCCGTACCCCAATGAGAGTCAGTGTCTGTGGAACCCGTACCCCAGTGAGAGACGGTGTCCGTGGAACCCGTACCCCAGTCAGAGCCGGTGTGTGTGGAACCCGTACCCGAGTTAGAGTCAGTGTCTGTAGGACCCGTACCCCAGTGAGAGTCGGTGTGTGTGGTACCCGTACCCCAGTGAGAGTCGGTGTGTGTGGAACCCGTACCCCAGTGAGAGTTGGTGTCTGTGGAACCCGTACCCCAGTGAGAGTCAGAGTGTGTGTGGAACCCGTACCCCAGTGAGAGTCAGAGTGTGTGGAACCCGTACCCCAGTGAGAGTCGGTGTCTGTGGTACCTGTACCCCAGTGAGAGTCGGTGTCTGTGGAACCCGTACCCCAGTGAGAGTCAGTGTGTGTGGAACCCGTACCCCAGTGAGAGTCAGTGTGTGTGGAACCCGTACCCCAGTGATAGTCAGTGTGTGTGGAACCCGTACCCCAGTGAGAGTCAGTGTGTGTGGGAACCGTACCCCAGTGAGAGTCAGTGTGTGTGGAACTCGTACCCCAGTAAGAGTCAGTGTGTGTGGAACCCGTACCCCAGTGAGAGTCAGTGTGGTGGGACCCGTACCCCAGTGAGAGTCAGTGTGTGTGGGACCCGTACCTCAGTGAGAGTCAGTGTCTGTGGAACCCTACCCCAGTGAGAGTCGGTGTGTGAGGAACCCGTACCCCAGTGAGAGTCGGTGTGTGAGGAACCCGTACCCCAATGAGAGTCGGTGTGTGTGGAACCCGTACCCCAGTGAGAGTCACTGTGTGTGGAACCCGTACCCAAGTGAGAGTCAGTGTCTGTGGAACCCGTAGCCCAGTGAGAGTCGGTGTGTTTGGAACCCATACCCCAGTGAGAGTCGGTGTCTGTGGGACCCGTACCCCAGTGAGAGTCAGTGAGTGGGTGGGACCCGTACCTCAGTGAGAGTCGGTGTCTGTGGAACCCGTACCCCAGTGAGAGTCGGGGTCTGTGGAACCCGTACCCCAGTGAGAGTCGGGGTCTGTGGAACCCGTACCCGAGTGAGAGTCAGTGTGTGTGGAACCCGTACCCCAGTGAGAGTCAGTGTTTGTGGGAACCGTACCCCAGTGAGAGTCAGTGTGTGTGGAACCCGTACCCCAGTAAGAGTCAGTGTGTGTGGAACCCGTACCCCAGTGAGAGTCAGTGTGTGTGGGACCCGTACCCCATTGAGAGTCAGTGTGTGTGGGACCCGTACCTCAGTGAGAGTCGGTGTCTGTGGAACCCATACCCAAGTGAGAGTCGGTGTGTGTGGAACCCGTACCCGAGTGAGAGTCGGTGTGTGTGGAACCCGCACCCCAGTGAGAGTCAGTGTGTGTGGAACCCTACCCCAGTGAGAGTCAGTGGCTGTGGGACCCGTACCCCAGTGAGAGTCAGTGTGTGTGGGACCCGTACCCCAGTGAGAGTCACTGTCTGTAGGACCCGTACCCCAGTGAGAGTCAGTGTCTGTGGAACCCTACCCCAGTGAGAGTCAGTGTGTGTGGGACCCGTACCCCAGTGAGAGTCACTCTCTGTAGGACCCATACCCCAATGAGAGTCAGTGTCTGTGGAACCCGTACCCCAGTGAGAGTCGGTGTCCGTGGAACCCGTACCCCAGTGAGAGCCGGTGTGTGTGGAATCCGTACCCGAGTGAGAGTCAGTGTCTGTAGGACCCGTACCCCAGTGAGAGTCGGTGTGTGTGGTACCCGTACCCCAGTGAGAGTCGGTGTGTGTGGAACCCGTACCCCAGTGAGAGTTGGTGTCTGTGGAACCCGTACCCCAGTGAGAGTCAGAGTGTGTGTGGAACCCGTACCCCAGTGAGAGTCAGAGTGTGTGGAACCCGTACCCCAGTGAGAGTCGGTGTCTGTGGAACCTGTACCCCAGTGAGAGTCGGTGTCTGTGGAACCCGTACCCCAGTGAGAGTCAGTGTGTGTGGAACCCGTACCTCAGTGAGAGTCAGTGTGTGTGGAACCCGTACCCCAGTGAGAGTCAGTGTGTGTGGAACCCGTACCCCAGTGAGAGTCAGTGTGTGTGGGAACCGTACCCCAGTGAGAGTCAGTGTGTGTGGAACCCGTACCCCAGTAAGAGTCAGTGTGTGTGGAACCCGTACCCCAGTGAGAGTCAGTGTGTGTGGGACCCGTACCCCAGTGAGAGTCAGTGTGTGTGGAACCCTACCCCAGTGAGAGTCGGTGTCTGTGGAACCCTACCCCAGTGAGAGTCGGTGTCTGTGGAACATGTACCCCAGTGAGACTCGGTGTCTGTGGAACCCGTACCCCAGTGAGAGTCGGTGTCTGTGGAACCCGTACCCAAGTGAGAGTCGGTGTGTGTGGAACCCATAACCCAGTGAGAGTCGGTGTCTGTGGAACCCGTACCCCAGTGAGAGTAGGTGTCTGTGGAACCCGTACCCCAGTGAGAGTCGGTGTGTGTGGAACCCGCACCCCAGTGAGAGTCGGTGTGTGTGGAACCCGTACCCCAGTGAGAGTCGGTGTGTGTGGAACCCGTACCCCAGTGAGAGTCGGTGTGTGAGGAACCCGTACCCCAGTGAGAGTCGGTGTGTGAGGAACCCGTACCCCAATGAGAGTCGGTGTGTGTGGAACCCGTACCCCTGTGAGAGTCACTGTGTGTGGAACCCGTACCCAAGTGAGAGTCAGTGTCTATGGAACCCGTAGCCCAGTGAGAGTCGGTGTGTTTGGAACCCATACCCCAGTGAGAGTCGGTGTCTGTGGGACCCGTACCCCAGTGAGAGTCAGTGAGTGGGTGGGACCCGTGCCCCAGTGAGAGTCGGTGTCTGTGGAACCCGTACCCCAGTGAGAGTCGGGGTCTGTGTAACCCGTACCCCAGTGAGAGTCGGTGTGTGTGGAACCCGTACCCCAGTGAGAGTCAGTGTCTGTGGAACCCATACCCCAGTGAGAGTCAGTGTGTGGGGTACCCGTACCCCAGTGACAGTCAGTGTGTGTGGGACCCGTACCCCAGTGAGAGTCGGTGTCTGTGGAACCCGTACCCCAGTGAGAGTCGGTGTCTGTGGAACACGTACCCCAGTGAGAGTCGGTGTCTGTGGAACCCGTACCCCAGTGAGAGTCCGTGCGTGTGGAACCCGTACCCCAGTGAGAGTCGGTGTCTGTGGAACACGTACCCCAGTGAGAGTCGGTGTCTGTGGAACTGTACCCCAGTGAGAGTCGGTGTGTGTGTAACCCGTACCCCAGTGAGAGTTGGTGTGTGTTGAACCCGGACCCCAGTGAGAGTCGGTGTGTGTGGAACCCGTACCCCAGTGAGAGTCGGTGTGTGTATAACCCGTACCCCAGTGAGAGTCGGTGTCTGTGGAACCCGTACCCCAGTGAGAGTCAGTGTGTGTGGAACCCGTACCCCAGTGAGAGTCAGTAACTGTGGAACCCGTACCCCAGTGAGAGTTGGTGTGTGTGGAACCCGTACCCCAGTGAGAGTCAGTGTGTGTGGAACCCGTACCCCATTGAGAGTCGGTGTGTGTGGAACCCGTACCCCAGTGAGAGGCAGTGTGTGTGGAACCCGTACCCCAGTGAGAGTCAGTGTGTGTGGGAACCGTACCCCAGTGAGAGCCAGTGTGTGTGGGACCCGTACCCCAGTGAGAGTCAGTGTGTGTGGGACCCGTACATCAGTGAGAGTCAGTGTCTGTGGAACCCTACCCCAGTGAGAGTCAGTGTGTGTGAAACCCGAACCCCAGTGAGAGTCGGTGTGTGTGGAACCCGTACCCCAGTGAGAGTCGGTGTGTGTGGGACCCATACCCCAGTGAGAGTCGGTGTGTGTGGGACCCATACCCCAGTGAGAGTCAGTGTGTGTGGAACACGTACCCCAGTGAGAGTCAGTGTGTGTGAAACCCGTACCACAGTGAGAGTCGGAGTGTGTGGAACCCGTGCCCCAGTGAGAGTCGGTGTGTGTGGGACCCATACCCCAGTGAGAGTCGGTGTGTGTGGAACCCGTACCCCAGTGAGAGTCAGTGTGTGTGGAACTGTACCCCAGTGAGAGTCAATGTGTGTGGGAACCGTACCCCAGTGAGAGTCAGTGTGTGTGGGAGCCGTACCCCAGTGAGAGTCAGTGTGTGTGGGACCCGTACCCCAGTGAGAGTCAGTGTCTGTAGGACCCATAAACGAGTGAGAGTCGGTGTGTGTGGGACCCGTACCCCAGTGAGAGTCGGTGTCTGTAGAACCCGTACCCCAGTGAGAGTCAGTGTGTGTGGGAACCGTACACCAGTGAGAGTCAGTGTGTGTGGGAGCCGTACCCCAGTGAGAGTCAGTGTGTGTGGAACCCGTACCCCAGGGAGGGTCGGTGTTTGTGGAACTGTACCCCAGTTAAAGTCAGTGTCTGTAGGACCCGTACCCCAGTGAGAGTTGGTGTGTGTGGTACCCGTACCCCAGTGAGAGTCGGTGTGTGTGGAACCCGTACCCCAGTGAGAGTTTGTGTCTGTGGACCCCGTACACCAGTGAGAGTCAGAGTGTGTGTGGAACTCGTACCCCAGTGAGAGTCAGTGTGTGTGGAACTGTACCCCAGTGAGAGTCGGTGTCTGTGGAACCCGTACCCCAGTGAGAGTCAGTGTGTGTGGAACCCTACCCCAGTGAGAGTCAGTGGCTGTGGGACCCGTACCCCAGTGAGAGTCAGTGTGTGTGGGACCCGTACCCCAGTGAGAGTCACTGTCTGTAGGACCCGTACCCCAGTGAGAGTCAGTGTCTGTGGAACACTACCCCAGTGAGAGTCGGTGTGTGTGGAACCCGTACCCCAGTGAGAGTCGGTGTCCGTGGAACCCGTACCCCAGTGAGAGCCGGTGTGTGTGGAACCCTTACCCGAGTGAGAGTCAGTATCTGTAGGACCCGTACCCCAGTGAGAGTCGGTGTGTGTGGTACCCGTACCCCAGTGAGAGTCGGTGTGTGTGGAACCCGTACCCCAGTGAGAGTTGGTGTCTGTGTAACCCGTACCCCAGTGAGAGTCAGAGTGTGTGTGGAACACGTACCCCAGTGAGAGTCAGTGTGTGTGGAACCCGTACCCCAGTGAGAGTCGGTGCCTGTGGAACCCGTACCCCAGTGAGAGTCGGGGTCTGTGGAACCCGTACCCGAGTGAGAGTCAGTGTGTGTGGAACCCGTACCCCAGTAAGAGTCAGTGTGTGTGGAACCCGTACCCCAGTGAGAGTCAGTGTGTGTGGGACCCGTACCCCAGTGTAAGTCACTGTGTGTGGGGCCCGTACCTCAGTGAGAGTCGGTGTCTGTGGAACCCTACCCCAGTGAGAGTCGGTGTGTGTGGAACCCGTACCCCAGTGAGAGTCAGTGTGTGTGGAACCCTACCCCAGTGAGAGTCAGTGGCTGTGGGACCCGTACCCCAGTGAGAGTCAGAGTGTGTGGGACCCGTACCCCAGTGAGAGTCACTGTCTGTCGGACCCGTACCCCAGTGAGAGTCAGTGTCTGTGGAACCCTACCCCAGTGAGAGTCAGTGTCTGTGGAACCCGTACCCCAGTGAGAGTCGGTGTCTGTGGAACCCGTACCCCAGTGAGAGTCCGTGCGTGTGGAACCCGTACCCCAGTGAGAGTCGGAGTCTGTGGAACACGTACCCCAGTGAGAGTCGGTGTCTGTGGAACTGTACCCCAGTGAGAGTCGGTGTGTGTGGAACCCGTGCCACAGTGAGAGTCGGTGTGTGTTGAACCCGGACCCCAGTGAGAGTCGATGTGTGTGGAGCCCGTACCCCAGTGAGAGTCGGTGTGTGTATAGCCCGTACCCCAGTGAGAGTCGGTGTCTGTGGAACCCGTACCCCAGTGAGAGTCAGTGTGTGTGGAACCCGCACCCCAGTGAGAGTCGGTGTGTGTGGAACCCGTACCCCAGTGAGAGTCAGTGGCTGTGGGACCCGTACCCCAGTGAGAGTCAGTGTGTGTGGGACCCGTACCCCAGTGAGAGTCACTGTCTGTAGGACCCGTACCCCAGTGAGAGTCAGTGTCTGTGGAACCCTACCCCAGTGAGAGTCAGTGTGTGTAGGACCCGTACCCCAGTGAGAGTCACTGTCTGTAGGACCCGTACCCCAATGAGAGTCAGTGTCTGTGGAACCCGTACCCCAGTGAGAGACGGTGTCCGTGGAACCCGTACCCCAGTCAGAGCCGGTGTGTGTGGAACCCGTACCCGAGTTAGAGTCAGTGTCTGTAGGACCCGTACCCCAGTGAGAGTCGGTGTGTGTGGTACCCGTACCCCAGTGAGAGTCGGTGTGTGTGGAACCCGTACCCCAGTGAGAGTTGGTGTCTGTGGAACCCGTACCCCAGTGAGAGTCAGAGTGTGTGTGGAACCCGTACCCCAGTGAGAGTCAGAGTGTGTGGAACCCGTACCCCAGTGAGAGTCGGTGTCTGTGGTACCTGTACCCCAGTGAGAGTCGGTGTCTGTGGAACCCGTACCCCAGTGAGAGTCAGTGTGTGTGGAACCCGTACCCCAGTGAGAGTCAGTGTGTGTGGAACCCGTACCCCAGTGATAGTCAGTGTGTGTGGAACCCGTACCCCAGTGAGAGTCAGTGTGTGTGGGAACCGTACCCCAGTGAGAGTCAGTGTGTGTGGAACTCGTACCCCAGTAAGAGTCAGTGTGTGTGGAACCCGTACCCCAGTGAGAGTCAGTGTGGTGGGACCCGTACCCCAGTGAGAGTCAGTGTGTGTGGGACCCGTACCTCAGTGAGAGTCAGTGTCTGTGGAACCCTACCCCAGTGAGAGTCGGTGTCTGTGGAACCCGTACCCCAGTGAGAGTCGGGGTCTGTGGAACCCGTACCCCAGTGAGAGTCGGTGTGTGTGGAACCCGTACTCCAGTGAGAGTCAGTGTCTGTGGAACCCATACCCCAGTGAGAGTCAGTGTGTGGGGTACCCGTACCCCAGTGACAGTCAGTGTATGTGGGACCCGTACCCCAGTGAGTGTCAGTGTGTGTGGAACCCGTACCCCAGTGAGAGTCGGTGTCTGTGGAACCCGTACCCCAGTACGATTCGGTGTGTGTGGAACCCGTACCCCAGTGAGTGTCAGTGTGTGTGGGACCCGTACCCCATTGAGAGTCTGTGTGTGTGGAACCCGTACCCCAGTGAGAGTCTCTACCTGTGGAACCCGTACCCCAGTGAGAGTCAGTGTGTGTGGGACCCGTACCCCAGTGAGAGTCGGTGTGTGTGGAACCCGTACCCCAGTGAGAGTCAGTGTGTGTGTGGGACCCATACCCCAGTGAGAGTTGGTGTGTGTGGAACCCGTACCCCAGTAAGAGTCAGTGTGTGTGGAACCCGTACCCCAGTGAGAGTCAGTGTGTGTGGGACCCGTACCCCAGTGAGAGTCGGTGTGTGTGGGACCCATACCCCAGTGAGAGTCGGTGTGTGTGGGACCCATACCCCAGTGAGAGTCAGTGTGTGTGGAACACGTACCCCAGTGAGAGTCAGTGTGTGTGAAAGCCGTACCCCAGTGAGAGTCGGTGTGTGTGGAACCCGTACCCCAGTGAGAGTCGGTGTGTGTGGGACCCATACCCCAGTGAGAGTCGGTGTGTGTGGGACCCATACCCCAGTGAGAGTCAGTGTGTGTGGAACACGTACCCCAGTGAGAGTCAGTGTGTGTGAAACCCGTACCCCAGTGAGAGTCGGAGTGTGTGGAACACGTGCCCCAGTGAGAGTCGGTGTGTGTGTGGAACCCATACCCCAGTGAGAGTCAGTGTGTGTGGAACCCGTACCCCAGTGAGAGTCGGTGTCTGTGGAACCCGTACCCCAGTGAGAGTCGGGGTCTGTGGAACCCGTACCCGAGTGAGAGTCAGTGTGTGTGGAACCCGTACCCCAGTGAGAGTCAGTGTGTGGAACCCGTACCCCAGTGAGAGTCAGTGTGTGTGGAACCCTACCCCAGTGAGAGTCAGTGGCTGTGGGACCCGTACCCCAGTGAGAGTCAGTGTGTGTGGGACCCGTACCCCAGTGAGAGTCACTGTCTGTAGGACCCGTACCCCAGTGAGAGTCAGTGTCTGCGGAACCCTACCCCAGTGAGAGTCAGTGTGTGTGGGACCCGTACCCCAGTGAGAGTTACTGTCTGTTGGACCCGTACCCCAATGAGAGTCAGTGTCTGTGGAACCCGTACCCCAGTGAGAGTCGGTGTCCGTGGAACCCGTACCCCAGTGAGAGCCGGTGTGTGTGGAACCCGTACCCGAGTGAGAGTCAGTGTCTGTAGGACCCGTACCCCAGTGAGAGTCGGTGTCTGTGGTACCCGTACCCCAGTGAGGGTCGGTGTGTGTGGAACCCGTACCCCAGTGAGAGTTGGTGTCTGTGGAGCCCGTACCCCAGTGAGAGTCAGTGTGTGTTTAACCCGTACCCCAGTGAGAGTCGGTGTCTGTGGAACCTGTACCCCAGTGAGAGTCGGTGTCTGTGGAACCCGTACCCCAGTGAGAGTCAGTGTGTGTGGAACCCGTACCCCAGTGAGAGTCAGTGTGTGTGGAACCCGTACCCCAATGAGAGTCAGTGTGTGTGGAACCCGTACCCCAGTGAGAGTCAGTGTGTGTGGGAACCGTACCCCATTGAGAGTCAGTGTGTGTGGAACCCGTACCCCAGTAAGAGTCAGTGTGTGTGGAACCCGTACCCCAGTGAGAGTCAGTGTGTGTGGGACCCGTACCCCAGTGAGAGTCAGTGTGTGTGGGACCCGTACCTCAGTGAGAGTCAGTATATGTGGAACCCTACCCCAGTGAGAGTTGGTGTCTGTGGAACATGTACCCCAGTGAGAGTCGGTGTCTGTGGAACCCGTACCCCAGTGAGAGTCGGTGTCTGTGGAACCCGTACCCCAGTGAGAGCCGGTGTGTGTGGAACCCGTACCCGAGTGAGAGTCAGTGTCTGTAGGACCCGTACCCCAGTGAGAGTCGGTGTCTGTGGTACCCGTACCCCAGTGAGGGTCGGTGTGTGTGGAACCCGTACCCCAGTGAGAGTTGGTGTCTGTGGAGCCCGTACCCCAGTGAGAGTCAGTGTGTGTTTAACCCGTACCCCAGTGAGAGTCGGTGTCTGTGGAACCTGTACCCCAGTGAGAGTCGGTGTCTGTGGAACCCGTACCCCAGTGAGAGTCAGTGTGTGTGGAACCCGTACCCCAGTGAGAGTCAGTGTGTGTGGAACCCGTACCCCAGTGAGAGTCAGTGTGTGTGGAACCCGTACCCCAGTGAGAGTCAGTGTGTGTGGGAACCGTACCCCAGTGAGAGTCAGTGTGTGTGGAACCCGTACCCCAGTAAGAGTCAGTGTGTGTGGAACCCGTACCCCAGTGAGAGTCAGTGTGTGTGGGACCCGTACCCCAGTGAGAGTCAGTGTGTGTGGGACCCGTACCTCAGTGAGAGTCAGTATATGTGGAACCCTACCCCAGTGAGAGTTGGTGTCTGTGGAACATGTACCCCAGTGAGAGTCGGTGTCTGTGGAACCCGTACCCCAGTGAGAGTCGGTGTCTGTGGAACCCGTACCCAAGTGAGAGTCGGTGTGTGTGGAACCCATAACCCAGTGAGAGTCGGTGTCTGTGGAACCCGTACCCCAGTGAGAGTAGGTGTCTTTGGAACCCGTACCCCAGTGAGAGTCGGTGTGTGTGGAACCCGTACCCCAGTGAGAGTCGGTGTGTGTGGAACCCGTACACAAGTGAGAGTCGGTGTGTGTGGAACCCGTACCCCAGTGAGAGTCGGTGTGTGAGGAACCCGTACCCCAGTGAGAGTCGGTGTGTGAGGAACCCGTACCCCAATGAGAGTCGGTGTGTGTGGAACCCGTACCCCAGTGAGAGTCACTGTGTGTGGAACCCGTACCCAAGTGAGAGTCAGTGTCTGTGGAACCCGTAGCCCAGTGAGAGTCGGTGTGTTTGGAACCCATACCCCAGTGAGAGTCGGTGTCTGTGGGACCCGTACCCCAGTGAGAGTCAGTGAGTGGGTGGGACCCGTACCCCAGTGAGAGTCGGTGTCTGTGGAACCCGTACCCCAGTGAGAGTCGGGGTCTGTGGAACCCGTACCCCAGTGAGAGTCGGGGTCTGTGGAACCCGTACCCGAGTGAGAGTCAGTGTGTGTGGAACCCGTACCCCAGTGAGAGTCAGTGTTTGTGGGAACCGTACCCCAGTGAGAGTCAGTGTGTGTGGAACCCATACCCCAGTGAGAGTTGGTGTCTGTGGAACCCGTACCCCAGTGAGAGTCAGAGTGTGTGTGGAACCCATACCCCAGTGAGAGTCAGTGTGTGTGGAACCCGTACCCCAGTGAGAGTCGGTGTCTGTGGAACCCGTACCCCAGTGAGAGTCGGGGTCTGTGGAACCCGTACCCGAGTGATAGTCAGTGTGTGTGGAACCCGTACCCCAGTGAGAGTCAGTGTGTGGAACCCGTACCCAGTGAGAGTCAGTGTGTGTGGAACCCGTACCCCAGTGAGAGTCAGTGTGTGTGGGAACCGTACCCCAGTGAGAGTCAGTGTGTGTGGAACCCGTACCCCAGTAAGAGTCAGTGTGTGTGGAACCCGTACCCAAGTGAGAGTCAGTGTGTGTGGGACCCGTACCCCATTGAGAGTCAGTGTGTGTGGGACCCGTACCTCAGTGAGAGTCGGTGTCTGTGGAACCCGTACCCAAGTGAGAGTCGGTGTGTGTGGAACCCGTACCCCAGTGAGAGTCGGTGTGTGTGGAACCCGTACCCCAGTGAGAGTCAGTGTGTGTGGAACCCTACCCCAGTGAGAGTCAGTGGCTGTGGGACCCGTACCCCAGTGAGAGTCAGTGTGTGTGGGACCCGTACCCCAGTGAGAGTCACTGTCTGTAGGACCCGTACCCCAGTGAGAGTCAGTGTCTGCGGAACCCTACCCCAGTGAGAGTCAGTGTGTGTGGGACCCGTACCCCAGTGAGAGTTACTGTCTGTAGGACCCGTACCCCAATGAGAGTCAGTGTCTGTGGAACCCGTACCCCAGTGAGAGTCGGTGTCCGTGGAACCCGTACCCCAGTGAGAGCCGGTGTGTGTGGAACCCGTACCCGAGTGAGAGTCAGTGTCTGTAGGACCCGTACCCCAGTGAGAGTCGGTGTGTGTGGTACCCGTACCCCAGTGAGGGTCGGTGTGTGTGGAACCCGTACCCCAGTGAGAGTTGGTGTCTGTGGAACCCGTACCCCAGTGAGAGTCAGAGTGTGTGTGGAGCCCGTACCCCAGTGAGAGTCAGTGTGTGTGGAACCCGTACCCCAGTGAGAGTCGGTGTCTGTGGAACCTGTACCCCAGTGAGAGTCGGTGTCTGTGGAACCCGTACCCCAGTGAGAGTCAGTGTGTGTGGTACCCGTACCCCAGTGAGAGTCAGTGTGTGTGGAACCCGTACCCCAATGAGAGTCAGTGTGTGTGGAACCCGTACCCCAGTGAGAGTCAGTGTGTGTGGGAACCGTAACCCATTGAGAGTCAGTGTGTGTGGAACCCGTACCCCAGTAAGAGTCAGTGTGTGTGGAACCCGTACCCCAGTGAGAGTCAGTGTGTGTGGGACCCGTACCCCAGTGAGAGTCAGTGTGTGTGGGACCCGTACCTCAGTGAGAGTCAGTATATGTGGAACCCTACCCCAGTGAGAGTTGGTGTCTGTGGAACATGTACCCCAGTGAGAGTCGGTGTCTGTGGAACCCGTACCCCAGTGAGAGTCGGTGTCTGTGGAACCCGTACCCCAGTGAGAGCCGGTGTGTGTGGAACCCGTACCCGAGTGAGAGTCAGTGTCTGTAGGACCCGTACCCCAGTGAGAGTCGGTGTCTGTGGTACCCGTACCCCAGTGAGGGTCGGTGTGTGTGGAACCCGTACCCCAGTGAGAGTTGGTGTCTGTGGAGCCCGTACCCCAGTGAGAGTCAGTGTGTGTTTAACCCGTACCCCAGTGAGAGTCGGTGTCTGTGGAACCTGTACCCCAGTGAGAGTCGGTGTCTGTGGAACCCGTACCCCAGTGAGAGTCAGTGTGTGTGGAACCCGTACCCCAGTGAGAGTCAGTGTGTGTGGAACCCGTACCCCAGTGAGAGTCAGTGTGTGTGGAACCCGTACCCCAGTGAGAGTCAGTGTGTGTGGGAACCGTACCCCAGTGAGAGTCAGTGTGTGTGGAACCCGTACCCCAGTAAGAGTCAGTGTGTGTGGAACCCGTACCCCAGTGAGAGTCAGTGTGTGTGGGACCCGTACCCCAGTGAGAGTCAGTGTGTGTGGGACCCGTACCTCAGTGAGAGTCAGTATATGTGGAACCCTACCCCAGTGAGAGTTGGTGTCTGTGGAACATGTACCCCAGTGAGAGTCGGTGTCTGTGGAACCCGTACCCCAGTGAGAGTCGGTGTCTGTGGAACCCGTACCCAAGTGAGAGTCGGTGTGTGTGGAACCCATAACCCAGTGAGAGTCGGTGTCTGTGGAACCCGTACCCCAGTGAGAGTAGGTGTCTTTGGAACCCGTACCCCAGTGAGAGTCGGTGTGTGTGGAACCCGTACCCCAGTGAGAGTCGGTGTGTGTGGAACCCGTACACAAGTGAGAGTCGGTGTGTGTGGAACCCGTACCCCAGTGAGAGTCGGTGTGTGAGGAACCCGTACCCCAGTGAGAGTCGGTGTGTGAGGAACCCGTACCCCAATGAGAGTCGGTGTGTGTGGAACCCGTACCCCAGTGAGAGTCACTGTGTGTGGAACCCGTACCCAAGTGAGAGTCAGTGTCTGTGGAACCCGTAGCCCAGTGAGAGTCGGTGTGTTTGGAACCCATACCCCAGTGAGAGTCGGTGTCTGTGGGACCCGTACCCCAGTGAGAGTCAGTGAGTGGGTGGGACCCGTACCCCAGTGAGAGTCGGTGTCTGTGGAACCCGTACCCCAGTGAGAGTCGGGGTCTGTGGAACCCGTACCCCAGTGAGAGTCGGGGTCTGTGGAACCCGTACCCGAGTGAGAGTCAGTGTGTGTGGAACCCGTACCCCAGTGAGAGTCAGTGTTTGTGGGAACCGTACCCCAGTGAGAGTCAGTGTGTGTGGAACCCATACCCCAGTGAGAGTTGGTGTCTGTGGAACCCGTACCCCAGTGAGAGTCAGAGTGTGTGTGGAACCCATACCCCAGTGAGAGTCAGTGTGTGTGGAACCCGTACCCCAGTGAGAGTCGGTGTCTGTGGAACCCGTACCCCAGTGAGAGTCGGGGTCTGTGGAACCCGTACCCGAGTGATAGTCAGTGTGTGTGGAACCCGTACCCCAGTGAGAGTCAGTGTGTGGAACCCGTACCCAGTGAGAGTCAGTGTGTGTGGAACCCGTACCCCAGTGAGAGTCAGTGTGTGTGGGAACCGTACCCCAGTGAGAGTCAGTGTGTGTGGAACCCGTACCCCAGTAAGAGTCAGTGTGTGTGGAACCCGTACCCAAGTGAGAGTCAGTGTGTGTGGGACCCGTACCCCATTGAGAGTCAGTGTGTGTGGGACCCGTACCTCAGTGAGAGTCGGTGTCTGTGGAACCCGTACCCAAGTGAGAGTCGGTGTGTGTGGAACCCGTACCCCAGTGAGAGTCGGTGTGTGTGGAACCCGTACCCCAGTGAGAGTCAGTGTGTGTGGAACCCTACCCCAGTGAGAGTCAGTGGCTGTGGGACCCGTACCCCAGTGAGAGTCAGTGTGTGTGGGACCCGTACCCCAGTGAGAGTCACTGTCTGTAGGACCCGTACCCCAGTGAGAGTCAGTGTCTGCGGAACCCTACCCCAGTGAGAGTCAGTGTGTGTGGGACCCGTACCCCAGTGAGAGTTACTGTCTGTAGGACCCGTACCCCAATGAGAGTCAGTGTCTGTGGAACCCGTACCCCAGTGAGAGTCGGTGTCCGTGGAACCCGTACCCCAGTGAGAGCCGGTGTGTGTGGAACCCGTACCCGAGTGAGAGTCAGTGTCTGTAGGACCCGTACCCCAGTGAGAGTCGGTGTGTGTGGTACCCGTACCCCAGTGAGGGTCGGTGTGTGTGGAACCCGTACCCCAGTGAGAGTTGGTGTCTGTGGAACCCGTACCCCAGTGAGAGTCAGAGTGTGTGTGGAGCCCGTACCCCAGTGAGAGTCAGTGTGTGTGGAACCCGTACCCCAGTGAGAGTCGGTGTCTGTGGAACCTGTACCCCAGTGAGAGTCGGTGTCTGTGGAACCCGTACCCCAGTGAGAGTCAGTGTGTGTGGTACCCGTACCCCAGTGAGAGTCAGTGTGTGTGGAACCCGTACCCCAGTGAGAGTCAGTGTGTGTGGAACCCGTACCCCAGTGAGAGTCAGTGTGTGTGGGAACCGTACCCCAGTGAGAGTCAGTGTGTGTGGAACCCGTACCCCAGTAAGAGTCAGTGTGTGTGGAACCCGTACCCCAGTGAGAGTCAGTGTGTGTGGGACCCGTACCCCAGTGAGAGTCAGTGTGTGTGGGACCCGTACCTCAGTGAGAGTCAGTATATGTGGAACCCTACCCCAGTGAGAGTTGGTGTCTGTGGAACATGTACCCCAGTGAGAGTCGGTGTCTGTGGAACCCGTACCCCAGTGAGAGTCGGTGTCTGTGGAACCCGTACCCAAGTGAGAGTCGGTGTGTGTGGAACCCATAACCCAGTGAGAGTCGGTGTCTGTGGAACCCGTACCCCAGTGAGAGTAGGTGTCTTTGGAACCCGTACCCCAGTGAGAGTCGGTGTGTGTGGAACCCGTACCCCAGTGAGAGTCGGTGTGTGTGGAACCCGTACACAAGTGAGAGTCGGTGTGTGTGGAACCCGTACCCCAGTGAGAGTCGGTGTGTGAGGAACCCGTACCCCAGTGAGAGTCGGTGTGTGAGGAACCCGTACCCCAATGAGAGTCGGTGTGTGTGGAACCCGTACCCCAGTGAGAGTCACTGTGTGTGGAACCCGTACCCAAGTGAGAGTCAGTGTCTGTGGAACCCGTAGCCCAGTGAGAGTCGGTGTGTTTGGAACCCATACCCCAGTGAGAGTCGGTGTCTGTGGGACCCGTACCCCAGTGAGAGTCAGTGAGTGGGTGGGACCCGTACCCCAGTGAGAGTCGGTGTCTGTGGAACCCGTACCCCAGTGAGAGTCGGGGTCTGTGGAACCCGTACCCCAGTGAGAGTCGGGGTCTGTGGAACCCGTACCCGAGTGAGAGTCAGTGTGTGTGGAACCCGTACCCCAGTGAGAGTCAGTGTTTGTGGGAACCGTACCCCAGTGAGAGTCAGTGTGTGTGGAACCCGTACCCCAGTAAGAGTCAGTGTGTGTGGAACCCGTACCCCAGTGAGAGTCAGTGTGTGTGGGACCCGTACCCCATTGAGAGTCAGTGTGTGTGGGACCCGTACCTCAGTGAGAGTCGGTGTCTGTGGAACCCATACCCAAGTGAGAGTCGGTGTGTGTGGAACCCGTACCCGAGTGAGAGTCGGTGTGTGTGGAACCCGCACCCCAGTGAGAGTCAGTGTGTGTGGAACCCTACCCCAGTGAGAGTCAGTGGCTGTGGGACCCGTACCCCAGTGAGAGTCAGTGTGTGTGGGACCCGTACCCCAGTGAGAGTCACTGTCTGTAGGACCCGTACCCCAGTGAGAGTCAGTGTCTGTGGAACCCTACCCCAGTGAGAGTCAGTGTGTGTGGGACCCGTACCCCAGTGAGAGTCACTCTCTGTAGGACCCATACCCCAGTGAGAGTCAGTGTGTGTGGAACCCGTACCCCAGTGAGAGTCAGTGTGTGTGGAACCCGTACCCCAGTGAGAGTCAGTGTGTGTGGGAACCGTACCCCAGTGAGAGTCAGTGTGTGTGGAACCCGTACCCCAGTAAGAGTCAGTGTGTGTGGAACCCGTACCCCAGTGAGAGTCAGTGTGTGTGGGACCCGTACCCCAGTGAGAGTCGGTGTCTGTGGAACCCTACCCCAGTGAGAGTCGGTGTCTGTGGAACATGTACCCCAGTGAGACTCGGTGTCTGTGGAACCCGTACCCCAGTGAGAGTCGGTGTCTGTGGAACCCGTACCCAAGTGAGAGTTGGTGTGTGTGGAACCCATAACCCAGTGAGAGTCGGTGTCTGTGGAACCCGTACCCCAGTGAGAGTAGGTGTCTGTGGAACCCGTACCCCAGTGAGAGTCGGTGTGTGTGGAACCCGCACCCCAGTGAGAGTCGGTGTGTGTGGAACCCGTACCCCAGTGAGAGTCGGTGTGTGTGGAACCCGTACCCCAGTGAGAGTCGGTGTGTGAGGAACCCGTACCCCAGTGAGAGTCGGTGTGTGAGGAACCCGTACCCCAATGAGAGTCGGTGTGTGTGGAACCCGTACCCCAGTGAGAGTCACTGTGTGTGGAACCCGTACCCAAGTGAGAGTCAGTGTCTATGGAACCCGTAGCCCAGTGAGAGTCGGTGTGTTTGGAACCCATACCCCAGTGAGAGTCGGTGTCTGTGGGACTCGTACCCCAGTGAGAGTCAGTGAGTGGGTGGGACCCGTGCCCCAGTGAGAGTCGGTGTCTGTGGAACCCGTACCCCAGTGAGAGTCGGGGTCTGTGTAACCCGTACCCCAGTGAGAGTTGGTGTGTGTGGAACCCGTACCCCAGTGAGAGTCAGTGTCTGTGGAACCCATACCCCAGTGAGAGTCAGTGTGTGGGGTACCCGTACCCCAGTGACAGGCAGTGTGTGTGGGACCCGTACCCCAGTGAGAGTCAGTGTGTGTGGAACCCGTACCCCAGTGAGAGTCGGTGTCTGTGGAACCCGTACCCCAGTACGATTCGGTGTGTGTGGAACCCGTACCCCAGTGAGAGTCAGTGTGTGTGGGACCCGTACCCCATTGAGAGTCTGTGTGTGTGGAACCCGTACCCCAGTGAGGGTCTCTACCTGTGGAACCTGTACCCCAGTGAGAGTCGGTGTGTGTGGAACCCGTACCCCAGTGAGGGTCAGTGTGTGTGTGGGACCCATACCCCAGTGAGAGTTGGTGTGTGTGGAACCCGTACCCCAGTAAGAGTCAGTGTGTGTGGAACCCGTACCCCAGTGAGAGTCAGTGTGTGTGGGACCCGTACCCCAGTGAGAGTCAGTGTGTGTGAAACCCGTACCCCAGTGAGAGTCGGTGTGTGTGGAACCCGTACCCCAGTGAGAGTCGGTGTGTGTGGGACCCATACCCCAGTGAGAGGCGGTGTCTGCGGAACCCTACCCCAGTGAGAGTCAGTGTGTGTGGGACCCGTACCCCAGTGAGAGTTACTGTCTGTTGGACCCGTACCCCAATGAGAGTCAGTGTCTGTGGAACCCGTACCCCAGTGAGAGTCGGTGTCCGTGGAACCCGTACCCCAGTGAGAGCCGGTGTGTGTGGAACCCGTACCCGAGTGAGAGTCAGTGTCTGTAGGACCCGTACCCCAGTGAGAGTCGGTGTCTGTGGTACCCGTACCCCAGTGAGGGTCGGTGTGTGTGGAACCCGTACCCCAGTGAGAGTTGGTGTCTGTGGAGCCCGTACCCCAGTGAGAGTCAGTGTGTGTTTAACCCGTACCCCAGTGAGAGTCGGTGTCTGTGGAACCTGTACCCCAGTGAGAGTCGGTGTCTGTGGAACCCGTACCCCAGTGAGAGTCAGTGTGTGTGGAACCCGTACCCCAGTGAGAGTCAGTGTGTGTGGAACCCGTACCCCAATGAGAGTCAGTGTGTGTGGAACCCGTACCCCAGTGAGAGTCAGTGTGTGTGGGAACCGTAACCCATTGAGAGTCAGTGTGTGTGGAACCCGTACCCCAGTAAGAGTCAGTGTGTGTGGAACCCGTACCCCAGTGAGAGTCAGTGTGTGTGGGACCCGTACCCCAGTGAGAGTCAGTGTGTGTGGGACCCGTACCTCAGTGAGAGTCAGTATATGTGGAACCCTACCCCAGTGAGAGTTGGTGTCTGTGGAACATGTACCCCAGTGAGAGTCGGTGTCTGTGGAACCCGTACCCCAGTGAGAGTCGGTGTCTGTGGAACCCGTACCCCAGTGAGAGCCGGTGTGTGTGGAACCCGTACCCGAGTGAGAGTCAGTGTCTGTAGGACCCGTACCCCAGTGAGAGTCGGTGTCTGTGGTACCCGTACCCCAGTGAGGGTCGGTGTGTGTGGAACCCGTACCCCAGTGAGAGTTGGTGTCTGTGGAGCCCGTACCCCAGTGAGAGTCAGTGTGTGTTTAACCCGTACCCCAGTGAGAGTCGGTGTCTGTGGAACCTGTACCCCAGTGAGAGTCGGTGTCTGTGGAACCCGTACCCCAG
The DNA here is from genome assembly GCF_052327205.1 of Somniosus microcephalus. NCBI lineage: Eukaryota > Metazoa > Chordata > Chondrichthyes > Squaliformes > Somniosidae > Somniosus > Somniosus microcephalus. The sequence goes on along the minus strand of NC_140998.1, from coordinate 209,065,484 downwards.
TGAGAGTCAGTGTGTGTGGAACCCGTACCCCAGTGAGAGTCAGTGTGTGTGGAACCCGTACCCCAGTGAGAGTCAGTGTGTGTGGAACCCGTACCCCAGTGAGAGTCAGTGTGTGTGGGAACCGTACCCCAGTGAGAGTCAGTGTGTGTGGAACCCGTACCCCAGTAAGAGTCAGTGTGTGTGGAACCCGTACCCCAGTGAGAGTCAGTGTGTGTGGGACCCGTACCCCAGTGAGAGTCAGTGTGTGTGGGACCCGTACCTCAGTGAGAGTCAGTATATGTGGAACCCTACCCCAGTGAGAGTTGGTGTCTGTGGAACATGTACCCCAGTGAGAGTCGGTGTCTGTGGAACCCGTACCCCAGTGAGAGTCGGTGTCTGTGGAACCCGTACCCAAGTGAGAGTCGGTGTGTGTGGAACCCATAACCCAGTGAGAGTCGGTGTCTGTGGAACCCGTACCCCAGTGAGAGTAGGTGTCTTTGGAACCCGTACCCCAGTGAGAGTCGGTGTGTGTGGAACCCGTACCCCAGTGAGAGTCGGTGTGTGTGGAACCCGTACACAAGTGAGAGTCGGTGTGTGTGGAACCCGTACCCCAGTGAGAGTCGGTGTGTGAGGAACCCGTACCCCAGTGAGAGTCGGTGTGTGAGGAACCCGTACCCCAATGAGAGTCGGTGTGTGTGGAACCCGTACCCCAGTGAGAGTCACTGTGTGTGGAACCCGTACCCAAGTGAGAGTCAGTGTCTGTGGAACCCGTAGCCCAGTGAGAGTCGGTGTGTTTGGAACCCATACCCCAGTGAGAGTCGGTGTCTGTGGGACCCGTACCCCAGTGAGAGTCAGTGAGTGGGTGGGACCCGTACCCCAGTGAGAGTCGGTGTCTGTGGAACCCGTACCCCAGTGAGAGTCGGGGTCTGTGGAACCCGTACCCCAGTGAGAGTCGGGGTCTGTGGAACCCGTACCCGAGTGAGAGTCAGTGTGTGTGGAACCCGTACCCCAGTGAGAGTCAGTGTTTGTGGGAACCGTACCCCAGTGAGAGTCAGTGTGTGTGGAACCCATACCCCAGTGAGAGTTGGTGTCTGTGGAACCCGTACCCCAGTGAGAGTCAGAGTGTGTGTGGAACCCATACCCCAGTGAGAGTCAGTGTGTGTGGAACCCGTACCCCAGTGAGAGTCGGTGTCTGTGGAACCCGTACCCCAGTGAGAGTCGGGGTCTGTGGAACCCGTACCCGAGTGATAGTCAGTGTGTGTGGAACCCGTACCCCAGTGAGAGTCAGTGTGTGGAACCCGTACCCAGTGAGAGTCAGTGTGTGTGGAACCCGTACCCCAGTGAGAGTCAGTGTGTGTGGGAACCGTACCCCAGTGAGAGTCAGTGTGTGTGGAACCCGTACCCCAGTAAGAGTCAGTGTGTGTGGAACCCGTACCCAAGTGAGAGTCAGTGTGTGTGGGACCCGTACCCCATTGAGAGTCAGTGTGTGTGGGACCCGTACCTCAGTGAGAGTCGGTGTCTGTGGAACCCGTACCCAAGTGAGAGTCGGTGTGTGTGGAACCCGTACCCCAGTGAGAGTCGGTGTGTGTGGAACCCGTACCCCAGTGAGAGTCAGTGTGTGTGGAACCCTACCCCAGTGAGAGTCAGTGGCTGTGGGACCCGTACCCCAGTGAGAGTCAGTGTGTGTGGGACCCGTACCCCAGTGAGAGTCACTGTCTGTAGGACCCGTACCCCAGTGAGAGTCAGTGTCTGCGGAACCCTACCCCAGTGAGAGTCAGTGTGTGTGGGACCCGTACCCCAGTGAGAGTTACTGTCTGTAGGACCCGTACCCCAATGAGAGTCAGTGTCTGTGGAACCCGTACCCCAGTGAGAGTCGGTGTCCGTGGAACCCGTACCCCAGTGAGAGCCGGTGTGTGTGGAACCCGTACCCGAGTGAGAGTCAGTGTCTGTAGGACCCGTACCCCAGTGAGAGTCGGTGTGTGTGGTACCCGTACCCCAGTGAGGGTCGGTGTGTGTGGAACCCGTACCCCAGTGAGAGTTGGTGTCTGTGGAACCCGTACCCCAGTGAGAGTCAGAGTGTGTGTGGAGCCCGTACCCCAGTGAGAGTCAGTGTGTGTGGAACCCGTACCCCAGTGAGAGTCGGTGTCTGTGGAACCTGTACCCCAGTGAGAGTCGGTGTCTGTGGAACCCGTACCCCAGTGAGAGTCAGTGTGTGTGGTACCCGTACCCCAGTGAGAGTCAGTGTGTGTGGAACCCGTACCCCAGTGAGAGTCAGTGTGTGTGGAACCCGTACCCCAGTGAGAGTCAGTGTGTGTGGGAACCGTACCCCAGTGAGAGTCAGTGTGTGTGGAACCCGTACCCCAGTAAGAGTCAGTGTGTGTGGAACCCGTACCCCAGTGAGAGTCAGTGTGTGTGGGACCCGTACCCCAGTGAGAGTCAGTGTGTGTGGGACCCGTACCTCAGTGAGAGTCAGTATATGTGGAACCCTACCCCAGTGAGAGTTGGTGTCTGTGGAACATGTACCCCAGTGAGAGTCGGTGTCTGTGGAACCCGTACCCCAGTGAGAGTCGGTGTCTGTGGAACCCGTACCCAAGTGAGAGTCGGTGTGTGTGGAACCCATAACCCAGTGAGAGTCGGTGTCTGTGGAACCCGTACCCCAGTGAGAGTAGGTGTCTTTGGAACCCGTACCCCAGTGAGAGTCGGTGTGTGTGGAACCCGTACCCCAGTGAGAGTCGGTGTGTGTGGAACCCGTACACAAGTGAGAGTCGGTGTGTGTGGAACCCGTACCCCAGTGAGAGTCGGTGTGTGAGGAACCCGTACCCCAGTGAGAGTCGGTGTGTGAGGAACCCGTACCCCAATGAGAGTCGGTGTGTGTGGAACCCGTACCCCAGTGAGAGTCACTGTGTGTGGAACCCGTACCCAAGTGAGAGTCAGTGTCTGTGGAACCCGTAGCCCAGTGAGAGTCGGTGTGTTTGGAACCCATACCCCAGTGAGAGTCGGTGTCTGTGGGACCCGTACCCCAGTGAGAGTCAGTGAGTGGGTGGGACCCGTACCCCAGTGAGAGTCGGTGTCTGTGGAACCCGTACCCCAGTGAGAGTCGGGGTCTGTGGAACCCGTACCCCAGTGAGAGTCGGGGTCTGTGGAACCCGTACCCGAGTGAGAGTCAGTGTGTGTGGAACCCGTACCCCAGTGAGAGTCAGTGTTTGTGGGAACCGTACCCCAGTGAGAGTCAGTGTGTGTGGAACCCGTACCCCAGTAAGAGTCAGTGTGTGTGGAACCCGTACCCCAGTGAGAGTCAGTGTGTGTGGGACCCGTACCCCATTGAGAGTCAGTGTGTGTGGGACCCGTACCTCAGTGAGAGTCGGTGTCTGTGGAACCCATACCCAAGTGAGAGTCGGTGTGTGTGGAACCCGTACCCGAGTGAGAGTCGGTGTGTGTGGAACCCGCACCCCAGTGAGAGTCAGTGTGTGTGGAACCCTACCCCAGTGAGAGTCAGTGGCTGTGGGACCCGTACCCCAGTGAGAGTCAGTGTGTGTGGGACCCGTACCCCAGTGAGAGTCACTGTCTGTAGGACCCGTACCCCAGTGAGAGTCAGTGTCTGTGGAACCCTACCCCAGTGAGAGTCAGTGTGTGTGGGACCCGTACCCCAGTGAGAGTCACTCTCTGTAGGACCCATACCCCAGTGAGAGTCAGTGTGTGTGGAACCCGTACCCCAGTGAGAGTCAGTGTGTGTGGAACCCGTACCCCAGTGAGAGTCAGTGTGTGTGGGAACCGTACCCCAGTGAGAGTCAGTGTGTGTGGAACCCGTACCCCAGTAAGAGTCAGTGTGTGTGGAACCCGTACCCCAGTGAGAGTCAGTGTGTGTGGGACCCGTACCCCAGTGAGAGTCGGTGTCTGTGGAACCCTACCCCAGTGAGAGTCGGTGTCTGTGGAACATGTACCCCAGTGAGACTCGGTGTCTGTGGAACCCGTACCCCAGTGAGAGTCGGTGTCTGTGGAACCCGTACCCAAGTGAGAGTTGGTGTGTGTGGAACCCATAACCCAGTGAGTGTCGGTGTCTGTGGAACCCGTACCCCAGTGAGAGTAGGTGTCTGTGGAACCCGTACCCCAGTGAGAGTCGGTGTGTGTGGAACCCGCACCCCAGTGAGAGTCGGTGTGTGTGGAACCCGTACCCCAGTGAGAGTCGGTGTGTGTGGAACCCGTACCCCAGTGAGAGTCGGTGTGTGAGGAACCCGTACCCCAGTGAGAGTCGGTGTGTGAGGAACCCGTACCCCAATGAGAGTCGGTGTGTGTGGAACCCGTACCCCAGTGAGAGTCACTGTGTGTGGAACCCGTACCCAAGTGAGAGTCAGTGTCTATGGAACCCGTAGCCCAGTGAGAGTCGGTGTGTTTGGAACCCATACCCCAGTGAGAGTCGGTGTCTGTGGGACTCGTACCCCAGTGAGAGTCAGTGAGTGGGTGGGACCCGTGCCCCAGTGAGAGTCGGTGTCTGTGGAACCCGTACCCCAGTGAGAGTCGGGGTCTGTGTAACCCGTACCCCAGTGAGAGTTGGTGTGTGTGGAACCCGTACCCCAGTGAGAGTCAGTGTCTGTGGAACCCATACCCCAGTGAGAGTCAGTGTGTGGGGTACCCGTACCCCAGTGACAGGCAGTGTGTGTGGGACCCGTACCCCAGTGAGAGTCAGTGTGTGTGGAACCCGTACCCCAGTGAGAGTCGGTGTCTGTGGAACCCGTACCCCAGTACGATTCGGTGTGTGTGGAACCCGTACCCCAGTGAGAGTCAGTGTGTGTGGGACCCGTACCCCATTGAGAGTCTGTGTGTGTGGAACCCGTACCCCAGTGAGGGTCTCTACCTGTGGAACCTGTACCCCAGTGAGAGTCGGTGTGTGTGGAACCCGTACCCCAGTGAGGGTCAGTGTGTGTGTGGGACCCATACCCCAGTGAGAGTTGGTGTGTGTGGAACCCGTACCCCAGTAAGAGTCAGTGTGTGTGGAACCCGTACCCCAGTGAGAGTCAGTGTGTGTGGGACCCGTACCCCAGTGAGAGTCAGTGTGTGTGAAACCCGTACCCCAGTGAGAGTCGGTGTGTGTGGAACCCGTACCCCAGTGAGAGTCGGTGTGTGTGGGACCCATACCCCAGTGAGAGGCGGTGTGTGTGGGACCCATACCCCAGTGAGAGTCAGTGTGTGTGGAACACGTACCCCAGTGAGAGTCAGTGTGTGTGAAACCCGTACCCCAGTGAGAGTCGGAGTGTGTGGAACCCGTGCCCCAGTGAGAGTCGGTGTGTGTGGGACCCATACCCCAGTGAGAGTCGGTGTGTGTGGAACCCGTACCCCAGTGAGAGTCAGTGTGTGGGGTACCCGTACCCCAGTGACAGTCAGTGTGTGTGGGACCCGTACCCCAGTGACAGTCAGTGTGTGTGGGACCCGTACCCCAGTGAGAGTCAGTGTGTGTGGAACCCGTACCCCAGTGAGAGTCGGTGTCTGTGGAACCCGTACCCCAGTACGATTCAGTGTGTGTGGAACCCGTACCCCAGTGAGAGTCAGTGTGTGTGGGACCCGTACCCCAATGAGAGTCTGTGTGTGTGGAACCCGTACCCCAGTGAGAGTCAGTGTGTGTGTGGGACCCATACCCCAGTGAGAGTTGGTGTGTGTGGAACCCGTACCCCAGTAAGAGTCAGTGTGTGTGGAACCCGTACCCCAGTGAGAGTCAGTGTGTGTGGGACCCGTACCCCAGTGAGAGTCAGTGTGTGTGGGACCCGTACATCAGTGAGAGTCAGTGTCTGTGGAACCCTACCCCAGTGAGAGTCAGTGTGTGTGAAACCCGTACCCCAGTGAGAGTCGGTGTGTGTGGAACCCGTACCCCAGTGAGAGTCGGTGTGTGTGGGACCCATACCCCAGTGAGAGTCAGTGTGTGTGGGACCAATACCCCAGTGAGAGTCAGTGTGTGTGGAACACGTACCCCAGTGAGAGTCAGTGTGTGTGAAACCCGTACCCCAGTGAGAGTCGGAGTGTGTGGAACCCGTGCCCCAGTGAGAGTCGGTGTGTGTGGGACCCATACCCCAGTGAGAGTCGGTGTGTGTGGAACCCGTACCCCAGTGAGAGTCAGTGTGTGTGGAACTGTACCCCAGTGAGAGTCAATGTGTGTGGAAGCCGTACCCCAGTGAGAGTTGGTGTCTGTGGAACCCGTACCCCAGTGAGAGTCAGAGTGTGTGTGGAACCCATACCCCAGTGAGAGTCAGTGTGTGTGGAACCCGTACCCCAGTGAGAGTCGGTGTCTGTGGAACCCGTACCCCAGTGAGAGTCGGGGTCTGTGGAACCCGTACCCGAGTGAGAGTCAGTGTGTGTGGAACCCGTACCCCAGTGAGAGTCAGTGTGTGGAACCCGTACCCAGTGAGAGTCAGTGTGTGTGGAACCCGTACCCCAGTGAGAGTCAGTGTGTGTGGGAACCGTACCCCAGTGAGAGTCAGTGTGTGTGGAACCCGTACCCCAGTAAGAGTCAGTGTGTGTGGAACCAGTACCCCAGTGAGAGTCAGTGTGTGTGGGACCCGTACCCCATTGAGAGTCAGTGTGTGTGGGACCCGTACCTCAGTGAGAGTCGGTGTCTGTGGAACCCGTACCCAAGTGAGAGTCGGTGTGTGTGGAACCCGTACCCCAGTGAGAGTCGGTGTGTGTGGAAGCCGTACCCCAGTGAGAGTCAGTGTGTGTGGAACCCTACCCCAGTGAGAGTCAGTGGCTGTGGGACCCGTACCCCAGTGAGAGTCAGTGTGTGTGGGACCCGTACCCCAGTGAGAGTCACTGTCTGTAGGACCCGTACCCCAGTGAGAGTCAGTGTCTGTGGAACCCGACCCCAGTGAGAGTCAGTGTGTGTGGGACCCGTACCCCAGTGAGAGTCACTGTCTGTAGGACCCGTACCCCAATGAGAGTCAGTGTCTGTGGAACCCGTACCCCAGTGAGAGTCGGTGTCCGTGGAACCCGTACCCCAGTGACAGCCGGTGTGTGTGGAACCCGTACCCGAGTGAGAGTCAGTGTCTGTAGGACCCGTACCCCAGTGAGAGTCGGTGTGTGTGGTACCCGTACCCCAGTGAGAGTCGGTGTGTGTGGAACCCGTACCCCAGTGAGAGTTGGTGTCTGTGGAACCCGTACCCCAGTGAGAGTCAGAGTGTGTGTGGAACGCGTACCCCAGTGAGAGTCAGAGTGTGTGGAACCCGTACCCCAGTGAGAGTCGGTGTCTGTGGAACCTGTACCCCAGTGAGGGTCGGTGTCTGTGGAACCCGTACCCCAGTGAGAGTCAGTGTGTGTGGAACCCGTACCCCAGTGAGAGTCAGTGTGTGTGGAACCCGTACCCCAGTGAGAGTCAGTGTGTGTGGAACCCGTACCCCAGTGAGAGTCAGTGTGTGTGGGAACCGTACCCCAGTGAGAGTCAGTGTGTGTGGAACCCGTACCCCAGTAAGAGTCAGTGTGTGTGGAACCCATACCCCAGTGAGAGTCAGTGTGTGTGGGACCCGTACCCCAGTGAGAGTCAGTGTGTTTGGGACCCGTACCTCAGTGAGCGTCAGTGTCTGTGGAACCCTACCCCAGTGAGAGTCGGTGTCTGTGGAACATGTACCCCAGTGAGAGTCGGTGTCTGTGGAACCCGTACCCCAGTGAGAGTCGGTGTCTGTGGAACCCGTACCCAAGTGAGAGTCGGTGTGTGTGGAACCCATAACCCAGTGAGAGTCGGTGTCTGTGGAACCAGTACCCCAGTGAGAGTAGGTGTCTGTGGAACCCGTACCCCAGTGAGAGTCGGTGTGTGTGGAACCCGTACCCCAGTGAGAGTCGGTGTGTGTGGAACCCGTACCCCAGTGAGAGTCGGTGTGTGTGGAACCCGTACCCCAGTGAGAGTCGGTGTGTGAGGAACCCGTACCCCAGTGAGAGTCGGTGTGTGAGGAACCCGTACCCCAATGAGAGTCGGTGTGTGTGGAACCCGTACCCCAGTGAGAGTCACTGTGTGTGGAACCCGTACCCAAGTGAGAGTCAGTGTCTGTGGAACCCGTAGCCCAGTGAGAGTCGGTGTGTTTGGAACCCATACCCCAGTGAGAGTCGGTGTCTGTGGGACCCGTACCCCAGTGAGAGTCAGTGAGTGGGTGGGACCCGTACCCCAGTGAGAGTCGGTGTCTGTGGAACCCGTACCCCAGTGAGAGTCGGGGTCTGTGGAACCCGTACCCCAGTGAGAGTCGGTGTGTGTGGAACCCGTACCCCAGTGAGAGTCAGTGTCTGTGGAACTCATACCCCAGTGAGAGTCAGTGTGTGGAGTACCCGTACCCCAGTGACAGTCAGTGTGTGTGGGACCCGTACCCCAGTGAGAGTCAGTGTGTGTGGAACCCGTACTCCAGTGAGAGTCGGTGTCTGTGGAACCCGTACCCCAGTACGATTCGGTGTGTGTGGAACCCGTACCCCAGTGAGAGTCAGTGTGTGTGGGACCCGTACCCCATTGAGAGTCCGTGTGTGTGGAACCCGTACCCCAGTGAGAGTGTCTACCTGTGGAACCCGTACCCCAGTGAGAGTCGGTGTGTGTGGAACCCGTACCCCAGTGAGAGTCAGTGTGTGTGTGGGACCCATACCCCAGTAAGAGTTGGTGTGTGTGGAACCCGTACCCCAGTAAGAGTCAGTGTGTGTGGAACCCGTACCCCAGTGAGAGTCAGTGTGTGTGGGACCCGTACCCCAGTGAGAGTCAGTGTGTGTGGGACCCGTACATCAGTGAGAGTCAGTGTCTGTGGTACCCTACCCCAGTGAGAGTCAGTGTGTGTGAAACCCGTACCCCAGTGAGAGTCGGTGTGTGTGGAACCCGTACCCCAGTGAGAGTCGGTGTGTGTGGGACCCATACCCCAGTGAGAGTCGGTGTGTGTGGGACCCATACCCCAGTGAGAGCCAGTGTGTGTGGAACACGTACCCCAGTGAGAGTCAGTGTGTGTGAAACCCGTACCCCTGTGAGAGTCGGAGTGTGTGGAACCCGTGCCCCAGTGAGAGTCGGTGTGTGTGGGACCCATACCCCAGTGAGAGTCGGTGTGTGTGGAACCCGTACCCCAGTGAGAGTCAGTGTGTGTGGAACTGTACCCCAGTGAGAGTCAGTGTGTGTGGAACCCGTACCCCAGTGAGAGTCAGTGTGTGTGGAACCCGTACCCCAGTGAGAGTCAGTGGGCTAGATTTTCAGTTGCTTGCGCCAGCAGTTAGCGCCTTAAGAGAAGTGATTTCCGGGCGCTATGCGTGTAGCGCCCGGGCGCAGCGCAGTTTGCGCCCCGCCCCAAATTAAGTTGCCCGTTAGCGCCGGCGCAAAGTTTAGCGCCCGCCCGGATGCGCGCGCAGAAAATGACGTCACATCCTCGTGCAACGCCCTTTGGCCGCCCCGATTGCAAACTTCAGTCGGACCGCCCCATTGTGCGGCGGGCGGCCGGAGCGTTTGGAAAAAGGAACGCAACACAACCAGCGCGGGCCCCGGGGTGCGCTAATTAAAGGGAACGTCCTCTCCAGTATAAAGGCCATCCATTATTTCAGAAAACAGTCTTGTGCAACGCATTTCTGGAGACACAACAAGGAGGATAGCTAACTGGTTTCAAGCAGCAAGAGCCAGGTATTTTTGGACTCAGGCAACAGCGCTGCAAGTGGCCATTTGGAAATTAGAGTGTTTGCCAGGATTTGATGGGGGTTGCATGGGGTGCCAACGCGGAGCTGCAGCTCCATGTCCGTAGGGCTCGCAGACGTATTGTGAGAGGGGCAGCCCTGGCTAGAGGCAGAGGGGGCTACAGGCGTCGGCCACGTAGGCCTTACCCAGTCAGGCTATACCGCCAGCAGCGCTCCTACCTAAACATGAGTGCCGCGCGATGTGTTAAAAGGCTCCGATTCCGGAAGGGGGTGATTGCAGAGATCTGCCACCTGCTTCGCCGAGATCTGCGGCCAAAGCTCAGGTGCAGGACGTCTCTGTCGGTGGAAGTGAAGGTGACAGTGGCATTGAACTTCTATGCCACCGGCTCCTTCCAATACGCTGCTGGGGACATAGCAAACATCTCCCAGTACGGCGCGCATCGCTGCATCCGCCAGGTGACCGAAGCACTGTTCAGAAGGAGAAGCCAATTCATCTCCTTCCCCATGGCCCTGGAGAGCCAGCATCAGCGCGCATTGGGATTTTCCAGACTCGGGGAATTCCCCTTGGTGCAGGGCGCCATTGACTGTACGCATGTGGCTTTGCGGGCCCCTCTGGAGCATGGCGAGCAGTATCGCAACAGGAAGGGCTACCATTCTCTGAATGTGCAGCTGGTCTGTGACCACAAGCAGCGCATCATGGCAGTCAATGCCAGCTTCCCAGGCAGCAGCCACGATGCCTTTATCCTGCGGCAGAGTACTGTGCATGACATGTTCCAGGCACAGCCTCCCCCAAGAGGATGGCTACTCGGGGACAAAGGCTATCCTTTGTGCACCTGGCTCATGACCCCGCTCCGCGCGCCCAGGACCGCTGCTGAAGAGGCCTACAACGAGAGCCATCAAACCACCCGCAACATCATCGAGCTAACTATTGGGGTCCTCAAGCAGCGGTTCCGCTGCCTTGATCGCTCCGGAGGAGCTCTCCAGTATTCGCCGGACCGGGTCTCCCAATTTGTGGTGGTTTGCTGCATGCTACACAACCTGGCTATCCGCAGGACTCAGGCACTGCCACCTGACGTTGGACCAGCACCTCAGGAGGAGGAGCAGGAGGAGCATGAGGAGGAGGAGGAGGAGGAGGAGGAGGAGCAGGAGTACGTTCCCAGGAGGGAGCGACCAGGGCCAAGGGCCGCACGACGCCACCTTATTACACGGTACTTCTAAGCCCCCTGTCAGGGAATGGCCAGGGGCCATGAGGGAAGATGAATGCAGCCGCTCCGCAAGCCCTCAGCCGGCGAAGCCAACAAACACTAAGAAGAACAACCATGGAGACTGCATGAATAAAGATAATTTTTTATTAAACAAAAATGAAAAGCCCTTCCCACATGAATCCCCAAAAACAATAAACGGGCCCCACAAAAAGCCCAACAAACGACTCACTCCCACAAACTGGGGAGGAGCCACTCCACCTTTATTGAAACCGGGCCTCAACGTCGGCCTAACGCAAAAAAAAAGCCCTCCAAAAGCACAACCATGGGCAAAATAAAGATGGCCACCGCCATATTAAAGGAAAGCTGGCCACACCCTCTACTGAGTGGCCCGCGAGGGCGAGACCTTGGCCAGCATTTTGCCTCCCCTGCCCTGCCTGCTGCTCCTTCGCAAGCTCTGCCCAGTGGCTGCTGCGAGGCTGGGGGAAGGCGCCTGAGGCTCAGATGCCCTTCCGCCAGATGCCGCTGGGGGGCGGCCTACACGGCGTTTGGGCCTCGAGGGGCCGTCTCCTGAGTGGCGCGCCTGAGCCTGGCCACCATCAGCTGCAGCCGCTTGCCCTTGACGCCCCAGAGGGGGAATGGCGGCGACGGATGGTGCAATGTGGGCCAGCTGGCGTCTGGGATGCGCTGGCTGGTGCTGTGGCGCGGTGGCACTCGGCCGGGCCCGCACTGCAGGATCCGCAGCAATCAGCCGACGGCCGGCTTGCTGGGATGGTCCAGCGCGGCGCCTGCCCTGGCGATGCCTGCCTGAGACAGCGCGTGTGGCAGCAGTGAGCGGCCCTGTGGTCCTGGTGTGCGCGCGCATCACATCCGCCAGGGTCTTGACGGCATCAGTTAGCATGCGGCCAGTCGCGGCAGTTGCTGCCCCGAACTCGCGCACACTGGTCGCCAGCGACTCGATGGCCTCAGGCATGCGCCCCACCACGCTCATGAGCTCCGTGTGGCGCCGGTCCGAGTCGTCGGCCATCTGATCGAGCTTCCGCACCTCCTCCGAAGTGAAGGTGTCCGGACTGGAGTCGCGACTCTCCCGCTGGGGAGGAGGGGGCCGAACTAGGGGACCCTTGCCGCGTTGGTGACGGCGAGTGTGCCGAGCAGCAGCACTCCCCTCTGATCCTTCCCCCCTTTGGGGGGAAGGCCGCGGGCCACGCGCACGGCTGCTGGGTGGCTGGACGCCACTGGTCCCAGAAGCTGCATTGCCCTGCGACAGTTCCTCCAGGCACTCGTCCAGTGAGGAGGTGTCGAGCATTTCCTCCTCTCCTGCGGGACGTGACTGTTCCCCCGAAGGTCCGGCTTGCTCCTCCTCCTCCTCCTGGTTGGAGGTGCTGTCACTGGCAGCCTCAGGGTCCTGGTCGTCACCAGCTGAAAGCAGGAATGCACAAGAGTAGCTTCAGAGTGAGGAGACGGCGTCAGCGAGGGAGTTAGGACTGGTGGGATTCAGCGCATTGGTGGGACAGTGGCAAAGGAGGTAGCTCGGATGGGCCAGTGCGACGCGAGAGGGCCAAAAGGCGAGGTCCTTACCATTGCCGGGCAGTGGAGGGTCGGATACACCGCACGCTGTGGGGACAATCACACGTGCTCCCATGAGCACACACACGCGCTCCTCCAGCCGAGTGAGCTTCTGCAGCTTGGCGCGGCCACCCCTGGCACGGGCCTGGCGATTAAACGCTACTTTAGCCTGCAAGAGAAAGGACGGGCTGTAAGTGCGCAGTGAAGCCCTGATGTAGTGTGCACTGCCTCCCATGGTGGAATAGCTTGGACAGAGTGAAGCCCTGATGTAGTGTGCACTGCCTCCCATGGTGGAATAGCTTGGACAGAGTGAAGCCCTGATGTAGTGTGCACTGCCTCCCATGGTGGAATAGCTTGGCCAAAGTGTAGAGTGCCGAATGGCCATTTGATGCTCATGACTGTCCCAATGCTGCTGGCTGAGGGCTGGCCAAAAGGACTTTCAGGTCCCTTTGCCCATCATGTCAGGTGTACATGCAAGAATGAGGAGGAGACTGGAAAGGCTACTCACCCTCACAATCCTGGTCAGATCGTTGTACTTCTTACGGCATTGTGTGTGGGTCCTGGGGGCCTCGCCGGTGAATGTCACCCTCTGGGCGATCTGCTTCCAGGCTTTGGTGTAGTCGTGGTGGGTTGGATTCCTCCCACTGTCTGGAAACAAGATCTTGCGCCTCACCTCCAGAGCTGTGAGCATGATGTCCAGATCACCCTCTGAGAAGCGCAGGGCACGCTGACGGGCCTTCTCTGGCGTTGCCATGACTCCCTGGGGCTGAGCAGTAGTGTTGAGGCCTCTTTGCAAGGCTGCAGTGTGCAGGGCGTGGCAGCAGACTAATTCGTCCCTTCCCCCTTTAAGAGCTGGTCGGCACCACGGGGTCTGCTGTCAGTGCAAAAATGACCGCACCCGTGCTGCGCCCCGCCTGGGCGCTATCCCTCTGGACCGCCGGCTTAGCGCCTAAAGAGAGTAGTGGAACGCCTCTTTTAGCGCTCCACCAACCTCTTAGGGCGAAGCCACTGAATTCCCGGCAACGGGGCGCTACTTTGGGGCGGGCGCTAACTTCGGGCGGGCGCTAAAGCTAGCGCCCCAAAACTGCCTAAACTGAAAATCTAGCCCAGTGTGTGTGGGAACCGTAACCCAGTGAGAGTCAGTGTGTGTGGGAGCCGTACCCCAGTGAGAGTCAGTGTGTGTGGGACCCGTACCCCAGTGAGAGTCAGTGTCTGTAGGACCCATAAACCAGTGAGAGTCGGTGTGTGTGGGACCCGTACCCCAGTGAGAGTCGGTGTCTGTAGAACCCGTACCCCAGTGAGAGTCAGTGTGTGTGGGAACCGTACCCCAGTGAGAGTCAGTGTGTGTGGGAACCGTACCCCAGTGAGAGTCAGTGTGTGTGGAACCCGTACCCCAGGGAGTGTCGGTGTTTGTGGAACTGTACCCCAGTGAAAGTCAGTGTCTGTAGGACCCGTACCCCAGTGAGAGTCGATGTGTGTGGTACCCGTACCCCAGTGAGAGTTGGTGTCTGTGGACCCCGTACACCAGTGAGAGTCAGAGTGTGTGTGGAACCCGTACCCCAGTGAGAGTCAGTGTGTGTGGAACTGTACCCCAGTGAGAGTCGGTGTCTGTGGAACCCGTACCCCAGTGAGAGTCAGTGTGTGTGGAACCCTACCCCAGTGAGAGTCATTGGCTGTGGGACCCGTACCCCAGTGAGAGTCAGTGTGTGTGGGACCCGTACCACAGTGAGAGTCACTGTCTGTAGCACCCGTACCCCAGTGAGAGTCAGTGTCTGTGGAACCCTACCCCAGTGAGAGTCGGTGTGTGTGGAACCCGTACCCCAGTGAGAGTCGGTGTCCGTGGAACCCGTACCCCAGTGAGAGCCGGTGTGTGTGGAACCCTTACCCGAGTGAGAGTCAGTGTCTGTAGGACCCGTACCCCAGTGAGAGTCGGTGTGTGTGGTACCCGTACCCCAGTGAGAGTCGGTGTGTGTGGAACCCGTACCCCAGTGAGAGTTGGTGTCTGTGGAACCCGTACCCCAGTGAGAGTCAGAGTGTGTGTGGAACACGTACCCCAGTGAGAGTCAGTGTGTGTGGAACCCGTACCCCAGTGAGAGTCGGTGTCTGTGGAACCCGTACCCCAGTGAGAGTCGGGGTCTGTGGAACCCGTACCCGAGTGAGAGTCAGTGTGTGTGGAACCCGTACCCCAGTGAGAGTCAGTGTGTGGAACCCGTACCCAGTGAGAGTCAGTGTGTGTGGAACCCGTACCCCAGTGAGAGTCAGTTTGTGTGGGAACCGTACCCCAGTGAGAGTCAGTGTGTGTGGAACCCGTACCCCAGTGAGAGTCAGTGTGTGTGGAACCCGTACCCCAGTGAGAGTCAGTGTGTGTGGGACCCGTACTCCAGTGAGAGTCAGTGTGTGTGGGGCCCGTACCTCAGTGAGAGTCGGTGTCTGTGGAACCCTACCCCAGTGAGAGTCGGTGTGTGTGGAACCCGTACCCCAGTGAGAGTCAGTGTGTGTGGAACCCTACCCAGTGAGAGTCAGTGGCTGTGGGACCCGTACCCCAGTGAGAGTCAGTGTGTGTGGGACCCGTACCCCAGTGAGAGTCACTGTCTGTAGGACCCGTACCCCAGTGAGAGTCAGTGTCTGTGGAACCCGTACCCCAGTGAGAGTCAGTGTCTGTGGAACCCGTACCCCAGTGAGAGTCGGTGTCTGTGGAACCCGTACCCCAGTGAGAGTCCGTGCGTGTGGAACCCGTACCCCAGTGAGAGTCGGTGTCTGTGGAACACGTACCCCAGTGAGAGTCGGTGTCTGTGGAACTGTACCCCAGTGAGAGTCGGTTTGTGTGGAACCCGTACCACAGTGAGAGTCGGTGTGTGCTAAACCCGGACCCCAGTGAGAGTCGATGTGTGTGGAACCCGTACCCCAGTGAGAGTCGGTGTGTGTATAAGCCGTACCCCAGTGAGAGTCGGTGTCTGTGGAACCCGTACCCCAGTGAGAGTCAGTGTGTGTGGAACCCGTACCCCAGTGAGAGTCAGAATCTGTGGAACCCGTACCCCAGTGAGAGTTGGTGTGTGTGGAACCCGTACCCCAGTGAGAGTCAGTGTGTGTGGAACCCGTACCCCATTGAGAGTCGGTGTGTGTGGAACCCGTACCCCAGTGAGAGTCAGTTTGTGTGGAACCCGGACCCCAGTGAGAGTCAGTGTGTGTGGGAACCGTACCCCAGTGAGAGTCAGTGTGTGTGGAACCCGTACCCCAGTAAGAGTCAGTGTGTGTGGAACCCGTACCCCAATGAGAGTCAGTGTGTGTGGGACCCGTACCCCAGTGAGAGTCAGTGTGTGTGGGACCCGTACATCAGTGTGAGTCAGTGTCTGTGGAACCCTACCCCAGTGAGAGTCAGTGCGTGTGAAACCCGTACCCCAGTGAGAGTCGGTGTGTGTGGAACCCGTACCCCAGTGAGAGTCGGTGTGTGTGGAACCCGTACCCCAGTGAGAGTCAGTGTGTGTGTGGGACCCATACCCCAGTGAGAGTTGGTGTGTGTGGAACCCGTACCCCAGTGAGAGTCGGAGTGTGTGGAACCCGTGCCCCAGTGAGAGTCGGTGTGTGTGGGACCCATACCCCAGTGAGAGTCGGTGTGTGTGGAACCCGTACCCCAGTGAGAGTCGGTGTGTGTGGAACCCGTACCCCAGTGAGAGTCGGTGTGTGTGGAACCCGTACCCCAGTGAGAGTCAGTGTGTGTGGAACCCGTACCCCAGTGAGAGTCAGTGTGTGTGGAACCCGTACCCCAGTGAGAGTCAGTGTGTGTGGGAACCGTACCCCAGTGAGAGTCAGTGTGTGTGGGACCCGTACCCCAGTGAGAGTCAGTGTCTGTAGGACCCATAAACCAGTGAGAGTCGGTGTGTGTGGGACCCGTACCCCAGTGAGAGTCGGTGTCTGTAGAACCCGTACCCCAGTGAGAGTCAGTGTGTGTGGGAACCGTACCACAGTGAGAGTCAGTGTGTGTGGGAACCGTACCCCAGTGAGAGTCAGTGTGTGTGGAACCCGTACCCCAGGGAGGGTCGGTGTGTGTGGAACTGTACCCCAGTGAAAGTCAGTGTCTGTAGGACCCGTACCCCAGTGAGAGTCGGTGTGTGTGGTACCCGTACCCCAGTGAGAGTCGGTGTGTGTGGAACCCGTACCCCAGTGAGAGTTGGTGTCTGTGGACCCCGTACACCAGTGAGAGTCAGAGTGTGTGTGGAACCCGTACCCCAGTGAGAGTCAGTGTGTGTGGAACTGTACCCCAGTGAGAGTCGGTGTCTGTGGAAGCCGTACCCCAGTGAGAGTCAGTGTGTGTGGAACCCTACCCCAGTGAGAGTCAGTGGCTGTGGGTCCCATACCCCAGTGAGAGTCAGTGTGTGTGGGACCCGTACCCCAGTGAGAGTCACTGTCTGTAGGACCCGTACCCCAGTGAGAGTCAGTGTCTGTGGAATCCAACCCCAGTGAGAGTCGGTGTGTGTGGAACCCGTACCCCAGTGAGAGTCGGTGTCCGTGGAACCCGTACCCCAGTGAGAGCCGGTGTGTGTGGAACCCTTACCCGAGTGAGAGTCAGTGTCTGTAGGACCCGTACCCCAGTGAGAGTCGGTGTGTGTGGTACCCGTACCCCAGTCAGAGTCGGTGTGTGTGGAACCCGTACCCCAGTGAGAGTTGGTGTCTGTGGAACCCGTACCCCAGTGAGAGTCAGAGTGTGTGTGGAACCCATACCCTAGTGAGAGTCAGTGTGTGTGGAACCCGTACCCCAGTGAGAGTCGGTGTCTGTGGAACCCGTACCCCAGTGAGAGTCGGGGTCTGTGGAACCCGTACCCGAGTGAGAGTCAGTGTGTGTGGAACTCGTACCCCAGTGAGAGTCAGTG
The DNA here is from genome assembly GCF_052327205.1 of Somniosus microcephalus. Taxonomy (NCBI): domain Eukaryota; kingdom Metazoa; phylum Chordata; class Chondrichthyes; order Squaliformes; family Somniosidae; genus Somniosus; species Somniosus microcephalus. Next base: position 209,048,251 of record NC_140998.1, on the reverse strand, counting down.
TGTGGAACCCGTACCCAGTGAGAGTCAGTGTGTGTGGAACCCGTACCCCAGTGAGAGTCAGTGTGTGTGGGAACCGTACCCCAGTGAGAGTCAGTGTGTGTGGAACCCGTACCCCAGTAAGAGTCAGTGTGTGTGGAACCCGTACCCCAGTGAGCGTCAGTGTGTGTGGGACCTGTACCCCAGTGAGAGTCAGTGTGTGTGGGACCCGTACCTCAGTGAGAGTCGGTGTCTGTGGAACCCGTACCCAAGTGAGAGTCGGTGTGTGTGGAACCCGTACCCCAGTGAGAGTCGGTGTGTGTGGAACCCGTACCCCAGTGAGAGTCAGTGTGTGTGGGACCCGTACCCCAGTGAGAGTCACTGTCTGTAGGACCCGTACCCCAGTGAGAGTCAGTGTCTGTGGAACCCTACCCCAGTGAGAGTCAGTGTGTGTGGGACCCGTACCCCAGTGAGAGTCACTGTCTGTAGGACCCATACCCCAATGAGAGTCAGTGTCTGTGGAACCCGTACCCCAGTGAGAGTCGGTGTCCGTGGAACCCGTACCCCAGTGAGAGCCGGTGTGTGTGGAACCCGTACCCGAGTGAGAGTCAGTGTCTGTAGGACCCGTACCCCAGTGAGAGTCGGTGTGTGTGGTACCCGTACCCCAGTGAGAGTCGGTGTGTGTGGAACCCGTACCCCAGTGAGAGTTGGTGTCTGTGGAACCCGTACCCCAGTGAGAGTCAGAGTGTGTGTGGAACCCGTACCCCAGTGAGAGTCAGAGTGTGTGGAACCCATACCCCAGTGAGAGTCGGTGTCTGTGGAACCTGTACCCCAGTGAGAGTCGGTGTCTGTGGAACCCGTACCCCACTGAGAGTCAGTGTGTGTGGAACCTGTACCCCAGTGAGAGTCAGTGTGTGTGGAACCCGTACCCCAGTGAGAGTCAGTGTGTGTGGAACCCATACCCCAGTGAGAGTCAGTGTGTGTGGGAACCGTACCCCAGTGAGAGTCAGTGTGTGTGGAACCCGTACCCCAGTAAGAGTCAGTGTGTGTGGAACCCGTACCCCAGTGAGAGTCAGTGTGTGTGGGACCCGTACCCCAGTGAGAGTCAGTGTGTGTGGGACCCGTACCTCAGTGAGAGTCAGTGTCTGTGGAACCCTACCCCAGTGAGAGTCGGTGCCTGTGGAACATGTACCCCAGTGAGAGTCGGTGTCTGTGGAACCCGTACCCAAGTGAGAGTCGGTGTGTGTGGAACCCATAACCCAGTGAGAGTCGGTGTCTGTGGAACCCGTACCCCAGTGAGAGTCGGTGTGTGTGGAACCCGTACCCCAGTGAGAGTCGCTGTGTGTAAAACCCGTACCCCAGTGAGAGTCGGTGTCTGTGGAACCCGTACCCCGGTGAGAGTTGGTGTCTGTGGAACCCGTACCCGAGTGAGAGCGAGTGTCTGTGGAACCCGTACCCCAGTGAGAGTTGGTGTCTGTGGGACCCGTACCCCAGTGAGAGTCGGTGTCTGTGGGACCCGTACCGCAGTGAGAGTCAGTGTCTGTGGGACCCGTACCCCAGTGAGAGTCGGTGTCTGTGGGACCCGTACCCCAGTGAGAGTCGGTGTCTGTGGAACCCGTACCCCAGTGAGAGTCAGTGTGTGTGGGACCCAGTACCCCAGTGACAGTCGGTGTGTGTGGGACCCAGTACCCCAGTGAGAGTCATTGTGTGTGGAACCCGTACCCCAGTGAGAGTCGGTGTCTGTGGTACCCATACCCCAGTGAGAGTCCGTGCGTGTGGAACCCGTACCCCAGTGAGAGTCGCTGTGTGTAAAACCCGTACCCCAGTGAGAGTCGGTGTCTGTGGAACCCGTACCCCAGTGAGAGTTGGTGTCTGTGGAACCCGTACCCCAGTGAGAGTCAGTGTCTGTGGAACCCGTACCCCAGTGAGAGTTGGTGTCTGTGGGACCCGTACCCCAGTGAGAGTCGGTGTCTGTGGGACCCGTACCGCAGTGAGAGTCAGTGTCTGTGGGACCCGTGCCCCAGTGAGTGTCGGTGTCTGTGGGACCCGTACCCCAGTGAGAGTCGGTGTCTGTGGAACCCGTACCCCAGTGAGAGTCAGTGTGTGTGGGACCCAGTACCCCAGTGACAGTCGGTGTGTGTGGGACCCAGTACCCCAGTGAGAGTCATTGTGTGTGGGACCCGTACCCCAGTGAGAGTCAGTGTGTGTGGGACCCGTACCCCAATGAGAGTCGGTGTCTGTGGAACCCGTACCCCAGTGAGTGTCGGTGTCTGTGGAACCCGTACCCCAGTGAGAGTCGGTGTCTGTGGGACCCGTACCCCAGTGAGAGTCCGTGCGTGTGGAACCCGTACCCCAGTGAGAGTCGGTGTCTGTGGAACACGTACCCCAGTGAGAGTCGGTGTCTGTGGAACTCTACCCCAGTGAGATTCGGTGTGTGTGGAACCCGTACCCCAGTGAGAGTCGGTGTGTGTTGAACCCGGACCCCAGTGAGAGTCGGTGTGTGTGGAACCCGTACCCCAGTGAGAGTCGGTGTGTGTATAACCCGTACCCCAGTGAGAGTCGGTGTCTGTGGAACCCGTACCCCAGTGAGAGTCAGTGTGTGTGGAACCCGTACCCCAGTGAGAGTCAGTATCTGTGGAACCCGTACCCCAGTGAGAGTCGGTGTGTGCGGAACCCGTACCCCAGTGAGAGTCAGTGTGTGTGGAACCCGTACCTCATTGAGAGTCGGTGTGTGTGGAACCCGTACCCCAGTGAGAGTCAGTGTGTGTGGAACCCGTACCCCAGTGAGAGTCAGTGTGTGTGGGAACTGTACCCCAGTGAGAGTCAGTGTGTGTGGAACCCGTACCCCAGTAAGAGTCAGTGTGTGTGGAACCCGTACCCCAGTGAGAGTCAGTGTGTGTGGGACCCGTACCCCAGTGAGAGTCAGTGTGTGTGGGACCCGTACCTCAGTGAGAGTCAGTGTCTGTGGAACCCTACCCCAGTGAGAGTCAGTGTGTGTGAAACCCGTACCCCAGTGAGATTCGGTGTGTGTGGAACCCGTACCCCAGTGAGAGTCGGTGTGTGTGGGACCCATACCCCAGTGAGAGTCGGTGTGTGTGGGACCCATACCCCAGTGAGAGTCAGTGTGTGTGGAACACCTACCCCAGTGAGAGTCAGTGTGTGTGAAACCCGTACCCCAGTGAGAGTCGGTGTGTGTGGAACCCGTACCCCAGTGAGAGTCGGTGTGTGTGGGACCCATACCCCAGTGAGAGTCGGTGTGTGTGGTACCCGTTCCCCATGTGAGAGTCAGTGTGTGTGGAACCCGTACCCCAGTGAGAGTCAGTGTCTGTAGGACCCTTACCCCAGTGAGAGTCGGTGTGTGTGGTACCCGTACCCCTTGAGAGTCGGTGTGTGTGGAACCCGTACCCCAGTGAGAGTTGGTGTCTGTGGAACCCGTACCCCAGTGAGAGTCAGAGTGTGTGTGGAACGCGTACCCCAGTGAGAGTCAGTGTGTGTGGAACTGTACCCCAGTGAGAGTCGGTGTCTGTGGAACCCGTACCCCAGTGAGAGTCAGTGTGTGTGGAACCCTACCCCAGTGAGAGTCAGAGGCTGTGGGACCCGTACCCCAATGAGAGTCAGTGTGTGTGGGACCCGTACCCCAGTGAGAGTCACTGTGTGTAGGACCCGTACCCCAGTGAGAGTCAGTGTCTGTGGAACCCTACCCCAGTGAGAGTCGGTGTGTGTGGAACCCGTACCCCAGTGAGAGTCGGTGTCCGTCGAACCCGTACCCCAGTGAGAGCCGGTGTGTGTGGAACCCGTACCCGAGTGAGAGTCGGTGTCTGTAGGACCCGTACCACAGTGAGAGTCGGTGTGTGTGGCACCCGTACCCCAGTGAGAGTCGGTGTGTGTGGAACCCGTACCCCAGTGAGAGTCAGTGTGTGTGGTACCCGTACCCCAGTGAGAGTTGGTGTCTGTGGAACCCGTACCCCAGTGAGAGTCAGAGTGTGTGTGGAACCCGTACCCCAGTGAGAGTCAGTGTGTGTGGAACCCGTACCCCAGTGAGAGTCGGTGTCTGTGGAACCCGAACCCCAGTGAGAGTCGGTGTCTGTGGAACACGTACCCGAGTGAGAGTCAGTGTGTGTGGAACCCGTACCCCAGTGAGAGTCAGTGTGTGGAACCCGTACCCAGTGAGAGTCAGTGTGTGTGGAACCCGTACCCCAGTGAGAGTCAGTGTGTGTGGGAACCGTACCCCAGTCAGAGTCAGTGTGTGTGGAACCGTACCCGAGTAAGAGTCGCTGTGTGTAAAACCCGTACCCCAGTGAGAGTCGGTGTCTGTGGAACCCGTACCCCAGTGAGAGTTGGTGTCTGTGGAACCCGTACCCCAGTGAGAGCCAGTGTCTGTGGAACCCGTACCCCAGTGAGAGTTGGTGTCTGTGGGACCCGTACCCCAGTGAGAGTCGGTGTCTGTGGGACCCGTACCGCAGTGAGAGTCAGTGTCTGTGGGACCCGTACCCCAGTGAGAGTTGGTGTCTGTGGGACCCGTACCCCAGTGAGAGTCGGTGTCTGTGGAACCCGTACCCCAGTGAGAGTCAGTGTGTGTGGGACCCAGTACCCCAGTGACAGTCGGTGTGTGTGGGACCCAGTACCCCAGTGAGAGTCATTGTGTGTGGAACCCGTACCCCAGTGAGAGTCGGTGTCTGTGGTACCCATACCCCAGTGAGAGTCCGTGCGTGTGGAACCCGTACCCCAGTGAGAGTCGCTGTGTGTAAAACCCGTACCCCAGTGAGAGTCGGTGTCTGTGGAACCCGTACCCCAGTGAGAGTTGGTGTCTGTGGAACCCGTACCCCAGTGAGAGTCAGTGTCTGTGGAACCCGTACCCCAGTGAGAGTTGGTGTCTGTGGGACCCGTACCCCAGTGAGAGTCGGTGTCTGTGGGACCCGTACCGCAGTGAGAGTCAGTGTCTGTGGAACCCGTGCCCCAGTGAGAGTCGGTGTCTGTGGGACCCATACCCCAGTGAGAGTCGGTGTCTGTGGAACCCGTACCCCAGTGAGAGTCAGTGTGTGTGGGACCCAGTACCCCAGTGACAGTCGGTGTGTGTGGGACCCAGTACCCCAGTGAGAGTCATTGTGTGTGGGACCCGTACCCCAGTGAGAGTCAGTGTGTGTGGGACCCGTACCCCAATGAGAGTCGGTGTCTGTGGAACCCGTACCCCAGTGAGTGTCGGTGTCTGTGGAACCCGTACCCCAGTGAGAGTCGGTGTCTGTGGTACCCGTACCCCAGTGAGAGTCCGTGCGTGTGGAACCCGTACCCCAGTGAGAGTCGGTGTCTGTGGAACACGTACCCCAGTGAGAGTCGGTGTGTGTATAAGCCGTACCCCAGTGAGAGTCGGTGTCTGTGGAACCCGTACCCCAGTGAGAGTCAGTGTGTGTGGAACCCGTACCCCAGTGAGAGTCAGTATCTGTGGAACCCGTACCCCAGTGAGAGTCGGTGTGTGCGGAACCCGTACCCCAGTGAGAGTCAGTGTGTGTGGAACCCGTACCTCATTGAGAGTCGGTGTGTGTGGAACCCGTACCCCAGTGAGAGTCAGTGTGTGTGGAACCCGTACCCCAGTGAGAGTCAGTGTGTGTGGGAACTGTACCCCAGTGAGAGTCAGTGTGTGTGCAACCCGTACCCCAGTAAGAGTCAGTGTGTGTGGAACCCGTACCCCAGTGAGAGTCAGTGTGTGTGGGACCCGTACCCCAGTGAGAGTCAGTGTGTGTGGGACCCGTACCTCAGTGAGAGTCAGTGTCTGTGGAACCCTACCCCAGTGAGAGTCAGTGTGTGTGAAACCCGTACCCCAGTGAGATTCGGTGTGTGTGGAACCCGTACCCCAGTGAGTGTCGGTGTGTGTGGGACCCATACCCCAGTGAGAGTCGGTGTGTGTGGGACCCATACACCAGTGAGAGTCAGTGTGTGTGGAACACCTACCCCAGTGAGAGTCAGTGTGTGTGAAACCCGTACCCCAGTGAGAGTTGGTGTGTGTGGAACCCGTACCCCAGTGAGAGTCGGTGTGTGTGGGACCCATACCCCAGTGAGAGTCGGTGTGTGTGGTACCCGTACCCCATGTGAGAGTCAGTGTGTGTGGAACCCGTACCCCAGTGAGAGTCAGTGTCTGTAGGACCCTTACCCCAGTGAGAGTCGGTGTGTGTGGTACCCGTACCCCTTGAGAGTCGGTGTGTGTGGAACCCGTACCCCAGTGAGAGTTGGTGTCTGTGGAACCCGTACCCCAGTGAGAGTCAGAGTGTGTGTGGAACGCGTACCCCAGTGAGAGTCAGTGTGTGTGGAACTGTACCCCAGTGAGAGTCGGTGTCTGTGGAACCCGTACCCCAGTGAGAGTCAGTGTGTGTGGAACCCTACCCCAGTGAGAGTCAGAGGCTGTGGGACCCGTACCCCAATGAGAGTCAGTGTGTGTGGGACCCGTACCCCAGTGAGAGTCACCGTGTGTAGGACCCGTACCCCAGTGAGAGTCAGTGTCTGTGGAACCCTACCCCAGTGAGAGTCGGTGTGTGTGGAACCCGTACCCCAGTGAGAGTCGGTGTCCGTCGAACCCGTACCCCAGTGAGAGCCGGTGTGTGTGGAACCCGTACCCGAGTGAGAGTCGGTGTCTGTAGGACCCGTACCACAGTGAGAGTCGGTGTGTGTGGCACCCGTACCCCAGTGAGAGTCGGTGTGTGTGGAACCCGTACCCCAGTGAGAGTCAGTGTGTGTGGTACCCGTACCCCAGTGAGAGTTGGTGTCTGTGGAACCCGTACCCCAGTGAGAGTCAGAGTGTGTGTGGAACCCGTACCCCAGTGAGAGTCAGTGTGTGTGGAACCCGTACCCCAGTGAGAGTCGGTGTCTGTGGAACCCGAACCCCAGTGAGAGTCGGTGTCTGTGGAACCCGTACCCGAGTGAGAGTCAGTGTGTGTGGAACCCGTACCCCAGTGAGAGTCAGTGTGTGGAACCCGTACCCAGTGAGAGTCAGTGTGTGTGGAACCCGTACCCCAGTGAGAGTCAGTGTGTGTGGGAACCGTACCCCAGTGAGAGTCAGTGTGTGTGGAACCGTACCCGAGTAAGAGTCAGTGTGTGTGGAACCCGTACCCGAGTGAGAGTCAGTGTGTGTGGGACCCGTACCTCAGTGAGAGTCAGTGTGTGTGGGACCCGTACCTCAGTGAGAGTCACTGTCTGTGGAACCCTACCCCAGTGAGAGTCGGTGTCTGTGGAACATGTACCCCAGTGAGAGTCGGTGTCTGTGGAACCCGTACCCCAGTGAGAGTCGGTGTCTGTGGAACCCTACCCAAGTGAGAGTCGGTGTGTGTGGAACCCATAACCCAGTGAGAGTTGGTGTCTGTGGAACCCGTACCCCAGTGAGAGTCGGTGTGTGTGGAACCCGTACCCAAGTGAGAGTCGGTGTGTGTGGAACCCGTACCCAGTGAGAGTCGGTGTGTGTGGGACCCGTACCCCAGTGAGAGTCGGTGTGTGTGGAACCCGTACCCCAGTGAGAGTCGGTGTGTGAGGAACCCGTACCCAAGTGAGAGTCGGTGTGTGAGGAACCCGTACCGAAATTAGAGTCGGTGTGTGTGGTACCCGTACCCCAGTGAGAGTCACTGTGTGTGGAACCGGTACGCAAGTGAGAGTCAGTGTCTGTGGAACCCGTAGCCCAGTGAGAGTCGGTGTGTTTGGAACCCATACCCCAGTGAGAGTCGGTGTCTGTGGGACCCGTACCCCAGTGAGAGTCAGTGAGTGGGTGACCTGCACCACTCCTGTCCCACAGGGGAAAAGGACCGCTACCAGCCAGACAGAGGGAGAGATGCACAGGACGTACGCAATACCTCAGACAGAAACAATCCATTAAGAGACAATAAGCAGATGTGCAGCAGCATCTACTTCCGCCTTATGGATCAAGGACTAATTAATAGAAAGAACTGTAACCAAATTGTATTAACTTTTGTAGACAACTGGGGTGATCTTTTTTTTTCCCCACACTTAGACACGACAAACACGTACCACTCTTTAACCTATCATAGAAAAAGATAAAACTTAACATGAAATCCTTATATATTTCGACCTGGAATATCCAAGGTCTACGCTCTTCACTGCGAGAAGTGAAGAGTAGGACCCCAGAGTTCATAGAGGAAACTAAAGATCTAGATATTATCATTTTACAGGAAACTTGGTGTAAAGGAAAAGGACACACCGGCTGTCCCCAAGGGTACACTGAGCTAGTGGTCCCCTCCAATAAATTACCAAGTGTAACCCAAGGCAGAGACTCCGGAGGCATACTGATCTGGTTTAAAACAGAACTTAAGAATTACATCAAATTTATAAAAAAGGGCGAAAACCATATGTGGCTCAAACTTGAGAGGGAGATTATCTCAAACACCCAAGATGTTTACATTTGCGCACTTTATATCCCTCCAATCGATTCCCCGTACTACAAAGAGGACACCTTCTCCAACATGGAGGGGGAAATTATCCAATACCAGGCCCAGGGGAACGTGTTGATCTGTGGGGACCTCAATTCAAGAACGGGCGAAGAACCAGACTTCACCAATAATCAGGGAAACAATTACGTATTCGGGAATAACCACTTTGACATCCCTTCCCTTCCATACAGGCATAACTGCGACAAGCAGTCAAATACCAACGGTAAACAGCTACTACAGCTCTGTCGAAACCTGGGTCTGTACATTGTCAATGGTAGGTTCATAGGAGACCTCCTAGGAAGATCGACCTACTGCTCACCTCTTGGCTGCAGCACAGTAGACTATATGATTACAGACTTGGACCCATCCTCTTTCAGAGCATTCACAGTCAAACCACAAACAACACTGTCAGATCACAGTCAAATTACTATGTTTCTCAAAAAGACAGAAACAAACAACATAGAAACACAACCCAGTAAACTGTACAACACCAAAAAATCGTACAGATGGGCCAAAAATGACACGGAAAAATACCAGAAAACAATTAGCAATGCATCAACTCAAGCTCTCTTAGACACCTTTCTGGATAACATATACACTCACAATAAAGAAGGCGTAAACCGGGCAGTTAGTAAACTAAACAATATTTTTGATAATTTGGCAACAAATGCAAACTTGAAAGCTCGCAAGAACAAACCCAAAACAAAAAACTATGAAAAATGGTTTGACCATGATTGCCATAACATGAGGAAAAAACTTAGAAAACTATCAAACCAAAAACACAGACATCCAGAAAACGAGGAATTACGCCTTACTTATTGTCAGACGCTAACACAATACAGAAACACACTCAGGACCAAAAAAGAGCAATTTATTAAGAATACACTCAGCTCCATGGAGGAATCCATTGAGTCGAATTGTTTCTGGGACAACTTGAAAACACTACACAAAAAACAACACGACGATTTGTCCATTCAAAATGGGGACACATGGGTAAACCACTTTGAAAAATTATACCAGAAAAACACACTAGGACCAGAGCAACACCAAATACGCAAAAAACTTGAAAAGCTTGAAATGGCCATAAAAGATAACCAAAACCCGCTAGACGCCATAATAACAGAAAAAGAACTTCTTGAAAAACTCAAGGACCTGCGACCAGGAAAAGCTTGCGGGACAGACGGCATACTAAACGAGATGATTAAACACGCAGACGACAAACTGAAACTGGCTATCCTAAAACTCTTCAACTTGGTTCTGAGTGTCGGTTATTTACCTGACATCTGGAACAAAGGACTCATAACACCCATATACAAAAGTGGGGACAAAATCGACCCAAACAACTATCGAGGCATCTGTGTAAACAGTAACCTGGGGAAGGTATTCTGTAGCATCATAAACAAAAGACTTATAAACTTCCTTGAAGAGCACAATGTCTTGAGTAAAAGCCAAATTGGATTCCTGCCAAACTATAGAACATCCGATCATATCTTCACCCTACATACCCTAATTGACAAACACGTTCACCATAACAAAAGCAAAATCTACGCATGCTTTGTAGATTTCCAGAAGGCTTTCGACTCCATCTGGCATGACGGTTTATTCCTGAAACTTATCGAAAGCGGGGTAGGAGGGAAAACATATGATGTAATTAAATCAATGTATACAAACAATAAATGTGCAGTTAAAATTGGAGACAAACAAACAAAATACTTCCCACAGGGGCGGGGGGTGACGCAGGGCTCGCCAATCTCACCGACACTCTTTAATATTTACATTAATGGATTGGCAAAACTACTTGAACAATCTACAGCACCCGGCCTCACCCTATATGAATCCAAGGTTAAATTCCTCCTCTATGCCGACGACCTGGTTCTGCTGTCACCAACTAAGGAGGGTCTACAGCAGAACCTGGACCTGCTGGAGTCGTACTGCCAGACTTGGGCCCTGACAATAAATCCCCAAAAAACCAAAGTCCTTGTGTTCCAGCAAAGATCCAAACAACATGGACCAACAATAAATTTCACAGTAGGAACAACCAAAATTGAACAAACCACTCACTACACATACTTGGGCTTAAAAATCAGTTCTACGGGAAACTTCAAACTGGCTGTGAATGAACTGAAAGAGAAAGCAAGAAGGGCTTTCTATGCCATCAAAAAATCAATCCAAATAGAAATCCCAATTAGCATTTGGCTCAAAATTTTCAAATCAGTAATTGAACCAATTGCACTCTATGGCAGTGAGGTCTGGGGACCACTAACACAACAAGATTTTGCAAAATGGGACAAACACCCAATTGAGATCCTACATGCGGAATTCTGTAAAAGTATCCTCCGGACTCAAAGGAAAACAGTAAACAACGCATGCAGGGCGGAACTAGGCCAATACCCATTAATAATCACTATCCAAAAAAGAGCCACCAAATTTTGGAATCACCTACAAATGAGCAACCCCCAATGCTATCACTACGACGCCCTGAAATGCCAAGAGCTGACCATAAAGAAGAATACCCTCAGTCAACTAGTCCTGGGACTCAATAAAGTAACTAATAACAATACTAACAATAACCAGCCCCAGGACAGTGACAGGGTAACACAAAGAATTTGACCCAACACAATCGTCGCTAAGCAAAAGGAAAAATATCTGTCATATTGGGCAGAAACAACAAAAACCCAAAGCAAACTCAATTGCTACTTGGCCCTAAACAGACAATACAACATAGCTGATTACCTGACCATGGTAAAGGATAACAAACTGAGAAGAACCTTGACAAGGCACAGACTTAGCGAACATAGCCTAGCGATCGAAAAAGGCAGACACAGGCAGACCAGGCTGCCAAGAGAAGACAGGATATGCTCTCACTGCAGTCAGGGAGTAGTTGAGACAGAGATGCACTTCCTCACAGCCTGTGGAAAATATCAGGGCATCAGAGAAAATTTCTATCAAAAATTCTCACAAATATGCCCTGAATTCAGAAATCTGACTGACAACCAAAAACTCCCATTCCTACTGGGGGAGGAGAGAAGCTGTGTAACACTGGCGGCACACTATGTTACAGCTTGCCATGAACAGAGGGACAACCAGTAAACTAAGACAAGAGCATATATAAACAAGGCGAAAATATATTTATAAACTCAGGGATATACCTGTTTATACACTGTATGAATGGAACCGCGTTTATGTGTTCAACCATAAATGTATTTTGATGCTTTGGCAACATAAGATGTACCTTATCATGCCAATAAAGCGATTTGTATTGTATTGTATTGTATTGGGTGGGACCCGTACCCCAGTGAGAGTCGGTGTCTGTGGAACCCGTACCCCAGTGGGAGTCGGGGTCTGTGGAACCCGTACCCCAGTGAGAGTCGATGTGTGTGGAACCCGTACCACAGTGAGAGTCAGTGTCTGTGGAACCCGTACCCCAGTGAGAGTCAATGTGTGGGGTACCTGTACCCCAGTGAGAGTCAGTGTGTGTGGGACCCATACCCCAGTGAGAGTCAGTGTGTGTGGAACCCGTACCCCAGTGAGAGTCGGTGTCTGTGGAACCCGTACCCCAGTAAGATTCGGTGTGTGTGGAACCCGTACCCCAGTGAGAGTCAGTGTGTGTGGGACCCGTACCCCATTGAGAGTCTGTGTGTGTGGAACCCGTACCCCAGTGAGTGTCTCTACCTGTGGAACCCGTACCCCAGTGAGAGACGGTGTGTGTGGAACCCGTACCCCAGTGAGGGTCGGTGTGTGTGGAAATGTACGCCAGTGAGAGTCAGTGTGTGTGGTACCCGTACCCCAGTGAGAGTCGGTGTGTGTGGAACCCGTACCCCAGTGAGAGTTGGTGTCTGTGGAACCCGTACCCCAGTGAGACTCAGAGTGTGTGTGGAACCCGTACCCCAGTGAGAGACAGTGTGTGTGGAACTGTACCCCAGTGAGAGTCGGTGTCTGTGGAACCCGTACCCCAGTGAGAGTCAGTATGTGTGGAACCCTACCCCAGTGAGAGTCAGTGGCTGTGGGACCCGTACTCCAGTGAGAGTCAGTGTGTGTGGGACCCGTACCCCAGTGAGAGTCAGTGTCTGTAGGACCCGTACCCCAGTGAGAGTCGGTGTGTGTGGTACCCGTACCCCAGTAAGAGACGGTGTGTGTGGAACCCGTACCCCAGTGAGAGTTGGTGTCTGTGGAACCCGTACCCCAGTGAGAGTCAGAGTGTGTGTGGAACCTGTACCCCTGTGAGAGTCAGAGTGTGTGGAACCCGTACCCCAGTGAGAGTCAGTATGTGTGGAACCCGTACCCCAGTGAGAGTCAGTGTGTGTGGAACCCGTACCCCAGTGAGAGTCAGTGTGTGTGGAATCCGTACCCCAGTGAGAGTCAGTGTGTGTGGGAACCGTACCCCAGTGAGAGTCAGTGTGTGTGGAACCCGTACCCCAGTAAGAGTCAGTGTGTGTGGAACCCGTACCCCAGCGAGAGTCAGTGTGTGTGGGACCCGTACCCAAGTGAGAGTCAGTGTGTGTGGGACCCGTACCTCAGTGAGAGTCAGTGTCTGTGGAACCCTACCCCAGTGAGAGTCGGTGTGTGTGGAACCCGTACCCCAGTGAGAGTCGGTGTATGAGGAACACGTACCCCAGTGAGAGTCGGTGTGTGAGGAACCCATACCCCAATGAGAGTCGGTGTGTGTGGAACCCGTACCCCAGTGAGAGTCACTGTGTGTGGAACCCGTACCCAAGTGAGAGTCAGTGTCTGTGCAATCCGTAGCCCAGTGAGAGTCGGTGTGTTTGGAACCCGTACCCCAGTGAGAGTCGGTGTCTGTGGAACCCGTACCCCAGTGAGAGTTGGTGTCTGTGGAACCCGTACCCCAGTGAGAGTCGGTGTCTGTGGAACCCGCACCCCAGTGAGAGTCGGTGACTGTGGGACCCGTACCCCAGTGAGAGTCGGTGTCTGTGGGACCCGTACCGCAGTGAGCGTCAGTGTCTGTGGGACCCGTACCCCAGTGAGAGTCGGTGTCTGTGGGACCCGTACCCCAGTGAGAGTCAGTGTGTGTGGGACCCGTACCTCAGTGAGAGTCAGTGTCTGTGGAACCCTACCCCAGTGAGAGTCGGTGTCTGTGGAACATGTACCCCAGTGAGAGTCGGTGTCTGTGGAATCCGTACCCCAGTGAGAGTCGGTGTCTGTGGAACCCGTACCCAAGTGAGAGTCGGTGTGTGTGGAACCCATAACCCAGTGAGAGTCGGTGTCTGTGGAACCCGTACCCCAGTGAGAGTCGGTTTGTGTGGAACCCGTACCCCAGTGAGAGTCGGTGTGTGTGGAACCCGTACCCCAGTGAGAGTCGGTGTGTGTGGAACCCGTACCCCAGTGAGAGTCGGTGTATGAGGAACCCATACCCCAGTGAGAGTCGGTGTGTGAGGAACCCGTACCCCAATGAGAGTTGGTGTGTGTGGAACCCGTACCCCAGTGAGAGTCACTGTGTGTGGAACCCGTACCCAAGTGAGAGGCAGTGTCTGTGGAATCCGTAGCCCAGTGAGAGTCGGTGTGTTTGGAACCCATACCCCAGTGAGAGTCGGTGTCTGCGGGACCCGTACCCCAGTGAGAGTCAGTGAGTGGGTGGGACCCGTACCCCAGAGAGAGTCGGTGTCTGTGGAACCCGTACCCCAGTGAGAGTCGGGGTCTGTGGAACCCGTACCCCAGTGAGAGTCGGTGTGTGTGGAACCCGTACCCCAGTGAGAGTCAGTGTCTGTGGAACCCGTACCCCAGTGAGAGTCAGTGTGTGGGGTACCCGTACCCCAGTGACAGTCAGTGTGTGTGGGACCCGTACCCCAGTGAGAGTCAGTGTGTGTGGAACCCGTACCCCAGTGAGATTCGGTGTGTGTGGAACCCGTACCCCAGTGAGAGTCAGTGTGTGTGGGACCCGTACCCCATTGAGAGTCTGTGTGTGTGGAACCCGTACCCCAGTGAGTGTCTCTACCTGTGGAACCCGTACCCCAGTGAGAGACGGTGTGTGTGGAACCCGTACCCCAGTGAGGGTCGGTGTGTGTGGAACTGTACGCCAGTGAGAGTCAGTGTGTGTGGTACCCGTACCCCAGTGAGAGTCGGTGTGTGTGGAACCCGTACCCCAGTGAGAGTTGGTGTCTGTGGAACCCGTACCCCAGTAAGATTCGGTGTGTGTGGAACCCGTACCCCAGTGAGAGTCAGTGTGTGTGGGACCCATACCCCAGTGAGAGTCAGTGTGTGTGGAACCCGTACCCCAGTGAGAGTCGGTGTCTGTGGAACCCGTACCCCAGTAAGATTCGGTGTGTGTGGAACCCGTACCCCAGTGAGAGTCAGTGTGTGTGGGACCCGTACCCCATTGAGAGTTTGTGTGTGTGGAAACCGTACCCCAGTGAGTGTCTCTACCTGTGGAACCCGTACCCCAGTGAGAGACGGTGTGTGTGGAACCCGTACCCCAGTGAGGGTCGGTGTGTGTGGAACTGTACGCCAGTGAGAGTCAGTGTGTGTGGTACCCGTACCCCAGTGAGAGTCGGTGTGTGTGGAACCCGTACCCCAGTGAGAGTTGGTGTCTGTGGAACCCGTACCCCAGTGAGACTCAGAGTGTGTGTGGAACCCGTACCCCAGTGAGAGACAGTGTGTGTGGAACTGTACCCCAGTGAGAGTCGGTGTCTGTGGAACCCGTACCCCAGTGAGAGTCAGTATGTGTGGAACCCTACCCCAGTGAGAGTCAGTGGCTGTGGGACCCGTACCCCAGTGAGAGTCAGTGTGTGTGGGACCCGTACCCCAGTGAGAGTCAGTTTCTGTAGGACCCGTACCCCAGTGAGAGTCGGTGTGTGTGGTACCTGTACCCCAGTAAGAGACGGTGTGTGTGGAACCCGTACCCCAGTGAGAGTTGGTGTCTGTGGAACCCGTACCCCAGTGAGAGTCAGAGTGTGTGTGGAACCCGTACCCCTGTGAGAGTCAGAGTGTGTGGAACCCGTACCCCAGTGAGAGTCGGTGTCTGTGGAACCCGTACCCCAGTGAGAGTCGGTGTCTGTGAAACCCGTACCCCAGTGAGAGTCGGGGTGTGTGGAACCAGTACCCCAGTGAGAGTCAGTGTGTGTGGAACCCGTACCCCAGTGAGAGTCAGTGTGTGTGGAATCCGTACCCCAGTGAGAGTCAGTGTGTGTGGGAACCGTACCCCAGTGAGAGTCAGTGTGTGTGGAACCCGTACCCCAGTAAGAGTCAGTGTGTGTGGAACCCGTACCCCAGCGAGAGTCAGTGTGTGTGGGACCCGTACCCAAGTGAGAGTCAGTGTGTGTGGGACCCGTACCTCAGTGAGAGTCAGTGTCTGTGGAACCCTACCCCAGTGAGAGTCGGTGTGTGTGGAACCCGTACCCCAGTGAGAGTCGGTGTATGAGGAACCCGTACCCCAGTGAGAGTCGGTGTGTGAGGAACCCTTACCCCAATGAGAGTCGGTGTGTGTGGGACCCGTACCCCAGTGAGAGTCGGTGTCTGTGGGACCCGTACCCCAGTGAGAGTCAGTGTGTGTGGGACCCGTACCTCAGTGAGAGTCAGTGTCTGTGGAACCCTACCCCAGTGAGAGTCGGTGTCTGTGGAACATGTACCCAAGTGAGAGTCGGTGTCTGTGGAACCCGTACCCCAGTGAGAGTCGGTGTCTGTGGAACCCGTACCCAAGTGAGAGTCGGTGTGTGTGGAACCCATAACCCAGTGAGAGTCGGTGTCTGTGGAACCCGTACCCCAGTGAGAGTCGGTGTCTGTGGAACCCGTACCCCAGTGAGAGTCGGTTTGTGTGGAACCCGTACCCCAGTGAGAGTCGGTGTGTGTGGAACCCGTACCCCAGTGAGAGTCGGTGTGTGTGGAACCCGTACCCCAGTGAGAGTCGGTGTATGAGGAACCCATACCCCAGTGAGAGTCGGTGTGTGAGGAACCCGTACCCCAATGAGAGTTGGTGTGTGTGGAACCCGTACCCCAGTGAGAGTCACTGTGTGTGGAACCCGTACCCAAGTGAGAGTCAGTGTCTGTGGAATCCGTAGCACAGTGAGAGTCGGTGTGTTTGGAACCCATACCCCAGTGAGAGTCGGTGTCTGCGGGACCCGTACCCCAGTGAGAGTCAGTGAGTGGGTGGGACCCGTACCCCAGAGAGAGTCGGTGTCTGTGGAACCCGTACCCCAGTGAGAGTCGGGGTCTGTGGAACCCGTACCCCAGTGAGAGTCGGTGTGTGTGGAACCCGTACCCCAGTGAGAGTCAGTGTCTGTGGAACCCGTACCCCAGTGAGAGTCAGTGTGTGGGGTACCCGTACCCCAGTGACAGTCAGTGTGTGTGGGACCCGTACCCCAGTGAGAGTCAGTGTGTGTGGAACCCGTACCCCAGTGAGATTCGGTGTGTGTGGAACCCGTACCCCAGTGAGAGTCAGTGTGTGTGGGACCCGTACCCCATTGAGAGTCTGTGTGTGTGGAACCCGTACCCCAGTGAGTGTCTCTACCTGTGGAACCCGTACCCCAGTGAGAGACGGTGTGTGTGGAACCCGTACCCCAGTGAGGGTCGGTGTGTGTGGAACTGTACGCCAGTGAGAGTCAGTGTGTGTGGTACCCGTACCCCAGTGAGAGTCGGTGTGTGTGGAACCCGTACCCCAGTGAGAGTTGGTGTCTGTGGAACCCGTACCCCAGTGAGACTCAGAGTGTGTGTGGAACCCGTACCCCAGTGAGAGACAGTGTGTGTGGAACTGTACCCCAGTGAGAGTCGGTGTCTGTGGAACCCGTACCCCAGTGAGAGTCAGTATGTGTGGAACCCTACCCCAGTGAGAGTCAGTGGCTGTGGGACCCGTACCCCAGTGAGAGTCAGTGTGTGTGGGACCCGTACCCCAGTGAGAGTCAGTGTCTGTAGGACCCGTACCCCAGTGAGAGTCGGTGTGTGTGGTACCCGTACCCCAGTAAGAGACGGTGTGTGTGGAACCCGTACCCCAGTGAGAGTTGGTGTCTGTGGAACCCGTACCCCAGTGAGAGTCAGAGTGTGTGTGGAACCCGTACCCCTGTGAGAGTCAGAGTGTGTGGAACCCGTACCCCAGTGAGAGTCGGTGTCTGTGGAACCCGTACCCCAGTGAGAGTCGGTGTCTGTGAAACCCGTACCCCAGTGAGAGTCGGGGTGTGTGGAACCAGTACCCCAGTGAGAGTCAGTGTGTGTGGAACCCGTACCCCAGTGAGAGTCAGTGTGTGTGGAATCCGTACCCCAGTGAGAGTCAGTGTGTGTGGGAACCGTACCCCAGTGAGAGTCAGTGTGTGTGGAACCCGTACCCCAGTAAGAGTCAGTGTGTGTGGAACCCGTACCCCAGCGAGAGTCAGTGTGTGTGGGACCCGTACCCAAGCGAGAGTCAGTGTGTGTGGGACCCGTACCTCAGTGAGAGTCAGTGTCTGTGGAACCCTACCCCAGTGAGAGTCGGTGTGTGTGGAACCCGTACCCCAGTGAGAGTCGGTGTATGAGGAACCCGTACCCCAGTGAGAGTCGGTGTGTGAGGAACCCTTACCCCAATGAGAGTCGGTGTGTGTGGAACCCGTACCCCAGTGAGAGTCACTGTGTGTGGAACCCGTACCCAAGTGAGAGTCAGTGTCTGTGCAATCCGTAGCCCAGTGAGAGTCGGTGTGTGAGGAACCCTTACCCCAATGAGAGTCGGTGTGTGTGAAACCCGTACCCCAGTGAGAGTCGGGGTGTGTGGAACCAGTACCCCAGTGAGAGTCAGTGTGTGTGGAACCCGTACCCCAGTGAGAGTCAGTGTGTGTGGAATCCGTACCCCAGTGAGAGTCAGTGTGTGTGGGATCCGTACCCCAGTGAGAGTCAGTGTGTGTGGAACCCGTACCCCAGTAAGAGTCAGTGTGTGTGGAACCCGTACCCCAGCGAGAGTCAGTGTGTGTGGGACCCGTACCCAAGTGAGAGTCAGTGTGTGTGGGACCCGTACCTCAGTGAGAGTCAGTGTCTGTGGAACCCTACCCCAGTGAGAGTCGGTGTGTGTGGAACCCGTACCCCAGTGAGAGTCGGTGTATGAGGAACCCGTACCCCAGTGAGAGTCGGTGTGTGAGGAACCCTTACCCCAATGAGAGTCGGTGTGTGTGGAACCCGTACCCCAGTGAGAGTCACTGTGTGTGGAACCCGTACCCAAGTGAGAGTCAGTGTCTGTGCAATCCGTAGCCCAGTGAGAGTCGGTGTGTTTGGAACCCGTACCCCAGTGAGAGTCGGTGTCTGTGGAACCCGTACCCCAGTGAGAGTTGGTGTCTGTGGAACCCGTACCCCAGTGAGAGTCGGTGTCTGTGGAACCCGCACCCCAGTGAGAGTCGGTGTCTGTGGGACCCGTACCCCAGTGAGAGTCGGTGTCTGTGGGACCCGTACCGCAGTGAGCGTCAGTGTCTGTGGGACCCGTACCCCAGTGAGAGTCGGTGTCTGTGGGACCCGTACCCCAGTGAGAGTCAGTGTGTGTGGGACCCGTACCTCAGTGAGAGTCAGTGTCTGTGGAACCCTACCCCAGTGAGAGTCGGTGTCTGTGGAACATGTACCCCAGTGAGAGTCGGTGTCTGTGGAACCCGTACCCCAGTGAGAGTCGGTGTCTGTGGAACCCGTACCCAAGTGAGAGTCGGTGTGTGTGGAACCCATAACCCAGTGAGAGTCGGTGTCTGTGGAACCCGTACCCCAGTGAGAGTCGGTGTCTGTGGAACCCGTACCCCAGTGAGAGTCGGTTTGTGTGGAACCCGTACCCCAGTGAGAGTCGGTGTGTGTGGAACCCGTACCCCAGTGAGAGTCGGTGTGTGTGGAACCCGTACCCCAGTGAGAGTCGGTGTATGAGGAACCCATACCCCAGTGAGAGTCGGTGTGTGAGGAACCCGTACCCCAATGAGAGTCACTGTGTGTGGAACCCGTACCCAAGTGAGAGTCAGTGTCTGTGGAATCCGTAGCACAGTGAGAGTCGGTGTGTTTGGAACCCATACCCCAGTGAGAGTCGGTGTCTGCGGGACCCGTACCCCAGTGAGAGTCAGTGAGTGGGTGGGACCCGTACCCCAGAGAGAGTCGGTGTCTGTGGAACCCGTACCCCAGTGAGAGTCGGGGTCTGTGGAACCCGTACCCCAGTGAGAGTCGGTGTGTGTGGAACCCGTACCCCAGTGAGAGTCAGTGTCTGTGGAACCCGTACCCCAGTGAGAGTCAGTGTGTGGGGTACCCGTACCCCAGTGACAGTCAGTGTGTGTGGGACCCGTACCCGAGTGAGAGTCAGTGTGTGTGGAACCCGTACCCCAGTGAGATTCGGTGTGTGTGGAACCCGTACCCCAGTGAGAGTCAGTGTGTGTGGGACCCGTACCCCATTGAGAGTCTGTGTGTGTGGAACCCGTACCCCAGTGAGTGTCTCTACCTGTGGAACCCGTACCCCAGTGAGAGACGGTGTGTGTGGAACCCGTACCCCAGTGAGGGTCGGTGTGTGTGGAACTGTACGCCAGTGAGTCAGTGTGTGTGGTACCCGTACCCCAGTGAGAGTCGGTGTGTGTGGAACCCGTACCCCAGTGAGAGTTGGTGTCTGTGGAACCCGTACCCCAGTGAGACTCAGAGTGTGTGTGGAACCCGTACCCCAGTGAGAGACAGTGTGTGTGGAACTGTACCCCAGTGAGAGTCGGTGTCTGTGGAACCCGTACCCCAGTGAGAGTCAGTATGTGTGGAACCCTACCCCAGTGAGAGTCAGTGGCTGTGGGACCCGTACCCCAGTGAGAGTCGGTGTGTGTGGTACCCGTACCCCAGTAAGAGACGGTGTCTGTGGAACCCGTACCCCAGTGAGAGTCAGAGTGTGTGTGGAACCCGTACCCCTGTGAGAGTCAGAGTGTGTGGAACCCGTACCCCAGTGAGAGTCGGTGTCTGTGGAACCCGTACCCCAGTGAGAGTCGGTGTCTGTGGAACCCGTACCCCAGTGAGAGTCGGGGTGTGTGGAACCCGTACCCCAGTGAGAGTCAGTGTGTGTGGAACCCGTACCCCAGTGAGAGTCAGTGTGTGTGGAATCCGTACCCCAGTGAGAGTCAGTGTGTGTGGGAACCGTACCCCAGTGAGAGTCGGTGTATGAGGAACCCGTACCCCAGTGAGAGTCGGTGTGTGAGGAACCCGTACCCCAATGAGAGTCGGTGTGTGTGGAACCCGTACCCCAGTGAGAGTCACTGTGTGTGGAACCCGTACCCAAGTGAGAGTCAGTGTCTGTGCAATCCGTAGCCCAGTGAGAGTCGGTGTGTTTGTAACCCGTACCCCAGTGAGAGTCGGTGTCTGTGGAACCCGTACCCCAGTGAGAGTTGGTGTCTGTGGAACCCGTACCCCAGTGAGAGTCGGTGTCTGTGGAACCCGCACCCCAGTGAGAGTCGGTGTCTGTGGGACCCGTACCCCAGTGAGAGTCGGTGTCTGTGGGACCCGTACCGCAGTGAGCGTCAGTGTCTGTGGGACCCGTACCCCAGTGAGAGTCGGTGTCTGTGGGACCCGTACCCCAGTGAGAGTCAGTGTGTGTGGGACCCGTACCTCAGTGAGAGTCAGTGTCTGTGGAACCCTACCCCAGTGAGAGTCGGTGTCTGTGGAACATGTACCCCAGTGAGAGTCGGTGTCTGTGGAACCCGTACCCCAGTGAGAGTCGGTGTCTGTGGAACCCGTACCCAAGTGAGAGTCGGTTTGTGTGGAACCCATAACCCAGTGAGAGTCGGTGTCTGTGGAACCCGTACCCCAGTGAGAGTCGGTGTCTGTGGAACCCGTAACCCAGTGAGAGTCGGTTTGTGTGGAACCCGTACCCCAGTGAGAGTCGGTGTGTGTGGAACCCGTACCCCAGTGAGAGTCGGTGTGTGTGGAACCCGTACCCCAGTGAGAGTCGGTGTATGAGGAACCCATACCCCAGTGAGAGTCGGTGTGTGAGGAACCCGTACCCCAATGAGAGTTGGTGTGTGTGGAACCCGTACCCCAGTGAGAGTCACTGTGTGTGGAACCCGTACCCAAGTGAGAGTCAGTGTCTGTGGAATCCGTAGCCCAGTGAGAGTCGGTGTGTTTGGAACCCATACCCCAGTGAGAGTCGGTGTCTGCGGGACCCGTACCCCTGTGAGAGTCAGTGAGTGGGTGGGACCCGTACCCCAGAGAGAGTCGGTGTCTGTGGAACCCGTACCCCAGTGAGAGTCGGGGTCTGTGGAACCCGTACCCCAGTGAGAGTCGGTGTGTGTGGAACCCGTACCCCAGTGAGAGTCAGTGTCTGTGGAACCCGTACCCCAGTGAGAGTCAGTGTGTGGGGTACCCGTACCCCAGTGACAGTCAGTGTGTGTGGGACCCGTACCCCAGTGAGAGTCAGTGTGTGTGGAACCCGTACCCCAGTGAGAGTCGGTGTATGTGGAATCCGTACCCCAGTACGATTCGGTGTGTGTGGAACCCGTACTCCAGTGAGAGTCAGTGTGTGTGGGACCCGTACCCAATTGACAGTCTGTGTGTGTGGACCCCGTACCCCAGTGAGAGTCTCTACCTGTGGAACCCGTACCCCAGTGAGAGTCGGTGTGTGTGGAACCCGTACCCCAGTGAGAGTCAGTGTGTGTGTGGGACGCATACCCCAGTGAGAGTTGGTGTGTGTGGAACCCGTACCACAGTGAGAGTCAGTGCCTATGGAACCCGTACCCCAGTGAGAGTCAGTGTGTGTGGAACCTGCACCCCAGTGAGAGTCAGTGTGTGTGGAACCTGTACCCCAGTGAGAGTCAGTGTGTGTGGAACCTGTACCCCAGTGAGAGTCGGTGTGTGTGGAACCCGTACTCCAGTGAGAGTCAGTGTCTGTGGAACCAGTACTCCAGTGAGAGTCAGTGTCTGTAGGACCCGTACCCCAGTGAGAGTCAGTGTCTGTGGAACTAGTAACCTAGTGAGAGTCAGTGTCTGTAGGACACGTACCCCAGTGAGAGTCAGTGTCTGTGGAACCAGTACCCCAGTGAGAGTCGGTGTCTGTGGAACCAGTACCCCAGTGAGAGTCAGTGTCTGTAGGACCCGCACCCCAGTGAGAGTCAGTGTGTGTGGGACCCGTACCCCATTGAGATTCGGTGTCTGTGGATCCTGTACCCCAGTGAGAGTCAATGTCTGTGGAACTGGACCCCAGTGAGAGTGAGTGTCTGTGGAACCTGTACCCCAGTGAGAGTCAGTGTCTGTGGGACCCGTACCCCAGTGAGAGTAAGTGAGTGTGGGACCCGTACCCCAGTGAGAGTCGGTGTGTGTGGGACCCGTACCCCAGTGAGAGTCGGTGTCTGTGGAACCCATACCCCAGTGAGAGTCAGTGTGTGTGGAACCCGTACCCCAGTGAGAGTCAGTGTCTGTGGAACCCGTACCCCAGTGAGAGTAAGTGAGTGTGGGACCCGTACCCCAGTGAGAGTCAGTGTGTGTGGAACCCGTACCCCAGTGAGAGTCAGTGTCTGTGGGACCCGTACCCCAGTGAGAGTCGGTGTGTGTGGAACCCGTACCCCAGTGAGAGTTGCTGTGTGTAAAACCCGTACCCCAGTGAGAGTCGGTGTCTGTGGAACCCGTACTCCAGTGAGAGTTGGTGTCTGTGGAACCCGTACCCCAGTGAGAGTCGGTGTCTGTGGAACCCGTACCCCAGTGAGAGTCGGTGTCTGTGGGACCCGTACCCCAGTGAGAGTCGGTGTCTGTGGGACCCGTACCGCAGTGAGAGTCAGTGTCTGTGGGACCCGTACCCCAGTGAGAGTCGGTGTCTGTGGGACCCGTACCCCAGTGAGAGTCGGTGTCTGTGGAACCCGTACCCCAGTGAGAGTCAGTGTGTGTGGGACCCAGTACCCCAGTGACAGTCGTTGTGTGTGGGACCCAGTACCCCAGTGAGAGTCATTGTGTGTGGGACCCGTACCCCAGTGAGAGTCAGTGTGTGTGGGACCCGTACGCCAGTGAGAGTCGGTGTCTGTGGAACCCGTACCCCAGTGAGAGTTGGTGTCTGTGGAACCCGTACCCCAGTGACAGTCGGTGTCTGTGGTACCCGTACCCCAGTGAGAGTCCGTGCGTGTGGAACCCGTACCCCAGTGAGAGTCGGTGTCTGTGGAACACGTACCCCAGTGAGAGTCAGTGTTTGTGGAACTGTACCCCAGTGAGAGTCGGTGTTTGTGGAACCCGTACCCCAGTGAGAGTCGGTGTGTGTTGAACCCGGACCCCAGTGAGAGTCGGTGTGTGTGGAACCCGTACCCCAGTGAGAGTCGGTGTGTGTATAACCCGTACCCCAGTGAGAGTCGGTGTCTGTGGAACCCGTACCCCAGTCAGAGTCAGTGTGTGTGGAACCCGTACCCCAGTGAGAGTCAGTATCTGTGGAACCCGTACCCCAGTGAGAGTCGGTGTGTGTATAACCCGTACCCCAGTGAGAGTCGGTGTCTGTGGAACCCGTACCCCAGTGAGAGTCAGAGTGTGTGGAACCCGTACCCCAGTGAGAGTCGGTGTGTGTGGAACCCGCACCCCAGTGAGAGTCAGTATCTGTGGAACCCGTACCCCAGTGAGAGTCGGTGTGTGTGGAACCCGTACCCCAGTGAGAGTCAGTGTGTGTGGAACCCGTACTCCAGTGAGAGTCAGTGTGTGTGGAACCCATACCCCAGTGAGAGTCGGTGTGTGTGGAACTCATACCCCAGTGAGAATCAGTTTCTGTGAAACCCGTACCCCAGTAAGAGTCAGTGTGTGGGGTACCCGTACCCCAGTGAGAGTCAGTGTCTGTGGGACCCATACCCCAGTGAGAGTCAGTGTGTGTGGCACCCGTACCCCAGTGAGAGTCAGTGTCTGTGGGACCCGTACCCCAGTGAGAGACGGTGTGTGTGGAACCCGTACCCCAGTGAGAGTCGGTGTCTGTGGAACCCATACCCCAGTGAGAGTCAGTGTGTGTGCCACCCGTACCCCAGTGAGAGTCAGTGTCTGTGGGACCCGTACCCCAGTGAGAGACGGTGTGTGTGGAACACGTACCCCAGTGAGAGTCAGTGTCTGTGGGACCCATACCCCAGTGAGAGTCGGTGGCTGTGGGACCCGTACCGCAGTGAGAGTCGGTGTCTGTGGGACCCGTACCCCAGTGAGAGTCGGTGTGTGTGGAACCCGTACCGCAGTGAGAGTCAGTGTGTGTGTGGGACCCATACCCCAGTGAGAGTTGGTGTGTGTGGAACCCGTACCCCAGTGAGAGTCAGTGCCTATGGAACCCGTACCCCAGTGAGAGTCAGTGTGTGTGGAACCTGCACCCCAGTGAGAGTCAGTGTGTGTGGAACCTGTACCCCAGTGAGAGTCAGTGTGTGTGGAACCTGTACCCCAGTGAGAGTCGGTGTGTGTGGAACCCGTATTCCAGTGAGAGTCAATGTCTGTGGAACCAGTACTCCAGTGAGAGTCAGTGTCTGTAGGACCCGTACCCCAGTGAGAGTCAGTGTCTGTGGAACTAGTAACCTAGTGAGAGTCAGTGTCTGTAGGACACGTACCCCAGTGAGAGTCAGTGTCTGTGGAACCAGTACCCCAGTGAGAGTCGGTGTCTGTGGAACCAGTACCCCAGTGAGAGTCAGTGTCTGTAGGACCCGCACCCCAGTGAGAGTCAGTGTGTGTGGGACCCGTACCCCATTGAGATTCGGTGTCTGTGGAACCTGTACCCCAGTGAGAGTCAATGTTTGTGGAACTGTACCCCAGTGAGAGTGAGTGTCTGTGGAACCTGTACCCCAGTGAGAGTCAGTGTCTGTGGGACCCGTACCCCAGTGAGAGTAAGTGAGTGTGGGTCCCGTACCCCAGTGAGAGTCGGTGTGTGTGGGACCCGTACCCCAGTGAGAGTCGGTGTCTGTGGAACCCGTACCCCAGTGAGAGTCAGTGTGTGTGGAACCCGTACCCCAGTGAGAGTCAGTGTCTGTGGAACCCGTACCCCAGTGAGAGTAAGTGAGTGTGGGAACCGTACCCCAGTGAGAGTCAGTGTGTGTGGATCCCGTACCACAGTGAGAGTCAGTGTGTGTGGAACCCGTACCCCAGTGAGAGTCAGTGTCTGTGGGACCCGTACCCCAGTGAGAGTCGGTGTGTGTGGAACCCGTACCCCAGTGAGAGTTGCTGTGTGTAAAACCCGTACCCCAGTGAGAGTCGGTGTCTGTGGAACCCGTACTCCAGTGAGAGTTGGTGTCTGTGGAACCCGTACCCCAGTGAGAGTCGGTGTCTGTGGAACCCGTACCCCAGTGAGAGTCGGTGTCTGTGGGACCCGTACCCCAGTGAGAGTCGGTGTCTGTGGGACCCGTACCGCAGTGAGAGTCAGTGTCTGTGGGACCCGTACCCCAGTGAGAGTCGGTGTCTGTGGGACCCGTACCCCAGTGAGAGTCGGTGTCTGTGGAACCCGTACCCCAGTGAGAGTCAGTGTGTGTGGGACCCAGTAGCCCAGTGACAGTCGTTGTGTGTGGGACCCAGTACCCCAGTGAGAGTCATTGTGTGTGGGACCCGTACCCCAGTGAGAGTCAGTGTGTGTGGGACCCGTACGCCAGTGAGAGTCGGTGTCTGTGGAACCCGTACGCCAGTGAGAGTCGGTGACGGTGGAACCCGTACCCCAGTGACAGTCGGTGTCTGTGGTACCCGTACCCCAGTGAGAGTCCGTGCGTGTGGAACCCGTACCACAGTGAGAGTCGGTGTCTGTGGAACACGTACCCCAGTGAGAGTCAGTGTCTGTGGAACTGTACCCCAGTGAGAGTCGGTGTTTGTGGAACCCGTACCCCAGTGAGAGTCGGTGTGTGTTGAACCCGGACCCCAGTGAGAGTCGGTGTGTGTGGAACCCGTACCCCAGTGAGAGTCGGTGTGTGTATAACCCGTACCCCAGTGAGAGTCGGTGTCTGTGGAACCCGTACCCCAGTGAGAGTCAGTGTGTGTGGAACCCGTACCCCAGTGAGAGTCAGTATCTGTGGAACCCGTACCCCAGTGAGAGTCGGTGTGTGTATAACCCGTACCCCAGTGAGAGTCGGTGTCTGTGGAACCCGTACCCCAGTGAGAGTCAGCGTGTGTGGAACCCGTACCCCAGTGAGAGTCGGTGTGTGTGGAACCCGCACCCCAGTGAGAGTCAGTATCTGTGGAACCCGTACCCCAGTGAGAGTCGGTGTGTGTGGAACCCGTACCCCAGTGAGAGTCAGTGTGTGTGGAACCCGTACCCCAGTGAGAGTCAGTGTGTGTGGAACCCATACCCCAGTGAGAGTCGGTGTGTGTGGAACTCGTACCCCAGTGAGAGTCAGTTTCTGTGAAACCCGTACCCCAGTAAGAGTCAGTGTGTGGGGTACCCGTACCCCAGTGAGAGTCAGTGTCTGTGGGACCCATACCCCAGTGAGAGTCAGTGTGTGTGGCACCCGTACCCCAGTGAGAGTCAGTGTCTGTGGGACCCGTACCCCAGTGAGAGACGGTGTGTGTGGAACCCGTACCCCAGTGAGAGTCGGTGTCTGTGGAACCCATACCCCAGTGAGAGTCAGTGTGTGTGGCACCCGTACCCCAGTGAGAGTCAGTGTCTGTGGGACCCGTACCCCAGTGAGAGACGGTGTGTGTGGAACACGTACCCCAGTGAGAGTCAGTGTCTGTGGGACCCATACCCCAGTGAGAGTCGGTGGCTGTGGGACCCGTACCGCAGTGAGAGTCGGTGTCTGTGGGACCCGTACCCCAGTGAGAGTCGGTGTCTGTGGGACCCGTACCCCAGTGAGAGTCGATGTCTGTGGAACCCGTACCCCAGTGAGAGTCCGTGTCTGTGGAACCCGTACCCCAGTGAGAGTCAGTGTGTGTGGGACCCGTACCCCAGTGAGAGTCAGTGTGTGTGGGACCCGTACCCCAGTGAGAGTCGATGTCTGTGGAACCCGTACCCCAGTGAGAGTCCGTGTCTGTGGAACCCGTACCCCAGTGAGAGTCAGTGTGTGTGGAACCCGTACCCCAGTGAGAGTCAGTGTCTGCGGAACCCGTACCCCAGTGAGAGTCGGTGTGTGTGGAACCCGTACCCCAGTGAGAGTCGGTGTGTGTGGTACCCAGTACCCCAGTCACAGTCGGTGTGTGTGGGACCCAGTACCCCACTGAGAGTCATTGTGTGTGGGACCCGTACCCCAGTGAGAGTCAGTGTGTGTGGGACCCGTACCCCAGTGAGAGTTGGTGTCTGTGGAACCCGTACCCCAGTAAGTCGGTGTCTGTGGAACCCGTACCCCAGTGAGAGTCAGTTTCTGTGGAACCCGTACCCCAGTGAGAGTCAGTGTGTGGGGTACCCGTACCCCAGTGAGAGTCAGTGTGTGTGGGACCCGTACCCCAGTGAGAGTCGGTGTGTGTGGAACCCGTACCCCAGTGAGAGTCGCTGTGTGTGAAACCCGTACCCCAGTGAGAGTCGGTGTCTGTGGAACCCGTACCCCAGTGAGAGTTGGTGTCTGTGGAACCCGTACCCCAGTGAGAGTCGGTGTCTGTGGGTCCCGTACCCCAGTGAGAGTCGGTGTCTGTGGGACCCGTACCGCAGTGAGAGTCGGTGTCTGTGGGACCCGTACCCCAGTGAGAGTCGGTGTCTGTAGGACCCGTACCCCAGTGAGAGTCGGTGTGTGTGGTACCCGTACCCCAGTGAGAGTCGGTGTGTGTGGAACCCATACCCCAGTGAGAGTCAGAGTGTGTGTGGAACCCGTACCCCAGTGAGAGTTGGTGTCTGTGGAACCCGTACCCCAGTGAGAGTCAGAGTGTGTGTGGAACCCGTACCCCAGTGAGAGTCAGAGTGTGTGGAACCCGTACCCCAGTGAGAGTCGGTGTCTGTGGAACCTGTACCCCAGTGAGAGTCAGTGTGTGTGTAACCCGTACCCCAGTGAGAGTCGGTGTCTGTGGAACCTGTACCCCAGTGAGAGTCAGTGTGTGTGTAACCCGTACCCCAGTGAGAGTCAGTGTGTGTGGAACCCGTACCCCAGTGAGAGTCGGTGTGTGTATAACCCGTACCCCAGTGAGAGTCGGTGTCTGTGGAACCCGTACCCCAGTGAGAGTCAGTGTGTGTGGAACCCGTACCCCAGTGAGAGTCAGTATCTGTGGAACCCGTACCCCAGTGAGAGTCGGTGTGTGTGGAACCCGTACCCCAGTGAGAGTCAGTGTGTGTGGAACCCGTACTCCAGTGAGAGTCGGTGTGTGTGGAACCCGCACCCCAGTGAGAGTCAGTATCTGTGGAACCCGTACCCCAGTGAGAGTCGGTGTGTGTGGAACCCGTACCCCAGTGAGAGTCGGTGTCTGTGGAACCCGTACCCCAGTGAGAGTCGGTGTGTGTGAAACCCGTACCCCAGTGAGAGTCGGTGTCTGTGGAACCCGTACCCCAGTGAGAGTCAGCTTCTGTGAAACCCGTACCCCAGTGAGAGTCAGTGTGTGGGGTACCCGTACCCCAGTGAGAGTCAGTGTCTGTGGGAGCTGTACCCCAGTGAGAGTCGGTGTCTGTGGAACCCGTACCCCAGTGAGAGTCAGTTTCTGTGGATCCCGTACCCCAGTGAGAGTCAGTGTGTGGGGTACCCGTACCCCAGTGAGAGTCAGTGTGTGTGGGACCCGTACCCCAGTGAGAGTCGGTGTGTGTGGAACCCGTACCCCAGTGAGAGTCGCTGTGTGTGAAACCCGTACCCCAGTGAGAGTCGGTGTCTGTGGAACCCGTACCCCAGTGAGAGTTGGTGTCTGTGGAACCCGTACCCCAGTGAGAGTCGGTGTCTGTGGAACCCGTACCCCAGTGAGAGTCAGTGTCTGTGGGACCCGTACCGCAGTGAGAGTCGGTGTCTGTGGGACCCGTACCCCAGTGAGAGTCGGTGTCTGTGGGACCCGTACCCCAGTGAGAGTTGGTGTCTGTGGAACCCGTACCCCAGTGAGAGTCGGTGTGTGTGGTACCCAGCACCCCAGTCACAGTCGGTGTGTGTGGGACCCAGTACCCCACTGAGAGTCATTGTGTGTGGGACCCGTACCCCAGTGAGAGTCAGTGTGTGTGGGACCCGTACCCCAGTGAGAGTTGGTGTCTGTGGAACCCGTACCCCAGTAAGAGTCGGTGTCTGTGGAACCCGTACCCCAGTGAGAGTCAGTTTCTGTGGAACCCGTACCCCAGTGAGAGTCAGTGTGTGGGGTACCCGTACCCCAGTGAGAGTCAGTGTGTGTGGGACCCGTACCCCAGTGAGAGTCGGTGTGTGTGGAACCCGTACCCCAGTGAGAGTCGGTGTGTGTGGAACCCGTACCCCATTGAGAGTCTCTACCTGTGGAACCCGTACCCCAGTGAGAGTCAGTGGCTGTTGAACCCGTACCCCAGTGAGAGTCGGTGTGTGTGGAACCCGTACCCCAGTGAGAGTCAGTGTGTGTGGAACCCGTACCCCAGTGAGAGTCAGTGTGTGTGGAACCCGTACCCCAGTGAGAGTCGGTGTGTGTGGAACCCGTACCCCAGTGAGAGTCAGTGCCTGTGGAACCCGTACCCCAGTGAGAGTCAGTGTCTGTGGAACCAGTACCCAAGTGAGAGTCAGTGTCTGTAGGATCCGTACCCCAGTGAGAGTCAGTGTGTGTGGGACCCGTACCCCAGAGAGAGTCGGTGTGTATGGAACTGTACCCCAGTGAGAGTGAGTGTCTGTGGAACTGTACCCCATTGAGTGTCAGTGTCTGTGGAACTATACCCCAGTGAGAGTGAGTGTCTGTGGAACCTGTACCCCAGTGGGAGTCAGTGTCTGTGGAACCCGTACCCCAGTGAGAGTCGGTGTGTGTGGAACCCGTAAACCAGTGAGAGTGAGTGAGTGTGGGTCCCGTACCCAAGTGAGAGTCGGTGTGTGTGGAACCCGTACCCCAGTGAGAGTCGCTGTATGAAACCCGTACCCCAGTGTGAGTCGGTGTCTGTGGGACCCGTACCCCAGTGAGAGTCGGTGTCCGTGGGACCCGTACCCCAGTGAGAGTTGGTGTCTGTGGAACCCGTACCCCAGTGAGACTCAGAGTGTGTGTGGAACCCGTACCCCAGTGAGAGTCAGTGTGTGTGGAACTGTACCCCAGTGAGAGTCGGTGTCTGTGGATGCCGTACCCCAGTGAGAGTCAGTGTGTGTGGAACCCTACCCCAGTGAGAGTCAGTGGCTGTGGGACCCGTACCCCAGTGAGAGTCACTGTCTGTAGGACCCGTACCCCAGTGAGAGTAAGTGTCTGTGGAACCCGTACCCCAGTGAGAGTCACTGTCTGTAGGACCCGTACCCCAGTGAGAGTCGGTGTCTGTGGAACCCGTACCCCAGTGAGAGTCGGTGTCTGTGGAACCCGTACCCCAGTGAGAGTCGGTGTCTGTGGAACCCGTACCCCAGTGAGAGTCAGTGTGTGTATAACTCGTACCCCAGTGAGAGTCAGTGTGTGTGGGAACCGTACCCCAGTGAGAGTCAGTGTGTGTGGGAACCGTACCCCAGTGAGAGTCAGTGTGTGTGGAACCCGTACCCCAGTAAGAGTCAGTGTGTGTGGAACCCGTACCCCAGTGAGAGTCAGTGTCTGTGGAACCCGTACCCCAGTGAGAGTCGGTGTCTGTGGAACCCGTACCCCAGCGAGAGTCAGTGTGTGTGGAACCCGTACCCCAGTGAGAGTCGGTGTGTGTGGAACCCGTACCCCAGTGAGAGTTGCTGTGTGTAAAACCCGTACCCCAGTGAGAGTCGGTGTCTGTGGAACCCGTACCCCAGTGAGAGTTGGTGTCTGTGGAACCCGTACCCCAGTGAGAGTCGGTGTCTGTGGAACATGTACCCCAGTGAGAGTCGGTGTCTGTGGAACCCGTACCCCAGTGAGAGTCGGTGTCTGTGGGACCCGTACCCCAGTGAGAGTCGGTGTCTGTGGGACCCGTACCGCAGTGAGAGTCAGTGTCTGTGGGACCCGTACCCCAGTGAGAGTCGGTGTCTGTGGGACCCGTACCCCAGTGAGAGTCGGTGTCTGTGGAACCCGTACCCCAGTGAGAGTCAGTGTGTGTGGGACCCAGTAACCCAGTGACAGTCGTTGTGTGTGGGACCCAGTACCCCAGTGAGAGTCATTGTGTGTGGGACCCGTACCCCAGTGAGAGTCAGTGTGTGTGGGACCCGTACCACAGTGAGAGTCGGTGTCTGTGGAACCCGTACCCCAGTGAGAGTCGGTGTCTGTGGAACCCGTACCCCAGTGAGAGTCGGTGTCTGTGGTACCCGTACCCCAGTGAGAGTCCGTGCGTGTGGAACCCGTACCCCAGTGAGAGTCGGTGTCTGTGGAACACGTACCCCAGTGAGAGTCGGTGTCTGTGGAACTGTACCCCAGTGAGAGTCGGTGTGTGTGGAACCCGTACCCCAGTGAGAGTCGGTGTGTGTTGAACCCGGACCCCAGTGAGAGTCGGTGTGTGTGGAACCCGTACCCCAGTGAGAGTCGGTGTGTGTATAACCCGTACCCCAGTGAGAGTCGGTGTCTGTGGAACCCGTACCCCAGTGAGAGTCAGTGTGTGTGGAACCCGTACCCCAGTGAGAGTCAGTATCTGTGGAACCCGTACCCAAATGAGAGTCGGTGTGTGTGGAACCCGTACCCCAGTGAGAGTCAGTGTGTGTGGATCCCGTACCCCAGTGAGAGTCGGTGTGTGTGGAACCCGCACCCCAGTGAGAGTCAGTACCTGTGGAACCCGTACCCCAGTGAGAGTCGGTGTGTGTGGAACCCGTACCCCAGTGAGAGTCAGTGTGTGTGGGACCCGTACCCCAGTGAGAGTCGGTGTCTGTGGAACCTGTACCCCAGTGAGAGTCGGTGTGTGTATAACCCGTACCCCAGTGAGAGTTGGTGTCTGTGGAACCCGTACCCCAGTGAGAGTCAGTGTGTGTGGAACCCGTACCCCAGTGAGAGTCAGTATCTGTGGAAACCGTACCCCAGTGAGAGTCGGTGTGTGTGGAACCCGTACCCCAGTGAGAGTCAGTGTGTGTGGAACCCGTACCCCAGTGAGAGTCGGTGTGTGTGGAACCCGTACCCCAGTGAGAGTCAGTGTGTGTGGGACCAGTACCCCAGTGAGAGTCGGTGTCTGTGGAACCCGTACCCCAGTGAGAGTCGGGGTCTGTGGAACCCATACCCCAGTGAGAGTCGGTGTGTGTATAACCCGTACCCCAGTGAGAGTCGGTGTCTGTGGAACCCGGACCCCAGTGAGAGTCAGTGTGTGTGGAACCCGTACCCCAGTGAGAGTCAGTATCTGTGGAACCCGTACCCCAGTGAGAGTCGGTGTGTGTGGAACCCGTACCCCAGTGAGAGTCAGTGTGTGTGGAACCCGTACCCCAGTGAGAGTCGGTGTGTGTGGAACCCACACCCCAGTGAGAGTCAGTATCTGTGGAACCCGTACCCCAGTGAGAGTCGGTGTGTGTGGAACCCGTACCCCAGTGAGAGTCAGTGTGTGTGGGACCCGTACCCCAGTGAGAGTCGGTGTCTGTGGAACCCGTACCCCAGTGAGAGTCGGGGTCTGTGGAACCCATACCCCAGTGAGAGTCGGTGTGTGTGAAACCCGTACCCCAGTGAGAGTTGGTGTCTGTGGAACCCGTCCCCCAGTGAGAGTCAGTTTCTGTGGGAGCTGTACCCCAGTGAGAGTCGGTGTCTGTGGAACCCGTACCCCAGTGAGAGTCAGTGTGTGTGGCACCCGTACCCCAGTGAGAGTCAGTGTCTGTGGAACCGGTACCCCAGTGAGAGTCCGTGTCTGTGGAACCCGTACCCCAGTGAGAGTCAGTGTGTGTGGGACCCGTACCCCAGTGAGAGTCAGTGTGTGTGGGACCCGTACCTCAGTGAGAGTCAGTGTGTGTGGAACTGTACCCCAGTGAGAGTCCGTGTCTGTGGAACCCGTACCCCAGTGAGAGTCAGTGTGTGTGGAACCCGTACCCCAGTGAGAGTCAGTGTCTGTGGAACCCGTACCCCAGTGAGAGTCGGTGTGTGTGGAACCCGTACCCCAGTGATAGTCGGTGTCTGTGGGACCCGTACCCTAGTGAGAGTAATTGAGTGTGTGGGACCCGTACCCCAGTGAGAGTCGGTGTCTGTGGGACCCGTACCCCAGTGAGAGTCGGTGTCTGTGGGACCCGTACCCCAGTGAGAGTTGGTGTCTGTGGAACCCGTACCCCAGTGAGAGTCGGTGTGTGTGGTACCCAGTACCCCAGTCACAGTCGGTGTGTGTGGGACCCAGTACCCCACTGAGAGTCATTGTGTGTGGGACCCGTACCCCAGTGAGAGTCAGTGTGTGTGGGACCCGTACCCCAGTGAGAGTTGGTGTCTGTGGAACCCGTACCCCAGTAAGAGTCGGTGTCTGTGGAACCCGTACCCCAGTGAGAGTCAGTTTCTGTGGAACCCGTACCCCAGTGAGAGTCAGTGTGTGGGGTACCCGTACCCCAGTGAGAGTCAGTGTGTGTGGGACCCGTACCCCAGTGAGAGTCGGTGTGTGTGGAACCCGTACCCCAGTGAGAGTCGGTGTGTGTTGAACCCGTACCCCATTGAGAGTCTCTACCTGTGGAACCCGTACCCCATTGAGAGTCAGTGGCTGTTGAACCCGTACCCCAGTGAGAGTCGGTGTGTGTGGAACCCGTACCCCAGTGAGAGTCAGTGTGTGTGGAACCCGTACCCCAATGTCTTGAGTAAAAGCCAAATTGGATTCCTGCCAAACTATAGAACATCCGATCATATCTTCACCCTACAGACCCTAATTGACAAACACGTTCACCATAACAAAAGCAAAATCTACACATGCTTTGTAGATTTCCAGAAGGCTTTCGACTCCATCTGGCATGACGGTTTATTCCTGAAACTTATCGAAAGTGGGGTCGGAGGGAAAACATATGATGTAATTAAATCAATGTATACAAACAACAAATGTGCAGTTAAAATTGGAGACAAACAAACAAAATACTTCCCACAGGGGCGGGGGGTGACGCAGGGCTCGCCAATCTCACCGACACTCTTTAATATTTACATAAATGGATTGGCAAAACTACTTGAACAATCTACAGCACCCGGCCTCACCCTATATGAATCCAAGGTTAAATTCCTCCTCTATGCAGACGACCTGGTTCTGCTGTCACCTACTAAAGAGGGGCTACAGCAAAACCTGGACCTGCTGGAGTCGTACTGCCAGACTTGGGCCCTGACAATAAATCCCCAAAAAACCAAAGTCCTTGTGTTCCAGCAAAGATCCAAACATCAGGGACCCAAAATAAATTTCACAGTAGGAACAACCAAAATTGAACAAACCACTAACTACACATACTTGGGCTTAAAAATCAGTTCTACGGTGATACGCTTATCAATTACTTCATAAAAGGTGATGAGTCGAAGAAGAGATGACGAGTCGAAAGAAGAGATGAATAAGGCTTTTATTAGCTAAGAAGAGACCATGCTTCTTCGTGAGTGACTGAACAAGTCTGAACGAAACCCACACAGTGGTGAGTGGAGTCAGCTGAGGCATGCCTCCATACACAGCGCCACCCAGAGGTGGCAATATACAATACAGTGGTTTACCACATACGGGAAACTTCAAACTGGCTGTGAATGAACTGAAAGAGAAAGCAAGAAGGGCTTTCTATGCCATCAAAAAATCAATCCAAATAGAAATCCCAATTAGCATTTGGCTCAAAATTTTCAAATCAGTAATTGAACCAATTGCACTCTATGGCAGTGAGGTATGGGGACCGCTAACTCAACAAGAATTTGCAAAATGGGACAAACACCCAATTGAGATCCTACATGCAGAATTCTGTAAAAGTATCCTCCGGACTCAAAGGAAAACAGTAAACAATGCATGCAGGGCGGAACTAGGCCAATATCCATTAATAATCACTATCCAAAAAAGAGCCACCAAATTTTGGAATCACCTACAAATGAGCAATCCCCAATGCTATCACTACGACGCCCTGAAATGCCAAGAGCTGACCATAAAGAAGAATACCCTCAGTCAACTAGTCCTGGGACTCAGTGAAGTAACTACTAACAATACTAACAATAACCAGCCCCAGGACAGTGACAGGGTAACACAAAGAATTCGACCCAACACAATCGTCGCTAAGCAAAAGGAAAAATATCTGACATATTGGGCAGAAACAACAAAAACCCAAAGCAAACTCAATTGCTACTTGGCCCTAAACAGACAATACAACATAGCTGATTACCTGACCATGGTAAAGGATAACAAACTGAGAAGAACCTTGACAAGGTACAGACTTAGCGAACATAGCCTAGCGATCGAAAAAGGCAGACACAGGCAGACCAGGCTGCCAAGAGAGGACAGGATATGCTCTCACTGCAGTCAGGGAGTGGTGGAGGCAGAGATGCACTTCCTCACAGCTTGTGGAAAATATCAGGGCATCAGGGAGAATTTCTACCAAAAATTCTCACAAATATGCCCTGATTTCAGAAATCTGAATGACAACCAAAAACTCCCATTCCTACTGGGAGAGGAGAGAGGCTGTGTAACACTGGCGGCACACTATGTTACAGCTTGCCATGAATAGAGGGACAACCAGTAAACTAAGAAAAGAATATATATAAACAGTGCGAATGTATATTTGTACACTCAGGGATACACCTGTTTATACAGTGTATGAATGGAACTGCGTTTATGTGCTAGACCATGGATGTATTTTGATGCTTTGGCAACATAAGATGTAACTTATCATGCCAATAAAGCGATTTGAATTGTGAATTGTGAATTGAGAGTCAGTGTGTGTGGAACCCGTACCCCAGTGAGAGTCGGTGTGTGTGGAACCCGTACCCCAGTGAGAGTCAGTGCCTGTGGAACCCGTACCCCAGTGAGAGTCAGTGTCTGTGGAACCAGTACCCAAGTGAGAGTCAGTGTCTGTAGGATCCGTATCCCAGTGAGAGTCAGTGTGTGTGGGACCCGTACCCCAGTGAGAGTCGGTGTGTATGGAACTGTACCCCAGTGAGAGTGAGTGTCTGTGGAACTGTACCCCAGTG
This sequence comes from Somniosus microcephalus, assembly GCF_052327205.1. Taxonomy (NCBI): domain Eukaryota; kingdom Metazoa; phylum Chordata; class Chondrichthyes; order Squaliformes; family Somniosidae; genus Somniosus; species Somniosus microcephalus. The sequence goes on along the minus strand of NC_140998.1, from coordinate 209,011,997 downwards.
AGTGTCAGTGTCTGTGGAACTGTACCCCAGTGAGAGTGAGTGTCTGTGGAACCTGTAACCCAGTGAGAGTCAGTGTCTGTGGAACCCGTACCCCAGTGAGAGTCGGTGTGTGTGGAACCCGTACCCCAGTGAGAGTGAGTGAGTGTGGGTCCCGTACCCAAGTGAGAGTCGGTGTGTGTGGAACCCGTACCCCAGTGAGAGTCGCTGTATGAAACCCGTACCCCAGTGTGAGTCGGTGTCTGTGGGACCCGTACCCCAGTGAGAGTCGGTGTCCGTGGGACCCGTACCCCAGTGAGAGTTGGTGTCTGTGGAACCCGTACCCCAGTGAGACTCAGAGTGTGTGTGGAACCCGTACCCCAGTGAGAGTCAGTGTGTGTGGAACTGTACCCCAGTGAGAGTCGGTGTCTGTGGATGCCGTACCCCAGTGAGAGTCAGTGTGTGTGGAACCCTACCCCAGTGAGAGTCAGTGTGTGTGGGACCCGTACCCCAGTGAGAGTCAGTGTCTGTAGGACCCGTACCCCAGTGAGAGTCAGTGTCTGTGGAACCCTACCCCAGTGAGAGTCAGTGTGTGTAGGACCCGTACCCCAGTGAGAGTCAGTGTCTGTGGAACCCGTACCCCAGTGAGAGTCGGTGTCCGTGGAACCCGTACCCCAGTGAGAGTCAGTGTCTGTAGGACCCGTACCTCAGTGAGAGTCGGTGTGTGTGGTACCCGTACCCCAGTGAGAGCCGGTGTGTGTGGAACCCGTACCCGAGTGAGAGTCAGTGTCTGTAGGACCCGTACCCCAGTGAGAGTCGGTGTGTGTGGTACCCGTACCCCAGTGAGAGTCGGTGTGTGTGGAACCCGTACCCCACTGAGAGTTGGTGTCTGTGGAACCCGTACCCCAGTGAGAGTCAGAGTGTGTGTGGAACCCGTACCCCAGTGAGAGTCAGAGTGTGTGGAACCCGTACCCCAGTGAGAGTCGGTGTCTGTGGAAACCGTACCCCAGTGAGAGTCGGTGTCTGTGGAACCCGTACCCCAGTGAGAGTCAGTGTGTGTGTAACCCGTACCCCTGTGAGAGTCAGTGTGTGTGGAACCCGTACCCCAGTGAGAGTCAGTGTGTGTGGAACCCGTACCCCAGTGAGAGTCAGTGTGTGTGGGAACCGTACCCCAGTGAGAGTCAGTGTGTGTGGAACCCGTACCCCAGTAAGAGTCAGTGTGTGTGGAACCCGTACCCCAGTGAGAGTCAGTGTCTGTGGAACCCGTACCCCAGTGAGAGTCGGTGTCTGTGGAACCCGTACCCCAGCGAGAGTCAGTGTGTGTGGAACCCGTACCCCAGTGAGAGTCGGTGTGTGTGGAACCCGTACCCCAGTGAGAGTCGGTGTGTGTGGAACCCGTACCCCAGTGAGAGTCGGTGTGTGAGGAACCCGTACCCCAGTGAGAGTCGGTGTGTGAGGAACCCGTACCCCAATGAGAGTCGGTGTGTGTGGAACCCGTACCCCAGTGCGAGTCACTGTGTGTGGAACCCGTACCCAAGTGAGAGTCAGTGTCTGTGGAACCCGTAGCCCAGTGAGAGTCGGTGTGTTTGGAACCCATACCCCAGTGAGAGTCGGTGTCTGTGGGACCCGTACCCCAGTGAGAGTCAGTGAGTGGGTGGGACCCGTACCCCAGTGAGAGTCGGTGTCTGTGGAACCCGTACACCAGTGAGAGTCGGGGTCTGTGCAACCCGTACCCCAGTGAGAGTCGATGTGTGTGGAACCCGTACCCCAGTGAGAGTCGGTGTCTGTGGAACCCGTACCCCAGTACGATTCGGTGTGTGTGGAACCCGTACCCCAGTGAGAGTCAGTGTGTGTGGGACCCGTACCCCATTGAGAGTCTGTGTGTGTGGAACCCGTACCCCAGTGAGAGTCTCCACCTGTGGAACCCGTACCCCAGTGAGAGTCGGTGTGTGTGGAACCCGTACCCCAGTGAGAGTCAGTGTGTGTGTGGGACCCATACCCCAGTGAGAGTTGGTGTGTGTGGAACCCGTACCCCAGTGAGAGTCAGTGCCTATGGAACCCGTACCCCAGTGAGAGTCAGTGTGTGTGGAACCTGTACCCCAGTGAGAGTCAGTGTGTGTGGAACCTGTACCCCAGTGAGAGTCAGTGCCTGTGGAACCCGTACCCCAGTGAGAGTCAGTGCCTATGGAACCCGTACCCCAGTGAGAGTCGGTGTGTGTGGAACCCGTACTCAAGTGAGAGTCAGTGTCTGTGGAACCCATACCCCAGTGAGAGTCGGTGTGTGTGGAACCAGTAGTCCAGTGAGAGTCAGTGTCTGTAGGACCCGTACCCCAGTGAGAGTCAGTGTCTGTGGAACTAGTAACCTAGTGAGAGTCAGTGTCTGTAGGACACGTACCCCAGTGAGAGTCAGTGTCTGTGGAACCAGTACCCCAGTGAGAGTCGGTGTCTGTGGAACCAGTACCCCAGTGAGAGTCAGTGTCTGTGGAACTGTACCCCAGTGAGAGTGAGTGTCTGTGGACCTGTACCCCAGTGAGAGTCAGTGTCTGTGGGACCCGTACCCCAGTGAGAGTGAGTGTGGGACCCGTACACAGTGAGAGTCGGTGTGTGTGGGACCCGTACCCCAGTGAGAGTCGGTGTCTGTGGAACCCGTACCCCAGTGAGAGTCAGTTTGTGTGGAACCCGTACCCCAGTGAGAGTCAGCGTCTGTGGAACCCGTACCCCAGTGAGAGTCGGTGTCTGTGGGACCCGTACCCCAGTGAGAGTCGGTGTCTGTGGGACCCGTACCGCAGTGAGAGTCAGTGTCTGTGGGACCCGTACCCCAGTGAGAGTCGGTGTCTGTGGGACCCGTACCCCAGTGAGAGTCGGTGTCTGTGGAACCCGTATCCCAGTGAGAGTCAGTGTGTGTGGGACCCAGTACCCCAGTGACAGTCGGTGTGTGTGGGACCCAGTACCCCAGTGAGAGTCATTGTGTGTGGGACCCATACCCCAGTGAGAGTCAGTGTGTGTGGGACCCGTACCCCAGTGAGAGTCGGTGTCTGTGGAACCCGTACCCCAGTGAGAGTCGGTGTCTGTGGAACCCGTACCCCAGTGAGAGTCAGTGTGTGTGGGACCCGTACCCCAGTGAGAGTCGGTGTCTGTGGAACCCGTACCCCAGTGAGAGTCAGTGTCTGTGGAACCCGTACCCCAGTGAGAGTCCGTGCGCGTGGAACTGTACCCCAGTGAGAGTCGGTGTGTGTGGAACCCGTACCCCAGTGAGAGTCGGTGTGTGTTGAACCCGGACCCCAGTGAGAGTCGGTGTGTGTGGAACCCGTACCCCAGTGAGAGTCGGTGTGTGTATAACCCGTACCCCAGTGAGAGTCGGTGTCTGTGGAACCCGTAGCCCAGTGAGAGTCAGTGTGTGTGGAACCCGTGCCCCAGTGAGAGTCAGTATCTGTGGAACCCGTACCCCAGTGAGAGTCATTGTGTGTGCAACCCGTACCCCAGTGAGAGTCGGTGTGTGTGGAACCCGTACCACAGTGAGAGTCAGTATCTGTGGAACCCGTACCCCAGTGAGAGTCGGTGCGTGTGGAACCCGTACCCCAGTGAGAGTCAGTGTGTGTGGGACCCGTACCCCAGTGAGAGTCGGTGTCTGTGGAACCCTTACCCCAGTGAGAGTCGGGGTCTGTGGAACCCATACCCCAGTGAGAGTCGGTGTGTGTGAAACCCGTACCCCAGTGAGAGTCGGTGTCTGTGGAACCTGTACCCCAGTGAGAGTCAGTTTCTGTGCAACCCGTACCCCAGTGAGAGTCAGTGTCTGTGGGAGCTGTACCCCAGTGAGAGTCGGTGTCTGTGGAACCCGTACCCCAGTGAGAGTCAGTGTGTGTGGAACCCGTACGCCAGTGAGAGTCAGTGTGTGTGGCACCCGTACCCCAGTGAGAGTCAGTGTCTGTGGGACCCGTAACCCAGTGAGAGTCGGTGTGTGTGGAACCCGTACCCCAGTGAAAGTCAGTGTCTGTGGGACCCATACCCCAGTGAGAGTCTGTGTCTGTGGGACCCGTACCGCAGTGAGAGTCAGTGTGTGTGGGACCCGTACCCCAGTGAGAGTCAGTGTGTGTGGGACCCGTACCCCAGTGAGAGTCGATGTCTGTGGAACCCGTACCCCAGTGAGAGTCCGTGTCTGTGGAACCCGTACCCCAGTGAGAGTCGGTGTCTGTGGAACACGTACCCCAGTGAGAGTCAGTGTGTGTGGAACCCGTACCCCAGTGAGAGTCAGTATCTGTGGAACCCGTACCCCAGTGAGAGTCGGTGTGTGTGGAACCCGTACCCCAGTGAGAGTCAGTGTGTGTGGAACCCGTACCCCAGTGAGAGTCGGTGTGCGTGGAACCCGCACCCCAGTGAGAGTCAGTATCTGTGGAACCCGTACCCCAGTGAGAGTCGGTGTGTGTGGGACCCGTACCCCAGTGAGAGTCGGTGTCTGTGGAACCCATACCCCAGTGAGAGTCGGTGTGTGTGAAACCTGTACCCCAGTGAGAGTCGGTGTCTGTGGAACCCGTACCCCAGTGAGAGTCAGTTTCTGTGAAACCCGTACCTCAGTGAGAGTCAGTGTGTGGGGTACCCGTACCCCAGCGAGAGTCAGTGTCTGTGGGAGCTGTACCCCAGTGAGAGTCGGTGTCTGTGGAACCCGTACCCCAGTGAGAGTCAGTGTGTGTGGCACCCGTACCCCAGTGAGTGTCAGTGTCTGTGGAACCGGTACCCCAGTGAGAGTCCGTGTCTGTGGAACCCGTACCCCAGTGAGAGTCAGTGTGTGTGGGACCCGTACCCCAGTGAGAGTCAGTGTGTGTGGGACCCGTACCCCAGTGAGAGTCGATGTCTGTGGAACCCGTACCCCAGTGAGAGTCCGTGTCTGTGGAACCCGTACCCCAGTGAGAGTCAGTGTGTGTGGAACCCGTACCCCAGTGAGAGTCAGTGTCTGTGGAACCCGTACCCCAGTGAGAGTCGGTGTGTGTGGAACCCGTACCCAAGTGAGAGTCAGTGTGTGTGGAACCCGTACCCCAGTGAGAGTCGGTGTCTGTGGGACCCGTACCCTAGTGAGAGTAATTGAGTGTGTGGGACCCGTACCCCAGTGAGAGTCGGTGTCTGTGGAACCCGTACCCCAGTGAGAGTTGGTGTCTGTGGAACCCGTACCCCAGTGAGAGTCGGTGTCTGTGGGACCCGTACCCCAGTGAGAGTCGGTGTCTGTGGGACCCGTACCGCAGTGAGAGTCGGTGTCTGTGGGACCCGTACCCCAGTGAGAGTCGGTGTCTGTGGGACCCGTACCCCAGTGAGAGTTGGTGTCTGTGGAACCCGTACCCCAGTGAGAGTCGGTGTGTGTGGTACCCAGTACCCCAGTCACAGTCTGTGTGTGTGGGACCCAGTACCCCACTGAGAGTCATTGTGTGTGGGACCCGTACCCCTGTGAGAGTCAGTGTGTGTGGGACCCGTACCCCAGTGAGAGTTGGTGTCTGTGGAACCCGTACCCCAGTAAGAGTCGGTGTCTGTGGAACCCGTACCCCAGTGAGAGCCAGTTTCTGTGGAACCCGTACCCCAGTGAGAGTCAGTGTGTGGGGTACCCGTACCCCAGTGAGAGTCAGTGTGTGTGGGACCCGTACCCCAGTGAGAGTCGGTGTGTGTGGAACCCGTACCCCAGTGAGAGTCGGTGTGTGTGGAACCCGTACCCCATTGAGAGTCTCTACCTGTGGAACCCGTACCCCAGTGAGAGTCAGTGGCTGTTGAACCCGTACCCCAGTGAGAGTCGGTGTGTGTGGAACCCGTACCCCAGTGAGAGTCAGTGCGTGTGGCACCCGTACCCCAGTGAGAATCAGTGTGTGTGGAACCCGTACCCCAGTGAGAGTCGGTGTGTGTGGAACCCGTACCCCAGTGAGAGTCAGTGCCTGTGGAACCCGTACCCCAGTGAGAGTCAGTGTCTGTGGAACCAGTACCCAAGTGAGAGTCAGTGTCTGTAGGATCCGTACCCCAGTGAGAGTCAGTGTGTGTGGGACCCGTACCCCAGTGAGAGTCGGTGTCTGTGGAACTGTACCCCAGTGAGAGTGAGTGTCTGTGGAACCTGTACCCCAGTGAGAGTCAGTGTCTGTGGAACCCGTACCCCAGTGAGAGTCGGTGTGTGTGGAACCCGTACCCCAGTGAGAGTCGGTGTCTGTGGAACCCGTACCCCAGTGAGAGTCGCTGTATGAAACCCGTACCCCAGTGTGAGTCGGTGTCTGTGGGACCCGTACCCCAGTGAGAGTCGGTGTCCGTGGGACTCGTACCCCAGTGAGAGTTGGTGTCTGTGGAACCCGTACCCCAGTGAGACTCAGAGTGTGTGTGGAACCCGTACCCCAGTGAGAGTCAGTGTGTGTGGAACTGTACCCCAGTGAGAGTCGGTGTCTGTGGATGCCGTACCCCAGTGAGAGTCAGTGTGTGTGGAACCCTACCCCAGTGAGAGTCAGTGTGTGTGGGACCCGTACCCCAGTGAGAGTCAGTGTCTGTAGGACCCGTACCCCAGTGAGAGTCAGTGTCTGTGGAACCCTACCCCAGTGAGAGTCAGTGTGTGTAGGACCCGTACCCCAGTGAGAGTCAGTGTCTGTGGAACCCGTACCCCAGTGAGAGTCGGTGTCCGTGGAACCCGTACCCCAGTGAGAGTCAGTGTCTGTAGGACCCGTACCTCAGTGAGAGTCGGTGTGTGTGGTACCCGTACCCCAGTGAGAGCCGGTGTGTGTGGAACCCGTACCCGAGTGAGAGTCAGTGTCTGTAGGACCCGTACCCCAGTGAGAGTCGGTGTGTGTGGTACCCGTACCCCAGTGAGAGTCGGTGTGTGTGGAACCCGTACCCCACTGAGAGTTGGTGTCTGTGGAACCCGTACCCCAGTGAGAGTCAGAGTGTGTGTGGAACCCGTACCCCAGTGAGAGTCAGAGTGTGTGGAACCCGTACCCCAGTGAGAGTCGGTGTCTGTGGAAACCGTACCCCAGTGAGAGTCGGTGTCTGTGGAACCCGTACCCCAGTGAGAGTCAGTGTGTGTGTAACCCGTACCCCTGTGAGAGTCAGTGTGTGTGGAACCCGTACCCCAGTGAGAGTCAGTGTGTGTGGAACCCGTACCCCAGTGAGAGTCAGTGTGTGTGGGAACCGTACCCCAGTGAGAGTCAGTGTGTGTGGAACCCGTACCCCAGTAAGAGTCAGTGTGTGTGGAACCCGTACCCCAGTGAGAGTCAGTGTCTGTGGAACCCGTACCCCAGTGAGAGTCGGTGTCTGTGGAACCCGTACCCCAGCGAGAGTCAGTGTGTGTGGAACCCGTACCCCAGTGAGAGTCGGTGTGTGTGGAACCCGTACCCCAGTGAGAGTCGGTGTGTGTGGAACCCGTACCCCAGTGAGAGTCGGTGTGTGAGGAACCCGTACCCCAGTGAGAGTCGGTGTGTGAGGAACCCGTACCCCAATGAGAGTCGGTGTGTGTGGAACCCGTACCCCAGTGCGAGTCACTGTGTGTGGAACCCGTACCCAAGTGAGAGTCAGTGTCTGTGGAACCCGTAGCCCAGTGAGAGTCGGTGTGTTTGGAACCCATACCCCAGTGAGAGTCGGTGTCTGTGGGACCCGTACCCCAGTGAGAGTCAGTGAGTGGGTGGGACCCGTACCCCAGTGAGAGTCGGTGTCTGTGGAACCCGTACACCAGTGAGAGTCGGGGTCTGTGCAACCCGTACCCCAGTGAGAGTCGATGTGTGTGGAACCCGTACCCCAGTGAGAGTCGGTGTCTGTGGAACCCGTACACCAGTACGATTCGGTGTGTGTGGAACCCGTACCCCAGTGAGAGTCAGTGTGTGTGGGACCCGTACCCCATTGAGAGTCTGTGTGTGTGGAACCCGTACCCCAGTGAGAGTCTCCACCTGTGGAACCCGTACCCCAGTGAGAGTCGGTGTGTGTGGAACCCGTACCCCAGTGAGAGTCAGTGTGTGTGTGGGACCCATACCCCAGTGAGAGTTGGTGTGTGTGGAACCCGTACCCCAGTGAGAGTCAGTGCCTATGGAACCCGTACCCCAGTGAGAGTCAGTGTGTGTGGAACCTGTACCCCAGTGAGAGTCAGTGTGTGTGGAACCTGTACCCCAGTGAGAGTCAGTGCCTGTGGAACCCGTACCCCAGTGAGAGTCAGTGCCTATGGAACCCGTACCCCAGTGAGAGTCGGTGTGTGTGGAACCCGTACTCAAGTGAGAGTCAGTGTCTGTGGAACCCATACCCCAGTGAGAGTCGGTGTGTGTGGAACCAGTAGTCCAGTGAGAGTCAGTGTCTGTAGGACCCGTACCCCAGTGAGAGTCAGTGTCTGTGGAACTAGTAACCTAGTGAGAGTCAGTGTCTGTAGGACACGTACCCCAGTGAGAGTCAGTGTCTGTGGAACCAGTACCCCAGTGAGAGTCGGTGTCTGTGGAACCAGTACCCCAGTGAGAGTCAGTGTCTGTGGAACTGTACCCCAGTGAGAGTGAGTGTCTGTGGACCTGTACCCCAGTGAGAGTCAGTGTCTGTGGGACCCGTACCCCAGTGAGAGTGAGTGTGGGACCCGTACACAGTGAGAGTCGGTGTGTGTGGGACCCGTACCCCAGTGAGAGTCGGTGTCTGTGGAACCCGTACCCCAGTGAGAGTCAGTTTGTGTGGAACCCGTACCCCAGTGAGAGTCAGCGTCTGTGGAACCCGTACCCCAGTGAGAGTCGGTGTCTGTGGGACCCGTACCCCAGTGAGAGTCGGTGTCTGTGGGACCCGTACCGCAGTGAGAGTCAGTGTCTGTGGGACCCGTACCCCAGTGAGAGTCGGTGTCTGTGGGACCCGTACCCCAGTGAGAGTCGGTGTCTGTGGAACCCGTATCCCAGTGAGAGTCAGTGTGTGTGGGACCCAGTACCCCAGTGACAGTCGGTGTGTGTGGGACCCAGTACCCCAGTGAGAGTCATTGTGTGTGGGACCCATACCCCAGTGAGAGTCAGTGTGTGTGGGACCCGTACCCCAGTGAGAGTCGGTGTCTGTGGAACCCGTACCCCAGTGAGAGTCGGTGTCTGTGGAACCCGTACCCCAGTGAGAGTCAGTGTGTGTGGGACCCGTACCCCAGTGAGAGTCGGTGTCTGTGGAACCCGTACCCCAGTGAGAGTCAGTGTCTGTGGAACCCGTACCCCAGTGAGAGTCGATGTCTGTGGAACCCGTACCCCAGTGAGAGTCGGTGTCTGTGGGACCCGTACCCTAGTGAGAGTAATTGAGTGTGTGGGACCCGTACCCCAGTGAGAGTCGGTGTCTGTGGAACCCGTACCCCAGTGAGAGTTGGTGTCTGTGGAACCCGTACCCCAGTGAGAGTCGGTGTCTGTGGGACCCGTACCCCAGTGAGAGTCGGTGTCTGTGGGACCCGTACCGCAGTGAGAGTCGGTGTCTGTGGGACCCGTACCCCAGTGAGAGTCGGTGTCTGTGGGACCCGTACCCCAGTGAGAGTTGGTGTCTGTGGAACCCTTACCCCAGTGAGAGTCGGTGTGTGTGGTACCCAGTACCCCAGTCACAGTCTGTGTGTGTGGGACCCAGTACCCCACTGAGAGTCATTGTGTGTGGGACCCGTACCCCTGTGAGAGTCAGTGTGTGTGGGACCCGTACCCCAGTGAGAGTTGGTGTCTGTGGAACCCGTACCCCAGTAAGAGTCGGTGTCTGTGGAACCCGTACCCCAGTGAGAGCCAGTTTCTGTGGAACCCGTACCCCAGTGAGAGTCAGTGTGTGGGGTACCCGTACCCCAGTGAGAGTCAGTGTGTGTGGGACCCGTACCCCAGTGAGAGTCGGTGTGTGTGGAACCCGTACCCCAGTGAGAGTCGGTGTGTGTGGAACCCGTACCCCATTGAGAGTCTCTACCTGTGGAACCCGTACCCCAGTGAGAGTCAGTGGCTGTTGAACCCGTACCCCAGTGAGAGTCGGTGTGTGTGGAACCCGTACCCCAGTGAGAGTCAGTGCGTGTGGCACCCGTACCCCAGTGAGAATCAGTGTGTGTGGAACCCGTACCCCAGTGAGAGTCGGTGTGTGTGGAACCCGTACCCCAGTGAGAGTCAGTGCCTGTGGAACCCGTACCCCAGTGAGAGTCAGTGTCTGTGGAACCAGTACCCAAGTGAGAGTCAGTGTCTGTAGGATCCGTACCCCAGTGAGAGTCAGTGTGTGTGGGACCCGTACCCCAGTGAGAGTCGGTGTCTGTGGAACTGTACCCCAGTGAGAGTGAGTGTCTGTGGAACCTGTACCCCAGTGAGAGTCAGTGTCTGTGGAACCCGTACCCCAGTGAGAGTCGGTGTGTGTGGAACCCGTACCCCAGTGAGAGTCGGTGTCTGTGGAACCCGTACCCCAGTGAGAGTCGCTGTATGAAACCCGTACCCCAGTGTGAGTCGGTGTCTGTGGGACCCGTACCCCAGTGAGAGTCGGTGTCCGTGGGACCCGTACCCCAGTGAGAGTTGGTGTCTGTGGAACCCGTACCCCAGTGAGACTCAGAGTGTGTGTGGAACCCGTACCCCAGTGAGAGTCAGTGTGTGTGGAACTGTACCCCAGTGAGAGTCGGTGTCTGTGGATGCCGTTTCCCAGTGAGAGTCAGTGTGTGTGGAACCCTACCCCAGTGAGAGTCAGTGTGTGTGGGACCCGTACCCCAGTGAGAGTCAGTGTCTGTAGGACCCGTACCCCAGTGAGAGTCAGTGTCTGTGGAACCCTACCCCAGTGAGAGTCAGTGTGTGTAGGACCCGTACCCCAGTGAGAGTCAGTGTCTGTGGAACCCGTACCCCAGTGAGAGTCGGTGTCCGTGGAACCCGTACCCCAGTGAGAGTCAGTGTCTGTAGGACCCGTACCTCAGTGAGAGTCGGTGTGTGTGGTACCCGTACCCCAGTGAGAGCCGGTGTGTGTGGAACCCGTACCCGAGTGAGAGTCAGTGTCTGTAGGACCCGTACCCCAGTGAGAGTCGGTGTGTGTGGTACCCGTACCCCAGTGAGAGTCGGTGTGTGTGGAACCCGTACCCCACTGAGAGTTGGTGTCTGTGGAACCCGTACCCCAGTGAGAGTCAGAGTGTGTGTGGAACCCGTACCCCAGTGAGAGTCAGAGTGTGTGGAACCCGTACCCCGGTGAGAGTCGGTGTCTGTGGAAACCGTACCCCAGTGAGAGTCGGTGTCTGTGGAACCCGTACCCCAGTGAGAGTCAGTGTGTGTGTAACCCGTACCCCTGTGAGAGTCAGTGTGTGTGGAACCCGTACCCCAGTGAGAGTCAGTGTGTGTGGAACCCGTACCCCAGTGAGAGTCAGTGTGTGTGGGAACCGTACCCCAGTGAGAGTCAGTGTGTGTGGAACCCGTACCCCAGTAAGAGTCAGTGTGTGTGGAACCCGTACCCCAGTGAGAGTCAGTGTCTGTGGAACCCGTACCCCAGTGAGAGTCGGTGTCTGTGGAACCCGTACCCCAGCGAGAGTCAGTGTGTGTGGAAACCGTACCCCAGTGAGAGTCGGTGTGTGTGGAACCCGTACCCCAGTGAGAGTCGGTGTGTGTGGAACCCGTACCCCAGTGAGAGTCGGTGTGTGAGGAACCCGTACCCCAGTGAGAGTCGGTGTGTGAGGAACCCGTACCCCAATGAGAGTCGGTGTGTGTGGAACCCGTACCCCAGTGCGAGTCACTGTGTGTGGAACCCGTACCCAAGTGAGAGTCAGTGTCTGTGGAACCCGTAGCCCAGTGAGAGTCGGTGTGTTTGGAACCCATACCCCAGTGAGAGTCGGTGTCTGTGGGACCCGTACCCCAGTGAGAGTCAGTGAGTGGGTGGGACCCGTACCCCAGTGAGAGTCGGTGTCTGTGGAACCCGTACACCAGTGAGAGTCGGGGTCTGTGCAACCCGTACCCCAGTGAGAGTCGATGTGTGTGGAACCCGTACCCCAGTGAGAGTCGGTGTCTGTGGAACCCGTACCCCAGTACGATTCGGTGTGTGTGGAACCCGTACCCCAGTGAGAGTCAGTGTGTGTGGGACCCGTACCCCATTGAGAGTCTGTGTGTGTGGAACCCGTACCCCAGTGAGAGTCTCCACCTGTGGAACCCGTACCCCAGTGAGAGTCGGTGTGTGTGGAACCCGTACCCCAGTGAGAGTCAGTGTGTGTGTGGGACCCATACCCCAGTGAGAGTTGGTGTGTGTGGAACCCGTACCCCAGTGAGAGTCAGTGCCTATGGAACCCGTACCCCAGTGAGAGTCAGTGTGTGTGGAACCTGTACCCCAGTGAGAGTCAGTGTGTGTGGAACCTGTACCCCAGTGAGAGTCAGTGCCTGTGGAACCCGTACCCCAGTGAGAGTCAGTGCCTATGGAACCCGTACCCCAGTGAGAGTCGGTGTGTGTGGAACCCGTACTCAAGTGAGAGTCAGTGTCTGTGGAACCCATACCCCAGTGAGAGTCGGTGTGTGTGGAACCAGTAGTCCAGTGAGAGTCAGTGTCTGTAGGACCCGTACCCCAGTGAGAGTCAGTGTCTGTGGAACTAGTAACCTAGTGAGAGTCAGTGTCTGTAGGACACGTACCCCAGTGAGAGTCAGTGTCTGTGGAACCAGTACCCCAGTGAGAGTCGGTGTCTGTGGAACCAGTACCCCAGTGAGAGTCAGTGTCTGTGGAACTGTACCCCAGTGAGAGTGAGTGTCTGTGGACCTGTACCCCAGTGAGAGTCAGTGTCTGTGGGACCCGTACCCCAGTGAGAGTGAGTGTGGGACCCGTACACAGTGAGAGTCGGTGTGTGTGGGACCCGTACCCCAGTGAGAGTCGGTGTCTGTGGAACCCGTACCCCAGTGAGAGTCAGTTTGTGTGGAACCCGTACCCCAGTGAGAGTCAGCGTCTGTGGAACCCGTACCCCAGTGAGAGTCGGTGTCTGTGGGACCCGTACCCCAGTGAGAGTCGGTGTCTGTGGGACCCGTACCGCAGTGAGAGTCAGTGTCTGTGGGACCCGTACCCCAGTGAGAGTCGGTGTCTGTGGGACCCGTACCCCAGTGAGAGTCGGTGTCTGTGGAACCCGTATCCCAGTGAGAGTCAGTGTGTGTGGGACCCAGTACCCCAGTGACAGTCGGTGTGTGTGGGACCCAGTACCCCAGTGAGAGTCATTGTGTGTGGGACCCATACCCCAGTGAGAGTCAGTGTGTGTGGGACCCGTACCCCAGTGAGAGTCGGTGTCTGTGGAACCCGTACCCCAGTGAGAGTCGGTGTCTGTGGAACCCGTACCCCAGTGAGAGTCAGTGTGTGTGGGACCCGTACCCCAGTGAGAGTCGGTGTCTGTGGAACCCGTACCCCAGTGAGAGTCAGTGTCTGTGGAACCCGTACCCCAGTGAGAGTCCGTGCGCGTGGAACTGTACCCCAGTGAGAGTCGGTGTGTGTGGAACCCGTACCCCAGTGAGAGTCGGTGTGTGTTGAACCCGGACCCCAGTGAGAGTCGGTGTGTGTGGAACCCGTACCCCAGTGAGAGTCGGTGTGTGTATAACCCGTACCCCAGTGAGAGTCGGTGTCTGTGGAACCCGTAGCCCAGTGAGAGTCAGTGTGTGTGGAACCCGTGCCCCAGTGAGAGTCAGTATCTGTGGAACCCGTACCCCAGTGAGAGTCATTGTGTGTGCAACCCGTACCCCAGTGAGAGTCGGTGTGTGTGGAACCCGTACCACAGTGAGAGTCAGTATCTGTGGAACCCGTACCCCAGTGAGAGTCGGTGCGTGTGGAACCCGTACCCCAGTGAGAGTCAGTGTGTGTGGGACCCGTACCCCAGTGAGAGTCGGTGTCTGTGGAACCCTTACCCCAGTGAGAGTCGGGGTCTGTGGAACCCATACCCCAGTGAGAGTCGGTGTGTGTGAAACCCGTACCCCAGTGAGAGTCGGTGTCTGTGGAACCTGTACCCCAGTGAGAGTCAGTTTCTGTGCAACCCGTACCCCAGTGAGAGTCAGTGTCTGTGGGAGCTGTACCCCAGTGAGAGTCGGTGTCTGTGGAACCCGTACCCCAGTGAGAGTCAGTGTGTGTGGAACCCGTACGCCAGTGAGAGTCAGTGTGTGTGGCACCCGTACCCCAGTGAGAGTCAGTGTCTGTGGGACCCGTAACCCAGTGAGAGTCGGTGTGTGTGGAACCCGTACCCCAGTGAAAGTCAGTGTCTGTGGGACCCATACCCCAGTGAGAGTCTGTGTCTGTGGGACCCGTACCGCAGTGAGAGTCAGTGTGTGTGGGACCCGTACCCCAGTGAGAGTCAGTGTGTGTGGGACCCGTACCCCAGTGAGAGTCGATGTCTGTGGAACCCGTACCCCAGTGAGAGTCCGTGTCTGTGGAACCCGTACCCCAGTGAGAGTCGGTGTCTGTGGAACACGTACCCCAGTGAGAGTCAGTGTGTGTGGAACCCGTACCCCAGTGAGAGTCAGTATCTGTGGAACCCGTACCCCAGTGAGAGTCGGTGTGTGTGGAACCCGTACCCCAGTGAGAGTCAGTGTGTGTGGAACCCGTACCCCAGTGAGAGTCGGTGTGCGTGGAACCCGCACCCCAGTGAGAGTCAGTATCTGTGGAACCCGTACCCCAGTGAGAGTCGGTGTGTGTGGGACCCGTACCCCAGTGAGAGTCGGTGTCTGTGGAACCCATACCCCAGTGAGAGTCGGTGTGTGTGAAACCTGTACCCCAGTGAGAGTCGGTGTCTGTGGAACCCGTACCCCAGTGAGAGTCAGTTTCTGTGAAACCCGTACCTCAGTGAGAGTCAGTGTGTGGGGTACCCGTACCCCAGCGAGAGTCAGTGTCTGTGGGAGCTGTACCCCAGTGAGAGTCGGTGTCTGTGGAACCCGTACCCCAGTGAGAGTCAGTGTGTGTGGCACCCGTACCCCAGTGAGTGTCAGTGTCTGTGGAACCGGTACCCCAGTGAGAGTCCGTGTCTGTGGAACCCGTACCCCAGTGAGAGTCAGTGTGTGTGGGACCCGTACCCCAGTGAGAGTCAGTGTGTGTGGGACCCGTACCCCAGTGAGAGTCGATGTCTGTGGAACCCGTACCCCAGTGAGAGTCCGTGTCTGTGGAACCCGTACCCCAGTGAGAGTCAGTGTGTGTGGAACCCGTACCCCAGTGAGAGTCAGTGTCTGTGGAACCCGTACCCCAGTGAGAGTCGGTGTGTGTGGAACCCGTACCCAAGTGAGAGTCAGTGTGTGTGGAACCCGTACCCCAGTGAGAGTCGGTGTCTGTGGGACCCGTACCCTAGTGAGAGTAATTGAGTGTGTGGGACCCGTACCCCAGTGAGAGTCGGTGTCTGTGGAACCCGTACCCCAGTGAGAGTTGGTGTCTGTGGAACCCGTACCCCAGTGAGAGTCGGTGTCTGTGGGACCCGTACCCCAGTGAGAGTCGGTGTCTGTGGGACCCGTACCGCAGTGAGAGTCGGTGTCTGTGGGACCCGTACCCCAGTGAGAGTCGGTGTCTGTGGGACCCGTACCCCAGTGAGAGTTGGTGTCTGTGGAACCCGTACCCCAGTGAGAGTCGGTGTGTGTGGTACCCAGTACCCCAGTCACAGTCTGTGTGTGTGGGACCCAGTACCCCACTGAGAGTCATTGTGTGTGGGACCCGTACCCCTGTGAGAGTCAGTGTGTGTGGGACCCGTACCCCAGTGAGAGTTGGTGTCTGTGGAACCCGTACCCCAGTAAGAGTCGGTGTCTGTGGAACCCGTACCCCAGTGAGAGCCAGTTTCTGTGGAACCCGTACCCCAGTGAGAGTCAGTGTGTGGGGTACCCGTACCCCAGTGAGAGTCAGTGTGTGTGGGACCCGTACCCCAGTGAGAGTCGGTGTGTGTGGAACCCGTACCCCAGTGAGAGTCGGTGTGTGTGGAACCCGTACCCCATTGAGAGTCTCTACCTGTGGAACCCGTACCCCAGTGAGAGTCAGTGGCTGTTGAACCCGTACCCCAGTGAGAGTCGGTGTGTGTGGAACCCGTACCCCAGTGAGAGTCAGTGCGTGTGGCACCCGTACCCCAGTGAGAATCAGTGTGTGTGGAACCCGTACCCCAGTGAGAGTCGGTGTGTGTGGAACCCGTACCCCAGTGAGAGTCAGTGCCTGTGGAACCCGTACCCCAGTGAGAGTCAGTGTCTGTGGAACCAGTACCCAAGTGAGAGTCAGTGTCTGTAGGATCCGTACCCCAGTGAGAGTCAGTGTGTGTGGGACCCGTACCCCAGTGAGAGTCGGTGTCTGTGGAACTGTACCCCAGTGAGAGTGAGTGTCTGTGGAACCTGTACCCCAGTGAGAGTCAGTGTCTGTGGAACCCGTACCCCAGTGAGAGTCGGTGTGTGTGGAACCCGTACCCCAGTGAGAGTGAGTGAGTGTGGGTCCCGTACCCAAGTGAGAGTCGGTGTGTGTGGAACCCGTACCCCAGTGAGAGTCGCTGTATGAAACCCGTACCCCAGTGTGAGTCGGTGTCTGTGGGACCCGTACCCCAGTGAGAGTCGGTGTCCGTGGGACCCGTACCCCAGTGAGAGTCAGTGTGTGTGGAACCCGTACCCCAGTGAGAGTCAGTGTGTGTGGAACTGTACCCCAGTGAGGGTCGGTGTCTGTGGATGCCGTACCCCAGTGAGAGTCAGTGTGTGTGGAACCCTACCCCAGTGAGAGTCAGTGGCTGTGGGACCCGTATCCCAGTGAGAGTCAGTGTGTGTGGGACCCGTACCCCAGTGAGAGTCAGTGTCTGTAGGACCCGTACCCCAATGAGAGTCGGTGTCCGTGGAACCCGTACCCCAGTGAGAGTCAGTGTGTGTGCAACCAGTACCCCAGTGAGAGTCAGTGTCTGTGGAACCCGTACCCCAGTGAGAGTCAGTGTGTGTGGAACCCGTACCCCAGTGAGAGTCAGTGTGTGTGGAACCCTACCCCAGTGAGAGTCAGTGAGTGTGGAACCCGTACCCCAGTGAGAGTCGGTGTCCGTGGAACCCGTACCCCAGTGAGAGCCGGTGTGTGTGGAACCCGTACCCGAGTGAGAGTCAGTGTCTGTAGGACCCGTACCCCAGTGAGAGTCGGTGTGTGTGGTACCCGTACCCCAGTGAGAGTCGGTGTGTGTGGAACCCGTACCCCAGTGAGAGTTGGTGTCTGTGGAACCCGTACCCCAGTGAGAGTCAGAGTGTGTGTGGAACCCGTACCCCAGTGAGAGTCAGAGTGTGTGGAACCCGTACCCCAGTGAGAGTCGGTGTCTGTGGAAACCGTACCCCAGTGAGAGTCGGTGTCTGTGTAACCCGTACCCCAGTGAGAGTCAGTGTGTGTGTAACCCGTACCCCAGTGAGAGTCAGTGCGTGTGGAACCCGTACCCCAGTGAGAGTCAGTGTCTGTGGAACCCGTACCCCAGTGAGAGTCGGTGTCTGTGGAACCCGTACCCCAGCGAGAGTCAGTGTGTGTGGAACCCGTACCCCAGTGAGAGTCGGTGTGTGTGGAACCCGTACCCCAGTGAGAGTCGGTGTGTGTGGAACCCGTACCCCAGTGAGAGTCGGTGTGTGAGGAACCCGTACCCCAGTGAGAGTCGGTGTGTGAGGAACCCGTACCCCAATGAGAGTCGGTGTGTGTGGAACCCGTACCCCAGTGCGAGTCACTGTGTGTGGAACCCGTACCCAAGTGAGAGTCAGTGTCTGTGGAACCCGTAGCCCAGTGAGAGTCGGTGTGTTTGGAACCCGTACCCCAGTGAGAGTCATTGTGTGTGGAACCCGTACACCAGTGAGAGTCAGTATCTGTGGAACCCGTACCCCAGTGAGAGTCGGTGTCTGTGGAACCCTTACCCCAGTGAGAGTCGGGGTCTGTGGAACCCATACCCCAGTGAGAGTCAGTGTGTGTGGAACCCGTACGCCAGTGAGAGTCAGTGTGTGTGGCACCCGTACCCCAGTGAGAGTCAGTGTCTGTGGGACCCGTAACCCAGTGAGAGTCGGTGTGTGTGGAACCCGTACCCCAGTGAGAGTCAGTGTCTGTGGGACCCATACCCCAGTGAGAGTCGGTGTGTGTGGAACCCGTACCCCAGTGAGAGTCAGTGTCTGTGGGACCCGTAACCCAGTGAGAGTCAGTGTGTGTGGAACCCGTACCCCAGTGAAAGTCAGTGTCTGTGGGACCCATACCCCAGTGAGAGTCGGTGTCTGTGGGACCCGTAACCCAGTGAGAGTCGGTGTGTGTGGAACCCGTACCCCAGTGAGAGTCAGTGTCTGTGGGACCCGTAACCCAGTGAGAGTCAGTGTGTGTGGAACCCGTACCCCAGTGAAAGTCAGTGTCTGTGGGACCCATACCCCAGTGAGAGTCGGTGTCTGTGGGACCCGTACCGCAGTGAGAGTCAGTGTGTGTGGGACCCGTACCCCAGTGAGAGTCAGTGTGTGTGGGACCCGTACCCCAGTGAGAGTCGATGTTTGTGGAACCCGTACCCCAGTGAGAGTCCGTGTCTGTGGAACCCGTACCCCAGTGAGAGTCGGTGTCTGTGGAACACGTACCCCAGTGAGAGTCGGTGTCTTTGGAACTGTACCCCAGTGAGAGTCGGTGTCTGTGGAACCCGTACCCCAGTGAGAGTCTGTGTGTGTGGGACCCATACCCTAGTGAGAGTAATTGAGTGTGTGGGACCCGTACCCCAGTGAGAGTCAGTGTCTGTGGAACCCGTACCCCAGTGAGAGTCTGTGTGTGTGGAACCCGTACCCCAGTGAGAGTCAGTGTCTGTGGAACCCGTACCCCAGTGAGAGTCGGTGTGTGTGGGACCCATACCCTAGTGAGAGTAATTGAGTGTGTGGGACCCGTACCCCAGTGAGAGTCGGTGTCTGTGGAACCCTTACCCCAGTGAGCTTCGGGGTCTGTGGAACCCGTACCCCAGTGAGAGTCGCTGTGTGTGAAACCCGTACCCCAGCGAGAGTCGGTGTCTGTGGAACCCGTACCCCAGTGAGAGTTGGTGTCTGTGGAACCCGTACCCCAGTGAGAGTCGGTGTCTGTGGGACCCGTACCCCAGTGAGAGTCGGTGTCTGTGGGACCCGTACCCCAGTGAGAGTCGGTGTCTGTGGGACCCGTACCCCAGTGAGAGTCCGTGTCTGTGGAACCCGTACCCCAGTGAGAGTCGGTGTCTGTGGAACACGTACCCCAGTGAGAGTCAGTGTGTGTGGAACCCGTACCCCAGTGAGAGTCAGTATCTGTGGAACCCGTACCCCAGTGAGAGTCGGTGTGTGTGGAACCCGTACCCCAGTGAGAGTCAGTGTGTGTGGAACCCGTACCCCAGTGAGAGTCGGTGTGCGTGGAACCCGCACCCCAGTGAGAGTCAGTATCTGTGGAACCCGTACCCCAGTGAGAGTCGGTGTGTGTGGGACCCGTACCCCAGTGAGAGTCGGTGTCTGTGGAACCCATACCCCAGTGAGAGTCGGTGTGTGTGAAACCTGTACCCCAGTGAGAGTCGGTGTCTGTGGAACCCGTACCCCAGTGAGAGTCAGTTTCTGTGAAACCCGTACCTCAGTGAGAGTCAGTGTGTGGGGTACCCGTACCCCAGCGAGAGTCAGTGTCTGTGGGAGCTGTACCCCAGTGAGAGTCGGTGTCTGTGGAACCCGTACCCCAGTGAGAGTCAGTGTGTGTGGCACCCGTACCCCAGTGAGTGTCAGTGTCTGTGGAACCGGTACCCCAGTGAGAGTCCGTGTCTGTGGAACCCGTACCCCAGTGAGAGTCAGTGTGTGTGGGACCCGTACCCCAGTGAGAGTCAGTGTGTGTGGGACCCGTACCCCAGTGAGAGTCGATGTCTGTGGAACCCGTACCCCAGTGAGAGTCCGTGTCTGTGGAACCCGTACCCCAGTGAGAGTCAGTGTGTGTGGAACCCGTACCCCAGTGAGAGTCAGTGTCTGTGGAACCCGTACCCCAGTGAGAGTCGGTGTGTGTGGAACCCGTACCCAAGTGAGAGTCAGTGTGTGTGGAACCCGTACCCCAGTGAGAGTCGGTGTCTGTGGGACCCGTACCCTAGTGAGAGTAATTGAGTGTGTGGGACCCGTACCCCAGTGAGAGTCGGTGTCTGTGGAACCCGTACCCCAGTGAGAGTTGGTGTCTGTGGAACCCGTACCCCAGTGAGAGTCGGTGTCTGTGGGACCCGTACCCCAGTGAGAGTCGGTGTCTGTGGGACCCGTACCGCAGTGAGAGTCGGTGTCTGTGGGACCCGTACCCCAGTGAGAGTCGGTGTCTGTGGGACCCGTACCCCAGTGAGAGTTGGTGTCTGTGGAACCCGTACCCCAGTGAGAGTCGGTGTGTGTGGTACCCAGTACCCCAGTCACAGTCTGTGTGTGTGGGACCCAGTACCCCACTGAGAGTCATTGTGTGTGGGACCCGTACCCCTGTGAGAGTCAGTGTGTGTGGGACCCGTACCCCAGTGAGAGTTGGTGTCTGTGGAACCCGTACCCCAGTAAGAGTCGGTGTCTGTGGAACCCGTACCCCAGTGAGAGCCAGTTTCTGTGGAACCCGTACCCCAGTGAGAGTCAGTGTGTGGGGTACCCGTACCCCAGTGAGAGTCAGTGTGTGTGGGACCCGTACCCCAGTGAGAGTCGGTGTGTGTGGAACCCGTACCCCAGTGAGAGTCGGTGTGTGTGGAACCCGTACCCCATTGAGAGTCTCTACCTGTGGAACCCGTACCCCAGTGAGAGTCAGTGGCTGTTGAACCCGTACCCCAGTGAGAGTCGGTGTGTGTGGAACCCGTACCCCAGTGAGAGTCAGTGCGTGTGGCACCCGTACCCCAGTGAGAATCAGTGTGTGTGGAACCCGTACCCCAGTGAGAGTCGGTGTGTGTGGAACCCGTACCCCAGTGAGAGTCAGTGCCTGTGGAACCCGTACCCCAGTGAGAGTCAGTGTCTGTGGAACCAGTACCCAAGTGAGAGTCAGTGTCTGTAGGATCCGTACCCCAGTGAGAGTCAGTGTGTGTGGGACCCGTACCCCAGTGAGAGTCGGTGTCTGTGGAACTGTACCCCAGTGAGAGTGAGTGTCTGTGGAACCTGTACCCCAGTGAGAGTCAGTGTCTGTGGAACCCGTACCCCAGTGAGAGTCGGTGTGTGTGGAACCCGTACCCCAGTGAGAGTGAGTGAGTGTGGGTCCCGTACCCAAGTGAGAGTCGGTGTGTGTGGAACCCGTACCCCAGTGAGAGTCGCTGTATGAAACCCGTACCCCAGTGTGAGTCGGTGTCTGTGGGACCCGTACCCCAGTGAGAGTCGGTGTCCGTGGGACCCGTACCCCAGTGAGAGTCAGTGTGTGTGGAACCCGTACCCCAGTGAGAGTCAGTGTGTGTGGAACTGTACCCCAGTGAGGGTCGGTGTCTGTGGATGCCGTACCCCAGTGAGAGTCAGTGTGTGTGGAACCCTACCCCAGTGAGAGTCAGTGGCTGTGGGACCCGTATCCCAGTGAGAGTCAGTGTGTGTGGGACCCGTACCCCAGTGAGAGTCAGTGTCTGTAGGACCCGTACCCCAATGAGAGTCGGTGTCCGTGGAACCCGTACCCCAGTGAGAGTCAGTGTGTGTGCAACCAGTACCCCAGTGAGAGTCAGTGTCTGTGGAACCCGTACCCCAGTGAGAGTCAGTGTGTGTGGAACCCGTACCCCAGTGAGAGTCAGTGTGTGTGGAACCCTACCCCAGTGAGAGTCAGTGAGTGTGGAACCCGTACCCCAGTGAGAGTCGGTGTCCGTGGAACCCGTACCCCAGTGAGAGCCGGTGTGTGTGGAACCCGTACCCGAGTGAGAGTCAGTGTGTGTGGAACCCTACCCCAGTGAGAGCCGGTGTGTGTGGAACCCGTACCCGAGTGAGAGTCAGTGTCTGTAGGACCCGTACCCCAGTGAGAGTCGGTGTGTGTGGTACCCGTACCCCAGTGAGAGTCGGTGTGTGTGGAACCCGTACCCCAGTGAGAGTTGGTGTCTGTGGAACCCGTACCCCAGTGAGAGTCAGAGTGTGTGTGGAACCCGTACCCCAGTGAGAGTCAGAGTGTGTGGAACCCGTACCCCAGTGAGAGTCGGTGTCTGTGGAAACCGTACCCCAGTGAGAGTCGGTGTCTGTGTAACCCGTACCCCAGTGAGAGTCAGTGTGTGTGTAACCCGTACCCCAGTGAGAGTCAGTGCGTGTGGAACCCGTACCCCAGTGAGAGTCAGTGTGTGTGTAACCCGTACCCCAGTGAGAGTCAGTGTGTGTGGAACCCGTACCCCAGTGAGAGTCAGTGTGTGTGGAACCCGTACCCCAGTGAGAGTCAGTGTCTGTGGAACCCGTACCCCAGTGAGAGTCGGTGTCTGTGGAACCCGTACCCCAGCGAGAGTCAGTGTGTGTGGAACCCGTACCCCAGTGAGAGTCGGTGTGTGTGGAACCCGTACCCCAGTGAGAGTCGGTGTGTGTGGAACCCGTACCCCAGTGAGAGTCGGTGTGTGAGGAACCCGTACCCCAGTGAGAGTCGGTGTGTGTGGAACCCGTACCCCAGTGAGAGTCGGTGTGTGTGGAACCCGTACCCCAGTGAGAGTCGGTGTGTGTGGAACCCGTACCCCAGTGAGAGTCGGTGTGTGTGGAACCCGTACCCCAGTGAGAGTCGGTGTGTGTGGAACCCGTACCCCAGTGCGAGTCACTGTGTGTGGAACCCGTACCCAAGTGAGAGTCAGTGTCTGTGGAACCCGTAGCCCAGTGAGAGTCGGTGTGTTTGGAACCCGTACCCCAGTGAGAGTCATTGTGTGTGGAACCCGTACACCAGTGAGAGTCAGTATCTGTGGAACCCGTACCCCAGTGAGAGTCGGTGTCTGTGGAACCCTTTCCCCAGTGAGAGTCGGGGTCTGTGGAACCCATACCCCAGTGAGAGTCAGTGTGTGTGGAACCCGTACGCCAGTGAGAGTCAGTGTGTGTGGCACCCGTACCCCAGTGAGAGTCAGTGTCTGTGGGACCCGTAACCCAGTGAGAGTCGGTGTGTGTGGAACCCGTACCCCAGTGAGAGTCAGTGTCTGTGGGACCCATACCCCAGTGAGAGTCGGTGTGTGTGGAACCCGTACCCCAGTGAGAGTCAGTGTCTGTGGGACCCGTAACCCAGTGAGAGTCAGTGTGTGTGGAACCCGTACCCCAGTGAAAGTCAGTGTCTGTGGGACCCATACCCCAGTGAGAGTCGGTGTCTGTGGGACCCGTAACCCAGTGAGAGTCGGTGTGTGTGGAACCCGTACCCCAGTGAGAGTCAGTGTCTGTGGGACCCGTAACCCAGTGAGAGTCAGTGTGTGTGGAACCCGTACCCCAGTGAAAGTCAGTGTCTGTGGGACCCATACCCCAGTGAGAGTCGGTGTCTGTGGGACCCGTACCGCAGTGAGAGTCAGTGTGTGTGGGACCCGTACCCCAGTGAGAGTCAGTGTGTGTGGGACCCGTACCCCAGTGAGAGTCGATGTTTGTGGAACCCGTACCCCAGTGAGAGTCCGTGTCTGTGGAACCCGTACCCCAGTGAGAGTCGGTGTCTGTGGAACACGTACCCCAGTGAGAGTCGGTGTCTTTGGAACTGTACCCCAGTGAGAGTCGGTGTCTGTGGAACCCGTACCCCAGTGAGAGTCTGTGTGTGTGGGACCCATACCCTAGTGAGAGTAATTGAGTGTGTGGGACCCGTACCCCAGTGAGAGTCAGTGTCTGTGGAACCCGTACCCCAGTGAGAGTCTGTGTGTGTGGAACCCGTACCCCAGTGAGAGTCAGTGTCTGTGGAACCCGTACCCCAGTGAGAGTCGGTGTGTGTGGGACCCATACCCTAGTGAGAGTAATTGAGTGTGTGGGACCCGTACCCCAGTGAGAGTCGGTGTCTGTGGAACCCTTACCCCAGTGAGCTTCGGGGTCTGTGGAACCCGTACCCCAGTGAGAGTCGGTGTCTGTGGAACCCGTACCCCAGTGAGAGTTGGTGTCTGTGGAACCCGTACCCCAGTGAGAGTCGGTGTCTGTGGGACCCGTACCCCAGTGAGAGTCGGTGTCTGTGGGACCCGTACCCCAGTGAGAGTCGGTGTCTGTGGGACCCGTACCCCAGTGAGAGTCGGTGTCTGTGGAACCCGTACCCCAGTGAGAGTCGGTGTCTGTGGAACCCGTACCCCAGTGAGAGTCGGTGTGTGTGGGACCCAGTACCCCAGTCACAGTCGGTGTGTGTGGGACCCAGTACCCCACAGAGTCATTGTGTGTGGGACCCGTACCCCAGTGAGTGTCAGTGTGTGTGGGACCCGTACCCCAGTGAGAGTTGGTGTCTGTGGAACCCGTACCCCAGTGAGAGTCAGTGTGTGTGGAACCCTTACCCCAGTGAGAGTCGGTGTCTGTGGTACCCGTACCCCAGTGAGAGTCAGTGTGTGTGGAACCCGTACCCCAGTGAGAGTCGGTGTGTGTGGAACCCGTACCCCAGTGAGAGTCAGTGTGTGTGGAACCCGTACCCCAGTGAGAGTCGGTGAGTGTGGAACCCGTACCCCAGTGAGAGTCAGTGCCTGTGGAACCCGTACCCCAGTGAGAGTCAGTGTCTGTGGAACCAGTAACCTAGTGAGAGTCAGTGTCTGTAGGACCCGTACCCGAGTGAGAGTAAGTGTCTGAGGAACCAGTACCCCAGTGAGAGTCGGTGTCTGTGGAACCAGTACCCCAGTGAGTGTCAGTGTCTGTGGAACTGTACCCCAGTGAGAGTGAGTGTCTGTGGAACCTGTACCCCAGTGAGAGTCAGTGTCTGTGGAACCCGTACCCCAGTGAGAGTCGGTGTGTGTGGAACCCGTACCCCAGTGAGAGTGAGTGAGTGTGGGTCCCGTACCCAAGTGAGAGTCAGTGTGTGTGGAACTGTACCCCAGTGAGAGTCGGTGTCTGTAGGACCCATACCCCAGTGAGAGTCAGTGTGTGTGGGACCCGTACCCCAGTGAAAGTCAGTGTGTGTGGAACCCGTACCCCAGTGAGAGTCAGTGTGTGTGGAACCCGTACCCCAGTGAGAGTCAGTGTGTGTGGAACCCGTACCCCAGTGAGAGTCAGTGTGTGTGGGACCCGTACCCCAGTGAGAGTCAGTGTGTGTGGAACCCATACCCCAGTGAAAGTCAGTGTGTGTGGGACCCGTACCCCAGTGAGAGTCAGTGAGTGTGGGACCCGTACCCCAGTGAGAGTCGGTGTGTGTGGGACCCGTACCCCAGTGAGAGTCAGTGTGTGTGGAACCCGTACCCCAGTGAGAGTCGGTGTGTGTGGAACCCGTACCCCAGTGAGAGTCGGTGTGTGTGGAACCCGTACCCCAGTGAGAACCCGTTCCTGCCCGGTTAGGAGAGATTATAATTTGCAGCAATAAATCTCAAATAAATCCACACAGGCCCAGCAAATACAGAAAATCTTTATTGCATATATAAAAAGATAATTTAGAACGCATTCAAGATATACAGAAAGGCTTCCCGTACCATAGCCACACCAATACGGCGCTCATTAGGAATGTAATCCTGAAATATTGCAGGAATTTCTTGTTACATTTACACATTGATATACAGATTTATATTTCATCCATGTTGTACCCGCACAGAAAAGACTGGAATCAGTAGCAGGATTCAAAGGCAACTGAACCACTGTAGTGTTAACTAACTGCACTTCGATTAACACACACACAGAAATTAGTGTAATTGTGTCGTAGATCACAAACTATTCATTTATTCATTTAAGTCACAAACTTAACATTCAGTTACGTGCCCAGAAGACACGAGCAGTGATTTCACTGAGTTTTATGTAGTATATCGGTACGCAATATCGTAAGTCGCACGTAACCCCCATCGCTTGTATCGCTGTTCGGTTCGCTTTGAGCGAGGCTCGTACCATCCAGCCCCTTGCGTTGCTCCCATGCACACAGTCGCGAGCCGGTAGCCCCCTCCCCCTAGTGTTAAACAGCCCCCCCATAGACACCGCACCGCGCTGGGAGCAGGCTGCGATCTGTAATTGGTGCTAGAATTGTTGGGGTGGTGGGGGGGGAGGGGGGGGGGGGAGGGTGCTCGGACTCCTCCCCCAACACACAGGGCTAAACAGGTACACACCCGGAAAATTTACACTTTTACTGAGACAGAGACAGGAGATGCTGTGGGTCCACTGGGCAAATCAGGATGGAGCCAGAGAGAGAGAGACACACAGACAGCGAGAGAAAGAGAGTGTGGAGGGAGAGAGAGAGAGAGAGAGAGACAGAGAGGGAGAGAGAAAGAGAGAGACAGTGGGATGGGAGAGGGAGGAGAGAGACACAGACAGCGTGAGAGAGAGAGAGCGAGAGAGAAAGACATAGAGCAAGAGAGAGAGAGAGAGAGAGAGAGGGACAGAGAGAGAGAAAGAGAGAGACAGACAGAGACAGTGGGATGGGAGAGGGAGGAGAGAGACACAGACAGCGTGAGAGAGAGAGAGCGAGAGAGAAAGACAGAGCAAGAGAGAGAGAGAGAGAGAGAGAGGGACAGACAGAGAGGGACAGACAGAGAGAGACACACAGGGAGAGAGAGAGAGAGAGAGACAGACAGAGAGCAAGAGAGACACACAGGGAGAGAGAGTGAGAGAGAGAGAGAGAGACACAGGGAGAGAGAGATTAATATTGTTTAAAGTAATATTGTATGTACCCAACGAAGGTCAAAATTGTTTGACACCTACAGAATGTTGGAAAACTGTACTTTTTTGTTATGTAAGCTTTGGCAATATGGTTCCCTGTAAACTTTCATGCCAATAAAGCATTTGAATTGAATTGAATTGAAAATTGAGAGAGACAGGGAGGGAGACAGAGAGACAGGGAGACCGAGAGAGAGAGAGAGGGACAGAAAGAGAGGGACAGAGAGAGAGGGACAGACAGAGAGCAAGAGAGAGAGAGAGAGAGAGAGACAGGGAGACCGAGACAGGGAGAGAGAGATAGAGAGAGAAACCCCTTTCCAGCAGGTTCACCCCCTCGTATGGACGGGTGATATCACAGGCGAGCAGGATTTTAGAAGGAGGTTAAAAAGTTGCGAGGGGAAGGAGCAGGAGGGGGAACCTCAGGCACAGGTGCTACCTGTTGCTCCCCACCTCGCCCCAGCTCCTCAGCCAATCGCACGCTGCGGAAAGAGAGGGTAGGTGAAATTCGACCTGGGAGGTAGCACGAATCGGGCAATAGCCATTCGGCAGCCGCTTCGAACCGACCTCGCTGACCCAGCTTTCGGCCACCTGTCCTAATATCTCCTTTATGTGGCTCGGCATCACATTGTGTTTGATAATCGCTCCTGTGAAGAGCCTCGGGGCGCTGGCGGCCCGGTCGGTATAAGCGCGAGCTGCTGAGCAATAAATTCAGGGACCGGGGCTGCTTGTTGTTTACAGGAGTAACCACCAGATGGCAGCGTTACTCTATCCAAGTCAATGAGTGTTTATTCTTTGTGCTTCAAAGTTACACAACAGCCAACACAATTCTAAGGACACTTGTATACACTATTATATTTTCCGCATTCACTTGACAAGTTATTCCTAACTGATTGAGGGGGGATTCCAATTCTGATAACCATCCAGTGCATTTTCTGCCAACAGCAAACTTAGGGGTCAGCCCTGGCTCATCGAGGCAGCACTCTCGCATCTGAGTCAGAATGTCGTGGGTTTGAGTTCCCCTCCAGAGACTTGAGCCCCATAATCTCGGCCGATATTCCCAGTGCCGAGGGAGCGCCGCACTGTCGGAGGGGCAGTACTGAGAGAGGGGCAGTACTGAGGGAGCGCCGCACTGTCGGAGGGGCGGCACTGAGGGAGCGCCGCACTGTCGGAGGGGCAGCACTGAGGGAGGGGCGGTACTGAGAGAGTGCCGCACTGTCGGAGGGGCAATACTGAGGGAGGGGCGGTACTGAGAGAGTGCCGCACTGTCGGAGGGTCAGTACTGAGAGAGCGCCGCACTGTCGGAGGGGCAGTACTGATGGAGCGCCGCACTGTCGGAGGGGCAGTACTGAGGGAGTGCCACACTGTCGGAGGGGCAGTACTGAGTGAGCGCCGCACTGTCGGAGGGGCGGTACCGAGAGCGCGCCGCACTGTCGGAGGGGCAGTACTGAGAGAGCGCCGCACTGTCGGAGGGGCAGTACTGATGGAGCGCCGCACTGTCGGAGGGGCAGTACTGAGGGAGTGCCACACTGTCGGAGGGGCAGTACTGAGTGAGCGCCGCACTGTCGGAGGGGCGGTACCGAGAGCGCGCCGCACTGTCGGAGGGGCAGTACTGAGAGAGCGCCGCACTGTCGGAGGGGCAGTACTGAGGGAGTGTCGTACTGTCAGAGGGGCAGTACTGAGGGAGCGCCGCACTGTCAGCACAGCCGTCTTTCGGATGAGACATTAAACCCGAGGCCCCGTCTGCTCTCTCAGGTGGACGCAAGAGATCCCACAGCCACTATTGGAAGACGAGCAGGTGGGATCTCTCCCCGGAGTCCTGGGGCCGATATTTATCCCTCAATCAACATCACTAAAAAAAGATATAATCTGGGTCATCATCACATTCGTGGGAGCTTGCTGTGTGCAAATTGGCTGCTGCGTTTCCTTCATTACAACAGCGACTACACTTAAAAAAAAAAAAAAAGTACTTCATTGGCTGTTAAGCGCTTTGGGACGTCCTGAGGTTGTGAAAGGCGCTATAGAAATGCAAGTTTTTCTTCATCCCCAGCAACTCAACAAGCTGGAATGTTAAAAATGGTTGTGTTTTAAAATGTAGATTCATCCCCAGGCACACAGACCAGGCTCCACTCCCGGCCTGTTGAGAGCTCGTTAGACTCAGTCACTGATTTACGCTATAGACAGTAGCTTTGTTTTTCAGAAAAAAACAATTTTTTCATTTTAATAATTAGTCTTCGACTCCGAGGGATCTTTGAATATTTATCAATGGAACAATGGCATCGCTACAAGGAGCGGGCTGGGGGAGGGGAGATTCAATACCGAGGCTGCAGGGGAAATCAGCCGTCTCCCCGGGCAACCGCTGTTCGTTCTGTTCAACTCGTACACTGACACTAAAATGACAGCGTTTAAATCCGGTCTAATATCACGTGCCGGGAATAAATAAAGAGACAAAGTGTTCCTACTGGCAGGAGGATTGGTAAACAGAGGGCACAGATTGAAGGCGGGAACTGTCAAGGCCTTGGAGAGGGTGCGGAGGAGATTGACCAGAATGGTCCCAGGGATGAGGGACTTCGGTGATGTGGAGAGACTGGAGAAGCTGGGGTTGTTCTCCTTAGAGCAGAGAAGGTTGAGAGGAGATTGACCAGAATGGTCCCGGGGATGAGGGACTTCGGTGATGTGGAGAGACTGGAGAAGCTGGGATTGTTCTCCTTAGAGCAGAGAAGGTTAAGGGGAGATTTAATTGAGGCGTTCAAAATCATGAGGGGTTTTGATCGAGTAAATAAGGAGAAACTGTTTCTGTGGCAGGAGGGTCGGTAACCAGAGGACACAGATTGAAGATAATCGGGGAATGAGAAGTTTATTTACGCAGCGAGTTGTTGTGATCTGGAACGCGCTGCCTGAAAGGGCGGTGGAAGCAGATTCAATAGTCACTTTCAAAAGGGGATTTGGATCAATACTTGAAGGGGAAAAATTTCCAGGGCTGTGGGGAAAGAGCAGGGGGGGAGTGGGACTAATTGGAGAGCTCGTTCAAAGAGCCGGCACAGGCACGATGGGCCGAACGGCCTCCTTCTGTGCGGTGTCATAGAGTCATAACGGCACAGAAGGAGGCCATTCGGCCCATCGAGTCCGTGCCAGCTCTCTGTAGAGCAATCCAGTCAGTCCCATTCCCCCCGCTCTATCCCCGTAGCCCTGCAAGTTTATTTCCCTCGAGTGTCTATCCAGTCTCCCCTTGAAAACATTGAGAGTC
This sequence comes from Somniosus microcephalus, assembly GCF_052327205.1. NCBI lineage: Eukaryota > Metazoa > Chordata > Chondrichthyes > Squaliformes > Somniosidae > Somniosus > Somniosus microcephalus. The sequence continues at coordinate 208,982,285 of NC_140998.1, read as the reverse complement.
TCCGCTTCCACCACTTCCGTCGGCAGCGAGTTCCAGGTCCTCACCACTCGCTGCGTAAAAAAGTTTTTCCTCACATCCCCCCGTATCTCTTGCCCAAATCCTTAAATCTGTGCCCCCCTAGTCCTTGTACCATCAACTAGTGGGAACAGCCTTTCCCCATCTAGCCTATCCAAACCCGTCATAATCTTGTACACCTCTATCAAATCACCCCTCAACCTCCTTTGCTCTAATGAAAACAAATCCAGCTTCTCCAACCTGTCCTTGTAGCTAAGATCCCCCCCATCCCCGGAACCATTCTGGTAAATCTCCTCCGCACCCCCTCGAGGGCCTTCACATCCCTCCTAAAGTGTGGCAATACTCCAGTTGTGGCCTAACCAGCGCTTTATAAAGGTTCAGCATAACTTCTCTACTCATTCCATGATTCTATAAGAAGCTAACCCAAAAGTAAAAATACTAAAAGACAATTTTGAATAAAAATTTAGCTGCAGTCCCATTGGTCCTAATTTTTTTAAAATTCTGGTTTACATATTCTAACCGTTGTGTACTGTTTAACGGGAGCGCGAAATCCTTTAAATTGGCCCCTTTTTCTTCGACGCCTCTTAACTCCTAGAAAGTGGAAGCGGGAAACGCCTTTTTAAAAGAAAAAATTAAGAGGTTTCCGCCTGATTGAATGGAACGATTGGCAGGTTAATCTAATGACGCGTCCAATGCAGGGAACTCCCGCCTCAGAAAGGCGAGCAGCAATCGAAGGGTTAAGACGCGCGCAGGGACGTAACGGGTTGACCCAGGCCGCACCCGAGCCCCTTCGCTCATCTCCCTCCCTCGTGGAGCTCGACCCTTCACCCCAGCCAATTCCCTTTAAAAGACATGCAGCGCAAAAATAAAACCCCTCAGAAAATGAAATGTAAAGCAGAAAAAAAAAATCAAATCAGATTCGAAAAACCTGCAGCCGAACAGTAAGGAAAATAATTAAATAGGATTGTCCCTGAACTCCAGATTTGGAAACGTGGAACGCCATTCCTTTCATTCCCCAGTGCTTTTCGGACTTTAGAATAAGTGTTATTACGCTCCCTGTTATTTTAGCACCTCCTTGCACGATATAAAGAGGAGCCGCCAAGATTCATTGATAGTCATTTCCTATAATGTGGGGGCTCCTCGCAGCCGCCCTGCGGTGTTCAGGGGACGCGTACAGACACGGGCTCCCTCCTCGGTCTGTGCACAGTTAGCTGGGCCCAGAAGCTGGCGGGAAATGTGCCTCAGTGCCCCTGCGCTAAGGAAGGCGAGAAAAAAAGGGGAGGCACCGTCCACAGACCTCTGATGGAAATCAAGTGTGTGCGTGTGTCTGTCAGCACTCGTGTGTCCGCACGCGAGTGGGTCTGTAGCTATTGGGTCAGGACAACATGGGGCTCGGTTGCGATGCACCCCATGGCCGGTCAGCACCGGCGATCAACGGCTACCCTGGGTATAGGAGCTCCTATCCATTGTACGGCCCGCTCCTCCCAATGCTCATCGTATGCCCCGCCCCTCACAACGGCCATCTAATCGTACGCCCTGCCCGTCCCAACGCCCATCTAATTGCCCTGCTCCTCCCAAAGCTCATCGATCCCGCGCTCGCTCTCTCTCGTGTCCCTCAGCCAAGTGAATCGTGCGTCAGCCTGGGCAGGAAGCCGATTCTTGTCGCTGGGCTAAGAGAAGGGCGCGACAACCCAAACTGAACTCCCCCCCGCGGCTATCCCCAACCCACCCCCCAGCTCCCCATCCATCCTCATTACACGTCCCTGCAAGAGTCAGGACCCCTGTGACTGAGTCTCTCTCTCCCTCTGCCCCCTTCCCCTCTATGGCATCTGAGGAAGGATGTTCTTGCCATGGAAGGAGTGCAGCAAAGATTCACCAGGCTGATTGGGCTTATACTCGCTGGAGTTTAGAAGAATGAGAGGGGCTCTCATCGAAACTTATAAAATTCTAACAGGACCAGACAAGACTAGCTGCAGGAAGGATGTTCCCGATGGTGGGGAAGTCCAGAACCAGGGGGCACAGTCTAAGGATAAGGGGTAAGCCATTTAAGACAGAGATGAGGAGGAATTTCTTCACCCAGAGAGTGGTGAACCTGTGGAATTCTCTACCACAGAAGGCAGTGGAGGCCAATTCATGAAATATATTCAAGAAGGAGTTGGATATATTTCTTAAGGCTAAAGGGATCACCTCTGCTTTCCAAGCTACCCTCGCACATCAGAACATTTGATCCAATTGGGTCTTCAACAAATGGGGGCCCATCTAGACCAGTGCCGTCCAATAGAAAATATCTACAGCTGTTGCAATTTTTAGTCACATGCACCAGTTTTAGTAGAAAACGCCTCAGCTGCACAATACAGGCAAGCGGACTTCATGTTCACACACGTCTATTCACTGGAACATCGACTGGCACCCAGAAACATGGCAGAAGCATGGCAGATGCAGTATAATGTGGATAAATGTGAGGTTATCCACTTTGGTGGCAAAAACAGGAAGGCAGATTATTATCTGAACGGCAATAGATTGGGAGAAGGGGAAGTGCAACGAGACCTGGGTGTCCTTGTGCACCAGTCGCTGAAGGTAAGCATGCAGGAGCAGCAGGCGGTTAAGAAGGCAAATGGTATGTTGGCCTTCATAGCGAGAGGATTCGAGTACAGGAACAAGGGTGTCTTGCTGCAGTTGTACAGGGCCTTGGTGAGACCACACTGCGAGTATCGTGTGCAGTTTTGGTCGCCTTATCTGAGGAAGAATGTTCTTGCCATGGAGGGAGTGCAGCGAAGATTCACCAGGCTGATACCTGGGATGGCAGGAATGACGTACGAGGAGAGATTGGGTCGATTGGGCTTATACTCGCTGGAGGTTAGAAGAATGAGAGAGGATCTCATTGAAACTTATAAAATTCTAACAGGACTAGACAGACTAGATGCAGGAAGGATGTTCCCAATGGTCGGGGAGTCCAGAACCAGGGGTCACAGTCTAAGGATAAGGGGTAAGCCATTTAGGACAGAGATGAGGAGGAATTTCTTCACCCAGAGAGTGGTGAACCTGTGGAATTCACTACCACAGAAGGCAGTGGAGGCCAATTCATTAAATATATTCAAGAAGGAGTTGGATATATTTCTTACGGCTAAAGGGATCAAGGGGTATGGGGAGAACAGGATGGCAGCACAGTGGCATAGTGGTTAGCACAGTTGCCTCACAGCGCCAGGGACCCGGGTTCGAATCTGGCCTCGGGTGACCGTCTGTGTGGAGTTTGCACATTCTCCCCGTGTTTGCGTGGGTTTCCTCTGGGTGCTCCGGTTTCCTCCCACAGTCCAAAGATGTGCGGGTTAGGTTGATTGGCTATGATAAATTGACCCTTAGTGTTAGGGGGATTAAATACGTGGGGTTACGGGGATCGGGTGGGATATGTGTCGGTGCAGGCTCGATGGGCCGAAATGGCCTCTATCTGCACTGTGGGGTTTCTGTGAGAAAGCAGGGACAGGGTACTGAATTTGGATGATCAGCCATGATCTCATTAAATGGCGGAGCAGGGCTCGAGGGGCCGAATGGCCGACTCCTGCTCCTATCTTCTATGTTTCTATCTATGTTTATCCCCAATCCACCCCCCCATCCATCCTCATTACACATCGCTGCAAGAGTCAGGACCCCTGTGACTGAGTCTCTCTATCCCCTTCCCCCTCACACTCCCTCCCACCACCCTCCCCTCGTCCAATTTTACCCAACCACAGAGCAGCAATGGACCCTCGGCCTCCCGTCTCGCTCAGTCCCCTGACCCAACACTGGGCGATGGGGGAGGTGGTGGGAGAGAATCGGGACAGGGAGGCAGGTACAGCAGCGGTTACTCTAGTGTTAGTCTGCGGGCTGGTGAATTGCCGGAGAACTTGAATCCCCTTCCTGAAACTAAAGTGGTTAGTAAATTAAATTTAGTGCACGATTACAAAAAAAAAAATACAGTGAAGGAGATTGCAGTTTCTCATTAATAGATACAAAGGCAGGCGGACAGTAAATGGCTTGCAAGCCCCTTTATCAGTGGTTCTGAAATAGTGTTTTTTTGTTAGTTCAGTGGGGCTGCGATCAGTCACGGTTCGGGGCAGGTTTTTAAACTCGCCCCCTCGATCCTGTGGTGAGCGGGCGGGTGAAAGTTTGCCCCCCCCCGCCCGGCCGCCCCCTGTGCTGGGCCCCTGGGTTCACCCTCCCCTCCGCGCTCTGCAGTGTACGGTTCACGAGCAGGCTGCGGCCACGCTCTGCGGCCTAGTTTCTGCCGGTCGAGAGCCTCGGTCTCAAGTGAGGCCGAGGGCCAATTGAGCTATGGGGAGAGTTGGGGAAGGGGTGGGGTGGGGGACGGGGGGGGGGGGGGGGTCTGGTGCTCCAACCCCAACCCTAAACGTCACTGCCCAAAAGCTCCCTCAAAGGCAACCATTACGAGGTCCCAAAGGCGCCGTTACGAACTCCCAAAGGTGCCGTTACGAACAACCAAAGGCAACCTTTACGAGCTCCCAAAGGCACCGTGACGAGCTCCCCAAAGTGTCGATATAATATTCCGTGGCCACGTTGCTGGGTAGGAAGAGAGAGAGGGAACGCACTGTTCGGTTAGTGTTAAGAGGAATAGAAGGTGTTTGGGGGAGTGGTGGTCTCGAGGAGATGGCAGGGGGCGAGGGGCCCGAATCCTACACGTACATTCCCTTCGACACAAACTCCTGGCTCTGCCTGTGTTCCTCCTCCGGGTGAGAGAGCTCGTTGTAAATGGGGTTCTCTTGTTCCAGGTAGTCGCCAGGTGCGGTGTCGTTGGGGGACTTGAGGTCAGAGCCTGCCCCGGGCTCGTCATAATACTGGGTGAGGGTCTACGGAGAGAGAGAGTGAGAGAGAGAGAGATAAAGCCAACCGTCAATGGCGAACAGTCCAACCTTTCCCTGCCTCTTCTCAGGCCACTGGGAGTGATCACCGAATCCCCCCAAATCCCCTCACCGCCACGCGCGAGTGCCGGTCGGATATTCAACCACGGCGGCATCTCTCGGTCTCGACTTGAAAAATTCTCATCCTCGTTTCCAAATCTCTCCATGGCCTCCTCGCCCCCCCCCCTCCCTATCTCTGTAACCTCCTCCAGCCCCCCCCTCCCTATCTCTGTAACCTCCTCCAGCCCCTACAGCCCTCCCTATCTCTGTAACCTCCTCCAGCCCCTACAACTCTCCCTATCTCTGTAACCTCCTCCAGCCCCTACAACCCTCCCTATCTCTGTAACCTCCTCCAGCCCCTACAACTCTCCCTATCTCTGTAACCTCCTCCAGCCCCTACAACCCTCCCTATCTCTGTAACCTCCTCCAGCCCCTACAACCCTCCCTATCTCTGTAACCTCCTCCAGCCCCGCCAACCCTCCCTATCTCTGTAACCTCCTCCAGCCCCCTACAACCCTCCCTATCTCTGTAACCTCCTCCAGCCCCCTACAACCCTCCCTATCTCTGTAACCTCCTCCAGCCCCTACAACCCTCCCTATCTCTGTAACCTCCTCCAGCCCCTACAACCCTCCCTATCTCTGTAACCTCCTCCAGCCCCTACAACCCTCCCTATCTCTGTAACCTCCTCCAGCCCCTACAACCCTCCCTATCTCTGTAACCTCCTCCAGCCCCTACAACCCCCCCAGATCTCTGCGCTCCTCCAATTCCGGCCTCTTGCACATCCCCCGATTTCCATCGCTCCACCATTGGTGGCCGTGCCTTCAGCCGCCTGGGCCCCGAGCTCTGGAATTCCCTCCCTAAACCTCTCCGCCTCTCTCTCCTCCTTTAAGACGCTTCATAAAACCGACCTCTTTGACCAAGCTTTTGGTCGCCCGTCCTAATATCTCCTTCTGTGGCTCGATGTCAAATTGTTGTTTGATAATCGCTCCTGTGAAGCACCTTGGGACGTTTTACTACGTTAAAGGCGCTATATAAATGCAGGTTGTTGCATTCAAACGTGCTCCAGCTCAGAGGCGTCTAAACAGTCGCCTGTGTGAATCTGCTCCCACCGCCCTTTCAGGCAACGCATTCCAGATCACAACAACCCGCTGCGGAAAAACAATTCTCCTCATCTCCCCCTCTGGTTGTTTTACCGATTATCTTCAATCTGTGTCCTCTGGTTACCGACCCTCCTGCCACTGGAAACAGCTTCTCCTTATTTACTCCATCAAAACCCTTCATGATTCTGAACGCCTCCATTAAATTTCCTCTTAACCTTCTCTGCTCCAAGGAGAACAACCCCAGCTTCTCCCGTCTCGCCTCCCCTCATCCCTGGGACCATTCTAGTAAATCTTTCCCGTACCCTCTCCAAGGCCTTCACATCCTTCCTAAAGTGCGGGGCCCAGAATTGGACACAATCCTCCAGTTGAGGCCGAACCAGTGATTTATAAAGGTTCAGCATACACTCCATGCTTTTGTACTCTATGTCTCTATTTATAAAGCCCAGGATCCCATGTGCTTTTTTATTTAAATAAAGAAATATCCTTCTCGACTAGTCCTGCCATCTTCAAAGACTGGTGTATGTTCAGCCCACAGGTCTCTCGGTTCATGCTTCCCCTTTTAAAAAGTCGTATTATTTAGTTTATATTGCCTCTCCTCATCCTTCCTACCAAAATGCGCCACTTCACACTTCCCTGCGTTAAATTACTCGGCAGAATGGCTCTCCTCGGCTCTGTGACACTCACCATCCCGTTATCATCCTCACCGCTGGTTTCAAAGTAGTGGAGGGGAACGCTCTCCATTTTATCGGCTTCAGTATTCTTAACCTAAGGAAGTACAGGGTACATTTGAAACTTGCAGGCAACAACATCTGAATCGACAGAGAACAAGCCGTACATCTGAGAGTCTGTGCTGGTGGGGCTTCCCACCGGGAGTCAGCCGTGGCTCAGTGGGCAGCACTCTCGCCTCGGAGACAGAAGGTCGTGGGTTCGACCCCCCCCCCCCCCCACTCCAAAGACCTGAACTCAAAATCCAGGCTGACACTCCCAGTGCCAGTACTGAGGGAGCGCCGCACTGTCGGAGGGGCAGTACTGAGGGAGCGCCGCACTGTCGGAGGGGCAGTACTGAGGGAGCGCCGCACTGTCGGAGGGGCAGCACCGCACTGTCGGAGGGGCAGTACTGAGGGAGCGCCGCACTCTCGGAGGGGCGGCACCGAGGGAGCGCCGCACTGTCGGAGGGGCAGTACCGAGGGAGCGCCGCACTGTCGGAGGGGCGGCACCGAAGGAGCGCCGCACTGTTGGAGGGGCGGCACCGAGGGAGCGCCGCACTGTCGGAGGGGCTGTCTTTCAGATGAGACGTTAAACCGAGGCCCCGTCTGCTCTCTCAGTTGGACGTAAAAGATCCCACGGCCACTTCTGGAACAAGAGCGGGGCGGGGGGTGGTGGGGTGGGGTGGGGTGGGGTTCTCCCCGGTGTCCTGGGGCCAATATTTATCCCTTAACCAACATCACTAAAAACAGATTATCTGGTCATTATCACATTGCTGTTTGTGGGAGCTTGCTGTGCGCAAATTGGCTGCCGTGTTTCCCACATTACAACAGCGACTCTGCAGCCAATTAAGTACTTTCTGAAGTGAAGAGTTTGGGGATGTCCTGAGGTGGTGAAAGGCGCTGGAGAAATGCAAATTCTCTCTTTCTGAACAACAGGAGCACAAAATACCGTTCCGATTTCTGTCGAGGTGTGTTTGGGATGAGGCGGTTTGTGGCTTGGAGGCTTGAAGCTGCAATAGAAAAAAAATAATCGAGAGATATAAATAATGGAACAATTCAGGCAGATGTGACATTGCTCCAAGTATCTTTCAAAGTCTTCGGAGTAATGGGACAGGGGTCTGTGTCCGAGATCTCCCATCACCCCGACTCGCACAGCGCGCTCCTGATTCTAGCCAGTCCATTAATATCCCCTCGCCTTGTTCTTCAACCCGCTGCTTAGATACACCCGAGGACAGCAGGTTCCCTTCCCGAAGGGCATTTCGTCAACTAGTTGAGCTCGAGACAATCTGACAGCTTCAGAAGTCACTGTTGCCGACGGCGGCTCTTCAATCAACAGATTTTGTTGACTCACTGTCTCGATCACCAGTCTGGGAATGTAACCACTCCATTACCACAGCCACATCACACGGCATGAAATATTACAGTGTCTAGACTGGAGTTCAGGACTGGGCATTGGGATGGGCAGCACAGGACATACGGCACAGAAACAGGCCATTTGGCCCAACCAGTCCATGGCGGTGTTTATGCTCCACTCGAGCCTCCTCCCGTCTTTCCTCATCTCAATCTATCAGCGTAACCCTCTATTCACTTTTCCCTCCTGTGCTTGTCCAGCCTCCCCTTAAATGTATCGATACTATTCGCCTCGACCTCTCCCTGTGGTAGCGAGTTCCCCATTCTCACCACTCTCTGGGTAAAGAAGTTTCTCCTGAATTCCCTATTGGATTTCTTGGTGACTATCTTCTATTGATGGCCTCTAGTTTTGCTCTTCCCCACAAGTGGAAACATTCTCTCTGTATCCACTCTATCAAAACCTCTCATCATTTTAAAGGCCTCTATTAGGTCACCCCTCGGCCTTCTCTTTTCAAGAGAAAAGAGACCCAGCCTGTTCATCCTTTCCTGATAGGTATAATTCCACATTTCTGGGATCATCCTTGTAAATCTTCTCTGCACCCTCTCCAGTGCCTCTATATCCTTTTTATAATATGGCGACGAGAACTGTACGCAGTGCTCCAAGTGTGGTCTAACCAAGATTTGATACAGGTTTAGCAGAACTTCCCGACTTTTCAATTAAGGGAAAATTCTCTGAAGTTGGATTCTCACGTCAGTGGGTTCCCAATTTGGGTTTTCGTAGAACGGCGATGGGAGTCAGGAATGTTGGAGAACGGAATGCTGCCTCGTTACAGGCCTCAGAATCAACCACACCCCCGGCAGATATAGCACAGGTTCGCTGTAGGGCCTCAGACTCTGTAGGGCCAGGCTACAGCTGCACATCCCGCACCCATGGTGACACTTCCTTTCCCCCCCCCCCCCCACCCACGGCGACACCACCCCCCCCCGCGGCGACGCTTCCCGTCCGCCCCCCCCCCGCACCCCGGCGACGCGTCCCGCCGTCCCCCCGCCGCGACCCGGCGACGCTTCCCGCCCCCCCCCGCGGCGACACCTCCTGTTCTACTCAACAGTTGCACCGTGATCACTGAGTGACATTTGAAGCCTGTGCCCACTCTGACCTAGGGGGAATATATTTAGCGTTGGTCTCCCCAAGGCCCGCATCCATCCCATCAGCCTGCGTTGGGTTCGAGCCCGGGGGCCGAGAGGTGAAAGGTCGGAGGCCAACCCACTCCGTCCCTCTCTCCTTGTGAATGAAGCATCTGGTGAGGGAGAGGAAGAAGTCAGTGAACTTTTAACACCAGCTCTGTACTCACTCGTCATCGTCGGCAGTTGCATTCTTCCGCTGCCTTTTAAATATCAACACTGCAGTCACCAGCACAGTCAGGATGACGATGGCCGCAATGATTCCTCCCACAATGGCTCCAGTTGTCGAACCCGATTCTGACGGATTCTCTGAGACACGGAGGGCAAAGGAGAAACAGAATGAGTCATCATACTCCCTCCACACCGTCCCATCAAACACTCCCAGGGCAGGTACAGCATGGGGTTAGACAGAGTAAACTCCCTCTACACTGTCCCATCAAACACTCCCAGGGCAGGTACAGCACGGGGTTAGATACACAGTATAGCTCCCTCTACACTGTCCACGTCAAACACTCCCAGGGCAGGTACAGTACAGGGTTAGATACAGAGTAAAGCTCCCTCTACACTGTCCCATCAAACACTCCCAGGGCAGGTACAGCACGGGTTAGATACTGAGTACAGCTCCCTCTACACTGTCCCATCAAACACTCCCGGGGCAGGTACAGCACGGGTTAGATACTGAGTACAGCTCCCTCTACACTGTCCCATCAAACACTCCCGGGGCAGGTACAGCACGGGTTAGATACAGAGTAAAGCTCCCTCTACACTGTCCCATCAAATACTCCCAGGGCAGGTACAGCACGGGTTAGATACAGAGTAAAGCTCCCTCTACACTGTCCCATCAAACACTCCCAGGGCAGGTACAGCACGGGTTAGATACAGAGTACAGCTCCCTCTACACTGTCCCATCAAACACTCCCAGGGCAGGTACAGCCCGGGGTAGATACAGAGTAAAGCTCCCTCTACACTGTCCCATCAAACACTCCCAGGGCAGGTACAGCTCGGGTTAGGCACAGAGTACAGCTCCCTCTACACTGTCCCATCAAACACTCCCAGGGCAGGTACAGCCCGGGGTAGATACAGAGTAAAGCTCCCTCTACACTGTCCCATCAAACAGTCCCAGGGCAGGTACAGCACGGGTTAGATACAGAGTACAGCTCCCTCTACACTGTCCCATCAAACACTCCAAGGGCAGGTACAACACGGGTTAGATACAGAGTAAAGCTCCCTCTTCACTGTCCCATCAAACACTCCCAGGGCAGGTACAGCACGGGTTAGATACAGAGTAAAGCTCCCTCTACACTGTCCCATCAAACACTCCCAGGGCAGGTACAGCACGGGTTAGATACAGAGTAAAGCTCCCTCTACACTGTCCCATCAAACACTCCCAGGGCAGGTACAGCACGGGTTAGATACAGAGTAAAGCTCCCTCTACACTGTCCCATCAAACACTCCCAGGGCAGGTACAGCACGGGTTAGATACAGAGTAAAGCTCCCTCTACACTGTCCCATCAAACACTCCCAGGGCAGGTACAGCACGGGTTAGATACAGAGTAAAGCTCCCTCTACACTGTCCCATCAAACACTCCAAGGGCAGGTACAACACGGGTTAGATACAGAGTAAAGCTCCCTCTTCACTGTCCCATCAAACACTCCCATTGCAGTTACAGCACGGGTTAGATACAGAGTAAAGCTCCCTCTACACTGTCCCATCAAACACTCCCAGGGCAGGTACAGCACGGGTTAGATACAGAGTAAAGCTCCCTCTACACTGTCCCATCAAACACTCCCAGGGCAGGTCGAGCACGGGTTAGATACAGAGTAAAGCTCCCTCTACACTGTCCCAGCAAACACTCCCAGGGCAGGTAGAGCACGGGTTAGATACAGAGTAAAGCTCCCTCTACACTGTCCCAGCAAACACTCCCAGGGCAGGTACAGCACGGGTTAGATACAGAGTAAATCTCCCTCTACACTGTCCCATCAAACACTCCCAGGGCAGGTACAGCACGGGTTAGATACAGAGTAAAGCTCCCTCTACACTGTCCCATCAATCACTCCCAGGGCAGGTACAGCACAGGGTTAGATACAGAGTGCAGCTCCCTCTACACTGTCCCATCAAACACTCCCAGGGCAGGTACAGCACGGGTTAGATACAGAGTAAAGCTCCCTCTACACTGTCCCATCAAACACTCCCAGGGCAGGTACAGCTCGGGTTAGGCACAGAGTAAAGCTCCCTCTACACTGTCCCATCAAACACTCCCAGGGCAGGTACAGCACGGGTTAGATACAGAGTACAGCTCCCTCTACACTGTCCCATCAAACACTCCCAGGGCAGGTACAGCACGGGTTAGATACAGAGTACAGCTCCCTCTACACTGTCCCATCAAACACTCCCAGGGCAGGTACAGCATGGGTTAGATACAGAGTAAAGCTCCCTCTACACTGTCCCATCAAACACTCCCAGGACAGGTACAGCACGGGTTAGATACAGAGTAAAGCTCCCTCTACACTGTCCCATCAAACACTCCCAGGACAGGTACAGCACGGGTTAGATACAGAGTAAAGCTCCCTCTACACTGTCCCATCAAACACTCCCAGGGCAGGTACAGCACGGGTTAGATACAGAGTAAAGCTCCCTCTACACTGTCCCATCAAACACTCCCAGGGCAGGTACAGCACGGGTTAGATACAGAGTAAAGCTCCCTCTACACTGTCCCATCAAACACTCCCAGGACAGGTACTGATGAAGGAGCCGTCTTTCAGTTGAGATGTTAAACCGAGGTCCCGTCTGCTCTCTCGGGTGCACATAAAAGATCCCACAGCCACTATCGGAAGAGCAGGGGAGTTCTCCCCGGTGTCCTGGGGCCAATATTTATCCCTCAACCAATATCGCTAAAACAGTTTATCTGGTCATTATCACCTTGCTGTTTATGGAAGCTTGCTGTGCGCTAATTGGCTGCTGTGATTCCCTACATTCCAACAGTGACTCCACCTCATTGGCACTTCCTGAGGTTGTGAAAGGTGCGACAGAAATGCGAATTCTTTCTTCCCCACCAGATCACCTCAATCCTCCTCTTCAGAAACCTCGCCATTTCTCCTGTCCCCTTCAATCTCCGTCGCTGGCGACTGATTTCGCATTTCGATTGCCCATTGCATTTCCAAGCTCGTGGGATCTGAACTCTTCCTAAAGTGGACCAGTCGCGTTCCTTCTGCCACATTTTCAGTCACCTTCCTTACACCTGAAATTCGGAACCCCTGGGACATTCTCTGCCGCCTCCCCCCGCCTCAGAGCCAACGTACTTTCCAAGTCTGATGGAAATGCTGTCCTGGCCAGCCTCCCATCTAACACCTTCCAGTACCTTGAATCCACCCTAAAATCAGCTGCCCCAGTATCCTAACCCCCCCTAAGTCCCGTTGACCCATCACCCCTGTGCTCGCTGACCTACATTGGCTTCCGGTCCAGCAATGCCTCGATTTTAAAATTCTCATCCTCGTCTTCAAATCCCTCCGTGGTTTCCTCGCACCCCCCCTCCCCATCTCTGTAACCTCCTCCAGCCCCGACAACCCTCCCTATCTCTGTAACCTCCTCCAGCCCCGACAACCCTCCCTATCTCTGAAACCTCCTCCAGCCCTACAACCCTCCCTATCTCTGTAACCTCCTCCAGCCCCTACAACCTTCCCTATCTCTGTAACCTCCTCCAGACCCTACAACCCTCCCTATCTCTGTAACCTCCTCCAGCCCCTACAACCCTCCCTATCTCTGTAACCTCCTCCAGCCCCTACAACCCTCCCTATCTCTGTAACCTCCTCCAGCCCCTACAACCCTCCCTATCTCTGTAACCTCCTCCAGCCCCCTACAACCCTCCCTATCTCTGTAACCTCCTCCAGCCCCTACAACCCTCCCTATCTCTGTAACCTCCTCCAGCCCCTATAACCCTCCCTATCTCTGTAACCTCCTCCAGCCTCTACAACCCTCCCTATCTCTGTACCCCCCTCCAGCCCCCTACAACCCTCCCTATCTCTGTAACCTCCTCCAGCCCCTACAACCCTCCCTATCTCTGTAACCTCCTCCAGCCCTACAACCCTCCCTATCTCTGTAACCTCCTCCAGCCCCGACAACCCTCCCTATCTCTGTAACCTCCTCCAGCCCCGACAACCCTCCCTATCTCTATAACCTCCTCCAGCCCCACAACCCCCCCAGATCTCTGCCCTCCTCTAATTCTGGTTTCTTGCACATCCCCCGATTTCCATCGCTCCACCATTGGCGGCCGTGCCTTCAGCCGCCTGGGCCCCGAGCTCTGGAATTCCCTCTCTAAACCTCTCCGCCTCTCTCTCTCTCTCTCCTCCTTTAAGATGCTCCTTAAAACCGACCTCTTTGACCAAGGTCACCTTTCCCTAATATCTCCTGATGTGACTCGGTGTCAAATTTTGTTTGATAATCGCTCCTGTGAAGCACCCTGGGACGTTTTACTACGTTAAAGGCACTATATAAATGCATGTTCTTGTTGTTCTAAGGGGCTACGGTTGGCCAGCAGCCTGCTAGGAACAGATTATGGTCACAGCCTCTGGGGGTAGACAGGTTCCAGGTTTAGCCGCGCCACACACAGCCCTGATAAATGTATCAGCTTCATGTAGCGCGATGTGTCGGGGTGTCGAGTCACATTCCATCGCGCACACTGGATCCTCAATCCCGATACATTCGGATACAACATCACAACCCAAGTACATGGTGGACCCAAGCTAGCGAGAGTGGAACAGATAGCTTCAATTCAGTACCGTATTTCACCCGAATTCAGTACCGTATTTCACCTGAAGGTTGAGCACTGCCATAATCAGCAAGTATTAGCAGCACACAAACAACTGGCTTTTATTTTGCACCTTTAACGCAGTCAAGCGTCCCAGGGTGCTTCACAGGAGCGATTATCAGACAAAATTTGACCCCGAGCCACATCAGGAGATATTAGGCCAGGCGACCAGAAGCTGGGTCAAAGAGGTCGGTTTTAAGGAGAGAGAATGAGAGTTCGATTTCCACAGTTTGTCAACTGTCGTAAAACCCCATCTGGTTCACTAATGTCCTTTAGGGAAGGAAACCTGCCGTCCTTACCCGGTCTGGGCCTATATGCGACTCCAGAAACTTAACTGGACCAGCCACATAAATACTGTGGCGACAAGAGCAGGTCAGAGGCTGGGTATTCTGTGGCGAGTGTCTTACCTCCTGACTCCCCAAAGCCTTTCCACCATCTACAAGGCACAAGTCAGGAGTGTGATGGAATACTCTCCACTTGCCTGGATGAGTGCAGCTCCAACAACACTCAAGAAGATCGACACCATCCAGGACAAAGCAGCCCGCTTGATCGGCACCCCATCCACCACCTTAAACATTCACTCCCTCCACCACCGGCGCACCGTGGCTGCAGTGTGTACCATCTACAAGATGCACTGCAGCAACTCGCCAAGGCTTCTTCGGCAGCACCTCCCAAACCCGCGACCTCTACCACCTAGAAGGACGAGGGCAGCAGGCACACGGGAACACCACCACCTCCAAGTTCCCCTCCAAGTCACACACACCATCCTGACTTGGAAATATATCGGCCGTTCCTTCATCGTCGCTGGGTCAAAATCCTGGAACTCCCTCCCTAACAGCACTGTGGGAGCACCTTCACCACACGGACTGCAACGGTTCAAGAAGGCGGCTCACCACCACCTTCTCAAGGGGCAATTAGGGATGGGCAATAAATGCTGGCCTCGCCAGCGACGCCCACATCCCAGGAACGAATTTTTAAAAATGTAAAAACCCATCTGGTTCACTAATGTCCCTCGAGGGAAGGAAATCTGCCGTCATTACCCGGTCTGGCCTATATGTGACTCCAGTCCCACACCAATGTGGTTGACTCTGACAGCCCTCTGAAATGGCCGAGCGAGCCACTCAGTTGTATCAAACCGCAACCATCTGGAGTGACTGCATTCAGTTCTGGGCACCGTACCTCTGGAAGGATATCTTGTTCTTGGAGCTGGGTGTGGAGCAGATTCACCAGAACGATACCCGGGGCTAAAAGGGTTAGATCACGAGGACAGGTTGGCCCAGACTAGGCTTGTATTCCCTCGCATTTAGAAGATTAAGGGGTGATCTAATCGAGGTGTTTGACATGATTAAAGGATTCGATAGGGTAGAGAGAGAGAAACTATTTCCTCTGGTGGGGGGAGTCCAGAACAAGGGGGCAGAACCTTAACATTAGAGCCAGGCTGTTCAGGGGTGATGTCAGGAAGCACTTCTTCACACAAAGGCTGGTGGAAATCTGGAACTCTCTCCCCCAAAAAGCTGTTGAGGCCGGGCGGGGGGGGGGGGGGGGGGGGGGGGGGTCAATTGAAAATTTCAAAACTGAGATTGAGAGATGTGTGTTGGGTAAGGGTATTAAGGGATATGGAACCAAGGCGGGTAGATGGAGTTAAGATACAGATCAGCCGTGATCTCATTGAATAGCGGGACAGGCTCGAGGGGCTGAATGGCCTTCTCTTGTTCCAGTGTTCCTACCAGAGAGAAGCCTACGAGTGGTCAAGGTCCTCGGATGAGGAGAAAACTTGAGCAGCGGAATCAAATAGAATTTCTAAAACGTTTTGACGGCATTAGCAATTTTTTTTTTTACATTTTCGGCCAAGCTGTTTATTCTGGAGGCTACAAGACACAGTTGAGGGGATTAGATGGGTTTCCAGTTCCGGTTATTGACAGACACGTGCATGACATAAAATAGCAGGTCCGAGAACAGAACGCGAGTCATTTAGAAACAAGAAGGGCACAGATTAAGCGCTACTGATGTGACAGAACCTGCTAAATATGTTTTGTGGCGGGCGTGAAACGGAGCAAAACTGGGCTTAAGGTTCCAGAAAGTCTGCCGAGTGCCTACAGGCCAAGTGTGTGTACAGGTGAGGGGGAGGTAGGTCCGGTCAGCAGCCTTTGACATGGTTGACCACTCGATCCTCCTCCCAACGCCTCTCTACCGTCGTCCAGCTGGGTGGGACTGCACTCGACTGGTTCCATTCTTACCTCATCCATGCCGTTGTTACCTCCGGACTGGACTATCCCGACACACTCCTGGCTGGCCTCCCACATTCTACCCTCCGTAAACTTGAGGTCATCCAAAACTCGGCTGCCCGTGTCCTAACCCGCAACAAGTCCCGTTCGCACATCACCCCTGTGCTCGCTGACCTACATTGGCTCCCGGTTAAGCAGCGCCTCGATTTCAAAATTCTCATCCTTGTTTTCAAATTCCTCCATGGCCTCGCCCCTCCCTATCTCTGTAAACTCCTTCAGCCCCACAACCCCGCTTCGAGATATCTGCGCTCCTCTAATTCTGCTCTCCTGAGCATCCCTGATTATAATCGCTCAACCATTGGTGGCCGTGCCTTCAGCCGCCTGGGCCCCGAGCTCTGGAATTCTCTCCCTAAACCTCTCCGCCTCTCTCTCCTCCTTTAAGACGCTCCTTAAAACCGGCCTCTTTGACCAAGCTTTTGGTCACCTGCCTGAATACCTCCTTTTGTGGCTCGGTGCCAAATTTTGTTTCATAAATCGCTCCTGTGAAGCGCCTTGGGACGTTTTACTAAGTTAAAGGCGCTATATAAATACAAGTTGTTGTTGTTGTGTGTCTACAAGTGAGGGGGAGGTAGGTGTGTGTACAAGTGTGGGCACAGTAGCATAGTGGTTATATTACTGGACTAGTAATCCAGAGGCCTGGACTAATGATCCGTGAGATGCGAGTTCATGGCCGCGGTGGAATTTAAATTCAGTTAATTAAAGAAATCTGGAATAAAAAGCTAGTGTCAGTAACTACCAGATTGTCGTAAAAACCCATCTGGTTCACTAATGTCCTTTCGGGAAGGAAATCTGCTGTCCTTACTCGATCTGGCCGATATGTGATTCCAGATCCCCAGCAGTCTGGTCGACTCTTAACTGCTCCTCTGAATTGGCCTAGCAAGCCACTCAGTTGTACCAAACCGCTAACTGCAGCATAGAGTCATAACGGCACAGGAGGAGGCCATTCGGCCCATCGAGTCCGTGCCGGCTCTCTGCAGAGCAAATCCAGTCAGTCCCAGTCCCCCGCTCTATCCCCGCAGTGGTTCAAGGCAGCGGCTCACCACCACCTTCTCCAGGGCAACTAGGGGTGAGCAATAAACGCTGGCCTTGCCACATCCTGTGAATGAATTTGAAAAAAGTGAGGAGGGAGGGGGCTTTAGGTCCGGTGTTTATTAAAAGTGCCAACCCGTTAATAGCCGACAGGCCCACAGTAGTTGGAGTTTCCCTTGGCCAACTGGTTCAGTTTCTATTCAGCTCAAATGGCAAAGACCGAAACAATAACAAGCAAACGCTAATCTTCTTCTATCTATCTATATATCTATACAATCAAAAGTTATAGAGCGTACCTACACATATGTTATATCAAAAGAAAGCTTATCATTAGGGGAGTCTAATAGGCATATTTACTTTTTGGTCAGACAAAAATTGTTCGGACAGTACACAAAAAATGTTCAAAAAAAGGACAACATCCGCTCATTAGAGGTTGACCAATCCTACCGCTTATTAGCGTTGAGTGACGTGAACGTTGACCAAGCCTACCGCTCATTAGCATTGAGTGACATGATGGTTGACCAATTGGGGGGCGTTTGTGGGCATGGCGTTTGTGGGCGGGGCCTAATCGTTCAAACTGCCGAGCGGGAGCTGAGCTGAGGTGAGGTGAGTGGCGGACATTAAACACCTGCCAGGCCTCAACCTCAAAAAATGGTAATGGAGGTGAAGAAATTGTTGATTCATTAGTATTGACGCATTAAATATAGATTTCCAGCAAAAAAAAAGTTGGTTTTAAAAGAAAAAAAAAATCCATTTGCAAAGGGGACTCGGGCTTCCCCCCCCCCACCCTCGGCGGTGGATGAGCTGCCTGCAGGCCTCAAACTCTCCTCGCCAGCCACGTCCGAGCTAGGCACCGCCCGTCCCGCTGGGCCCGATTCCAAACCAGCGGCCCACAATCGCCGCCATCTTGGTAAAGGCTGGCGGGACGGAGCCTAGCGGGAGGTGAGTTGCGGTCACCGCGGGGCTCAGGCTCAGCTGATCGGGCGCTCATCGGGGGTCGGCCCGCAACACATCCACCGGAGGAGCGGCGGCTCTCTCTCCCCTTCTCCCACCCGCTCTCTCTCTTTTTCTCTCCCCCCCCAGTCGCTCCCTCTCTCTCTCTCTCTCCCCCCCCCCCCACAGTCTCTCTCTCTCCCTCCCCCCCCAGTCTCGCTCTCTCTCCCTCCCCCCCCAGTCTCGCTCTCTCTCCCTCCCCCCCCAGTCTCGCTCTCTCTCCCGCCCCCCCCAGTCTCGCTCTCTCTCCCTCCCCCCCCCAGTCTCGCTCTCTCTCCCTCCCCCCCCAGTCTCGCTCTCTCTCCCTCCCCCCCAGTCTCGCTCTCTCTCCCTCCCCCCCCAGTCTCGCTCTCTCTCCCTCCCCCCCCCAGTCTCGCTCTCTCTCCCTCCCCCCCCAGTCTCGCTCTCTCTCCCTCCCCCCCCCAGTCTCGCTCTCTCTCCCTCCCCCCCCAGTCTCGCTCTCTCTCCCTCCCCCCCCAGTCTCGCTCTCTCTCCCTCCCCCCCCAGTCTCGCTCTCTCTCCCTCCCCCCCCAGTCTCGCTCTCTCTCCCTCCCCCCCCAGTCTCGCTCTCTCTCTCGCCCCCCAGTCTCGCTCTCTCTCTCGCCCCCCAGTCTCGCTCTCTCTCCCTCCCCCCCAGTCTCGCTCTCTCTCCCTCCCCCCCCAGTCTCGCTCTCTCTCCCTCCCCCCCAGTCTCGCTCTCTCTCCCTCCCCCCCAGTCTCGCTCTCTCTCCCTCCCCCCCCAGTCTCGCTCTCTCTCCCTCCCCCCCAGTCTCGCTCTCTCTCCCTCCCCCCCAGTCTCGCTCTCTCTCCCTCCCCCCCAGTCTCGCTCTCTCTCCCTCCCCCCCCCAAGTCTCTCTCTTTCTCCCCCCACCCCGTCTCTCTCTCCCCCACTCTCTCTCTCTCTCTCTCTCTCTCTCTCCCTCCCCAGTCTCTCTCTCCCTCCCCCCACTCTCTCTCTCCCCCCACTCTCTCTCTCCCCCCCACCAGTCTCTCTCTCTCCCTCCCCCCCCACCAGTCTCTCTCTCTCTCTCCCTCCCCCCCCCACCAGTCTCTCTCTCTCCCCCCCAGTCTCTCTCTCTCCCCCCTCTCTCTCTCTCCCCCCACTCTCTCTCTCCCCCCACCAGTCTCTCTCTCTCCCTCCCCCCCCACCAGTCTCTCTCTCTCTCTCTCTCTCTCTCTCCCCCCCAGTCTCTCTCTCTCCCCCCCAGTCTCACTCTCTCTCTCTCTCCCCCCACTCTCTCTCTCCCCCCACTCTCTCTCTCCCCCCACTCTCTCTCTCCCCCCACTCTCTCTCCCTCCCCCCACTCTCTCCCCCCACTCTCTCTCTCTCTCCCCCCACTCTCTCTCTCTCTCCCCCCACTCTCTCTCTCTCTCCCCCCACTCTCTCTCTCTCTCCCCCCACTCTCTCTCTCTCTCCCCCCACTCTCTCTCTCTCTCCCCCCACTCTCTCTCTCTCTCTCCCCCCACTCTCTCTCTCTCTCTCCCCCCACTCTCTCTCTCTCTCCCTCCCCCCCCCCCCAAGTCTCTCTCTTTCTCCCCCCACCCCGTCTCTCTCTCCCCCACTCTCTCTCTCTCCCTCCCCCCCACCAGTCTCTCTCTCTCTCCCTCCCCCCCACCAGTCTCTCTCTCTCTCCCTCCCCCCCCACCAGTCTCTCTCTCTCTCCCTCCCCCCCCACCAGTCAATAATAATACAATACAATACAAATCGCTTTATTGGCATGATAAGGTACATCTTATGTTGCCAAAGCATCAAAATACATTTATGGTTGAACACATAAACGCGGTTCCATTCATACAGTGTATAAACAGGTATATCCCTGAGTTTATAAATATATTTTCGCCTTGTTTATATATATTCTTGTCTTAGTTTACTGGTTGTCCCTCTGTTCATGGCAAGCTGTAACATAGTGTGCCGCCAGTGTTACACAGCTTCTCTCCTCCCCCAGTAGGAATGGGAGTTTTTGGTTGTCAGTCAGATTTCTGAATTCAGGGCATATTTGTGAGAATTTTTGATAGAAATTCTCTCTGATGCCCTGATTTTTTCCACAGGCTGTGAGGAAGTGCATCTCTGTCTCAACTACTCC